>NC_053450.1:19501492-19837641 GCF_015227805.2 Hirundo rustica | reverse complement strand
AAAGATGTGAAGTTATTTTAATCAAAACAGAAATATTCAGCAGTGTAGAGGTTCTCTCTCCAACCTCTTAGCTGCTTGTGAGCTATCTACATTGTGTTGCTTCATGCTAGCCCATTAAAAACTCCTTTTGTTATTCAGAAAAATGAATATTTTATTTTGGTTTTGTGGTTTTCTCATAAACATTGGAGGGAAAAGTAAATATATTTTGTTTAAACAAGAACAGACAGCTTTCATATGTGATTAGTATTAGCATTAGAGTTACTTTTATAGATTTCCTTTATGTTCATTAAGGAAAGCTTAAATACAAGAGAGAATGCCAATTTCAGTACAAGCAATCCAACTATATTGTTTAAGAAACTAAATTTAGTATCCCTATACATCGGAAAACAGCCTATGTTTCCAAGAAATAAAAAGGCTTTTCCATTTCTACCTTTTAAAACTATTTTTATGTTAAAATTTCCTGATTTTATTTTTAGAAACTGACATTTGTTGGCTTTTTGAAAGAGATGTGATGAAAGTAATTTCTTTTAGCTCTTCAAATCTGTATCCTTTGAAAATGTGCAAGACTTTAAAATTATCTCCACAATGGCTGAATTACTGAAAGGTAGAGTCCCTTTGGCAGAGACTGTTAAGACAATGGAAACAGTGGAGTCACTATCCCCATGTAGGAATGCTGGAATTCTGTACCAGTAGGTGAGTCCTAAGGTAGGCATGCAAAACAAGCAGTTCTAGGAGAATCCTGTTTTGTTGATCTAACTCCACTTGTGCTAACAGCTAGGGAATTCTCTCTGAACAGCTGTGTCAGTCAGCAAAGCTATTTTGGTATAAATCTGTACTGTGTACCTAGCTTGATATTTGGGATGGAGTTGACCTTACAGTAGAAAATGCCAAAAGAAGTGGGAGAATGGAAAAATTTACTGTTACCATGTACACAGACAGAAAAGTGTACCTGCATTCTCTGTGACTGCTTACTAAGGAATGCTCAGAGAATCCAAAATGTATGATTTAAATAAAGTAGAATTTAGAAAACTCACATCTAACTGCTAGACATTGAAATAATATAGGAATTATTGTTATATCATGAGACTTTAAGAAAAGTAGGAGACCACTGAAGGTCAATGTTGCATGGGAGCTGTTGCCCTGGGATGGAACTCATGACAAAGTTCATGATGAGTCAGGGACAACCTGAATTTAGCATGGTCTGTTGTGATAGGACAAGGGGTAATTGTTTTAAACTGAAAGAGGGTAGATATAGATAAGCTGTAAGGAAAAGGTTTTTCATAGCAAGAGTGGTAAAACTCTGGAACATGTAGATGTCTCAACCCTCGAGGGTTGAAACACTCAAGGTCAGGCTGGAGGGGGCACTAAGCAACTTGGTGTAGTGGAAGGTTGCTCATCACAAGAGCAATTGACCAGATGACTTTTAACTGTCCCTTTCTACCTGAACCATTCTATGATTCTTTGATCATGATAAAAAAAAAAAAAACTAAGCTAAGAACAGTGAATTTTTATAAGATGGGAATTAGTAAAAGCTGCCATTACTTTGTGAAAGACCTTGTAGAATTCTGGAATCTGCCCTTTCAAAGTGCTGGAGTTGGCACATGGCCATCTTTGGAGGGAATGAGAACAGCCAGCACAGTCCTAACATTTCACAAATTAGAGGCAATAGCAGCTTGTTACTACACGTTACAAGTTTTCACACATAAACCCTGTTTTATGCTAACTGGGCCATGTTTTTTAATGAATATTTCAGTGTATTGTTTTAGCTTTACACAAAGGAAAAAAAAAAAAAAAAAGAGGTTTAATTCAGTAATAATAGCAGTTGTATATTCCAGTGATAGTTAATCTGTACAAATTACTGGAAATTACTTGAATAATAACTCAGTTGGAGAATAACATTTCCTCCAACCAATACTGGTATTTATTTTTCTTTTTGTGTCTTCCTAGAATTAGATAAATGCTGAGTTTTCAAACTGGTTATTTTTTGGAGTGGGAGACAATTCAGTTAACTCTTTTTGAGGCCCTTGTCAAGTATTTCTTCTCTGTTGACATGTTGGCTGTCTCTGATTAGTGAAGACTGAGGACATGAGAGGAGGCAAAAACTCAGTGAAATAAAACACAGTGTAGGAGGTGTGGGGGACTCTCCCTCCTGTTGTAAGAGGAAGCAATTTGCCCTTCTTCTAGTGACACTTTTCACAAAGACTTCTTTTAAGTGGGAAGTCATTAAGAGTTTGAATTACACTTTCAATATGTTATGCCTAATAGTTGATAGGTGTGGTGGAAGTTAATTAACCAGTATAGAAAGTTCAGGAGCTGAATTGTTTTTTCTGAAGACAATCATAAACAAAATAAATCCCTTTTGTAGCCAACAGAAGAAGTCTGTGGGCAATGCTTCACAGAAGAGGTGACAAAGAAAAGGGCAATAACTCCTTTCCAGTCCCATTCCTAGAATACCTTCCTTAACTGCAGGTTAAGGGAGTGTGTCCAGAAACTTTAGATCACCCTTCCATAGTGACTGCCCTGCAGAATCCTCTCCAAAATGTGCACAAGGACTCAACAATTCTTTTACAGCAATGTGTGCTTCTATCTTGTGTTCAGAAGTTAAAGCAGGCTTTAGGAATGAATCCACAATACAGGTAAAAATAAAGAAGTATTTGCCATAAAAATTATTGCACTCCAGGGAATTATGACCTCCGGGTTCAGTACACAGAAGTAGAAATGGGAAGTGAAGAAATTTCACTTTTTCTTTTTATTTTTTTTCTCTCCTTGAAAAAAATTATGGTTTCATAAAGGAATCATCAAATCATTATTTTTCTGAAGCATCCCCATTTTAAGTCTAATAATTTGTGTTTACTTGAAACAAGCTTGCTGAAATACACCCAATTACAGCTGAAACATGGGAAAACGGGGGGGGGGGGTACATTAATTTCTATATTATTTTTAAATTACCACACATGGTATATCTATATAAAAAGAGAAAGATACATTTATTAAATTCAGAACCCTATTATTGGCTGGTTGTATTTAGAGTAGGTTGACACCAAATAGCCAGCATCACAAATTCATCTTTGAGTAATTTTCAGGGAACACAACTAGTAAGCAACTGCTTCCACTGTTCTTTAGATGAGCCAACAAAATATTTTATAATAAATCTAACCCTACACATAGAATTTCCTTAGGACAGTACATACATTTATAGAAGATGTTTGACCTTGTTCTGTTTGACCTGGATTCCTACAACATAGTTTCTTTCAGCAAACTATGAAAATGCTAAAGAAATAGCATACCTGGGAATCTCTTGCTTTTTCTCAATATTTAGCATTGAGATGGGAATTTGGATGCTGCTCCTTTAACAGGAATTTTATTCACTTCTACCTGGTGACAATGAGTATCAATGAGTATCAGTTAAAATTTAAACAATCAGCAAAACAACTGGGGGATGTTGTCAGTGTCAGGATAGTAAACTTGTTTTCTGCAGTTCAGGATGTGTCTAGATTGCCATCAATTAGATTTGTATAATACAATCATTAGAAACCGAGGACAGCTTCCCCAAATCCCATGAAAATTTATAGATTTTTCACCTCAGTTCTTTGTGTCTCTTTTCATTCTCCCATTTAAACATTTATTGCAAAGAAAGAAAATTAGGACAGAAGCATATTGAGGAAGCTTGAATGGGATGGTGATCCAGGTGATCTACTTTGTCACAGATTTTTTGCATAGGTGCCTAATATCCCAATGTCTGTTTGGGGTAATTTGTAACTGACTATAGATTGTTGAGGTTTTAAAGTGGTTTTCTTGGTATAGGCGGATTTTATCAATGACAGTCACAGGTTTTTTATATACTATGCAATATTAGCAAAAACATCAATTTGATTTAATGGCTGTGGCTGCCAGGTCTGATTCCCTGTCAAGGGGCTGAGAGATGCTGGGGCTCTGGCGCTGTGGGACTGCCACACCTGTGAGCGCAGCCAAATTCCCACTGAGGCTGCATCTCACAATGAAGTGTCCCATTAGTGTCTTGTTTGGTGCAGTGTGCCGTCAGGTTCCTGTGTTACAGGGAGATTTACAGTTTCTGCTGAAGTCAGAGCTTAGGGAGAGGTGGTGGATGTGCTCATTCTTCTGTTTGGGAAGGAAAACAAGTGTGGACTGCTGTAAAGCCTCCTGGCTTCTAAACAGGTATTATTTCTTCTACAGGAGGAACTTCTAAAGGGAGTACTCACACAAGAATATTTATAAATGTGAGTGAAAGTAGATGAAACATGTTCCAAATCAGTTGCTCTTTTTTGAATATGTATTCTAGTTTATCTATATTTTTGTAAATAACTCCAAGTCACCCAACTGTTGTTTTGCTTTTCTCTGCATTCTCATGTCTCTTCAGTTTTATTCAGCTGTTTTTGTGAAAGTAACCAGTAGTTCATCTGAAATTTAATGAATATTATTTTTATTATCCAACCTCTCAAAAGCAGTCATGAATTGTTATTTACATAACAATTTTCTGCCATATCTTAACACTCATAAAAATGTTGAAGGAAGTTATTTTGTCTGCTTTAGTGTTTATAGATAGAAAATTCTATAGTCACCAAGTCTTTAAAAATATCTTCAGCAATTACTTCAGTACATTTTATTGGGTTTTGCCAATTACATGATTTTGTATATTAGACATTTTTTATTATTATTACTATCATTACACTTTATTTTAGAGGTATTTGCTTTATAGTATTTTAGTAACGTCTTTTTAGAGTAAAGTGTAAACAGGGAAAGTTCACTCTAGCACTTGAATATACTTTAATGAGATGTAATGCTAAGGGTGATTTTAGGGGAAGAGGTACTGCAGGCTGGCCAGGTGACCACCACAGACCTCGGCAGGTCTCTCCCATCATGGTGTGCCCGCGGGCCTGCCTGTGGCATACAAGAGTCAGTCTGTCTTGGCAGCTCACCTTCTCGTCAATCTGTACAACATCACAGATACGTTGGGAGGTGACAAACTTGGGTATGTGGCCAGAGAAACATGAGGAGCAACTAAATACACATTTGGAGCATGACCTGAATGAGACATCTAAAAGATGTCAGAGCCTAGAGAAGCTGCCCTGAGCATCGCTTATAGCCAGTAAAGAGGAAATAAAGGATTTATGTTCTTCTAAAATAAGTTCCTATGATGTTACATTAAACATGCTTTATTAGATTATAGTTATCTAGAAATTAACTTATTGGGCAAATTGTAAAAATAGCTGTAAAAACTCACTGCTTTGCATCAGATTGAGTGATGATGGTTCCATCCCTGAATGCTAAAGTTCAGACTAGTTTTCATTCCTCAGCAAACTATGTCAGTGATAGTGTTGGCTGGTTTTAATGTCTCATTATTATCCCTTCCAATCATCAGCTCAAGGAAATACACATGAGAGGTGTGAAATGCATTTCACTCTACACTCTTCATGAAGAGTTTCAGTTCACTTCAAACCATCATTCACAGAATCACAGAATCATTAGGCTGGAAGAGACCTCGAAGATCATCAAGTCCAACCCAACTCTAACCTCAACTAAACCAAGGCACCAAGTGCCACATCTAGATTTTTCTGAAACACATCCAGAGATGGTGAGTCCACCAGCTCCCATTCTGTCTGTAAGATTTGTTAGATCAAACTCAAAACATTATTTGCAATTATTTTGAGAGGAATCTTTTTTTATTTGAAAGAAAACTGAACTTGCCTCATGCCCTCCATTTACTATCATTACTGTTTAAAGGGCCAGTAAGGAAACAACCAGCATGTGCAAGGTTTCAGAGCACTTTTGCACTGTCATGAACTATAGTGGAATAAATTAATGATGCTGCAAAAGATTGCTACAGTAGCTAGCACCTCTTTTTAATCATGTCCAGTGTTTTAATTTCTTAGCATTTTAGGGGGAATGTTACCACTTGCTATGCACTCAATTAATGTAACATACTGGATAAAAGAAAAAAAAAAGGTAACATTAAATAGTGTTGAGGAAGATATGGAAGTGAGACTGGATAAAACCCTCAAAATTATGTGTTGTAGCTATAAGCAAATCCTCTAAGGATTGAATTCAGAATAGGTACAATCATGCTTGCTAAGGAGGCAGATGTGCTTTAGAGAAATACAGCTTGGCTAAAAGTGAAGGAGAGATGAAGCCTGTGGCTTGCAGGGCCAGTTCCTCAAGAGATGCTAGGCCACTGGCAGAAGCAATGGGCACAAGCTCACACACAGAAGGCTCACGCTGAACATCAGGAAACATTTTTTCACTGTGAGGGTGAGTGAGCATTAATGAGTGAGATTTCCTAGAGAGGCCGTGAGTCTCCATCCTTGGAGGTAATCAAAGCCGTCTGGTCCCAGCCAGAGCAGCTGGCTCTAGTGACCCTGCCTCACGACCCAGGGACCACTTCCCACCTCAGCCTTTCTCTGATCCAGCGGTTCATTCCCTTTGCTACAGCCCCCACCCGAGAGCAGACTCTCGCCCGCTGGCCGCAGGTGTGTGCTGCCGGCCAGGAGCGGGGGCAGCGCGGACCAGCCGCGTTCCCCGCCGGGGCGGCTGCTGCGTTCTCCGGTCCGCGCCGAGCCACGGGGCCGCCCCTTCTACGGCCTCCCCCCGCCTCCGGCCTCCCCGCGAGCCCCCGGCCAGCCCCGGCGCGCCCCCCCCCGCCCGCTGCCGCGCAGGGGCCGCTCGCCAGCCCAGCGGGAACCGGGCGGAGAACAAAGTCTGCGGGCGGTGCCTGCGGGACGTCCCGCCGCTACCGGCCGGCGCCGCGTCCCGGTCCTGCCTCCGGCGCGTTCGGTATTTACAGCCGCCGCGGCCCGGCCGTCCCGCCCGCGAGTCTCGCACGACGGCGCCGTCCCGCTCCGCCCGCCCCGGGAGCCCCGCGCCGCCGGCCGACTGCTCGCCCCGCTGGTAGGCGGCTCCGTGCTGGCTGCGGCGGCCCGCCCCGCCGAGAGCAGCGGCGGCGGCAGCGGGGCAGAGCCGGGCACAGCGGGGCAGAGCCGAGCTCCGCGGCGCGCAGCCCGCCCAGCGCTCCCCGCCGCCCTCAGCCCCCGCCGCCAAGACGCCGCGCTTCTTGTACCGCGCCAAAGGCGGGTGCCGCTCGGCCAAGATGGGCCGGCAGACGGCGGCCGGCGGGCGCGCCATGCAGCGGTCGCAGAGCCGGAGCAGCCTCTCCGCCTCCTTCGAGGCGCTGGCGGTCTACTTTCCCTGCATGAACTCCTTGGAGGAGGAGGACGGAGGTGAGGGGCCGGGGCACGGTCCCCGCAGGTGGGCGCGGAGACCGCGGGCGCTCCGGGCCATTCCAGAGCCGGGCCGGGCTCGGCGGTGGCCGCCAGCCGCGGAGGGCCGGGGGTCGGTGCTGGACCGGGAGCGGGATGGGGGAACGCGAGTGATGGAGAGTGGCTCGGGCTGAGAGAGATTGGTAGCACCGTGCTTGTAGCTGGAGATGAGGTGGATTTAACAGATGATGTTTATCGTCACACTGGGAAATGAAGTTACTAGCTGAACTTCAGTTATGTTGGGGCGAGAAATAAAGGATAGAGTGTGTCCATTCTTTCCATTTTCTGCTCATTCGTACGAAAAACAAAACACACTTCCTCGCAGGTGCTTTTCTGACAATATGCGGGCTTGTTCAGGTATCCCTTGTCTGTTATCACAACATAATTTGTACAGAAAACCAGAGTTGAGCAGTTAAATGCTGGCCCGAAGTACCCTTTCCTTAGAGGTAGCAGTGTAAATGGAATAGGGCTAGCAGGAGAAATGTAGTGAATTTTCGGTGTAGCTGTTCCCCCCCCCCCCCCCCCAAATATTTGCTGTTTGAAATGTGCAGATGTACATACATAGTTAAGCATGGCATCAAACTCTATCCAGGACGGAACTTGTATTTCATGAGTTTGTTTTGAGTATACTGGTTTCATAAAGAAAATAATCTGTTGTATTTGCATATGTTTATGTGTCGAATGAACTGATGGGGGTTTTCTCTTGTTTTACCAGAACTAATTCAAGATTTTTAATTTCATTAAGATTAATGGAACCTTCAAAAATAATAATTTCATTAAGATTAATTGCACCTTCAGTAAATGGGGACACTATTAAACAGAGATACCAATGTCCAGTGCTGCTATACAAACTTGTATCAGCTGTGTGTGTGCACCATTCATGATCTGTTTAAAATATCTGTATATTCATTTATCACCTTCCACATTTCAGGCAAAGAGTTCAGTGGCTGGTATGTGTCCCAGTCTTTGTGTATTTTGATTTATCTTTTCATGTGCAACAGTCTCTGAAGTTTTTTTCTCCAAAGCATCTCTCATTTCTGATTGAATCCTGAGGCATGGTCCCTCACCTTTTCCCTACTCTTACGCTGGGGCTGGCCAGTTTGCTCCTTTCAGTGGAAAAGAAGTGGCTTCCCCTTGGGGCAAACTGTGCTGTCCTTCAGTACTCTCATCTGCTCCCTGCCTTGAACAATGAAGTGAACTGTAAAATATTGCCAGTAGACTGCAGGGTAGGCTTCAGATGGCATTTTTAATACTCTTGATGTGTTAATAAACACTATGGCTGAAAGCACACACTGAAAATATCATAAATTATGCTAAACATGTTTAGGTATACTTTAAATATTATTTTTCTTTATCATCCCAGAAGAATTTTCTTTTCATTATTGATTTTTAGCTGCAATAATTGCATTAATCCTGTGTGAAATCAGAGTATTGATTTGTTTTGTTCTACTTTGTTTTCTTTACTTCTCTGGGAAGCATTTGACTTATTCTTTGGTGGAATCTATGTTTGCTTAAAACTGTTCACTGGTTCAAAGAAATATAAAATACATAGAAGTCAGTAGAGAAATATCTGTAAATTTAAGGGTAATTGTAATGATTTATTTATTTTGTGCTGGCCAATTATTTAAACAGAAGTGTTTAAAGATTGTATACTGGTTCACACGTCACATACTTTGTTATGTTATGTGATCCTATTTAGATGTAGGCTACACTTGAAAATAATTTCATTAATTCCCATGAAGAAATAGAAATGTAATTGCTATTCAGTTTTATGGTTTTGAGTTTCTGCTACCTCAGTTTAGACATACCAGGTTACAGAGGGAATGGCAGGCAAGACAGCTAAGATCATTACCCAAGTGTTCTCAGTGGGATTAGAAAGAAAAAACTGTGATGTGTTTTCTGCATGGCAAGTCTCCTCTGGACTCATATTGGAATTTGTTGTCTTATGAGTGTTTATGCAATTATATTAATGTAATGTAATTAAAGTGGGTGTAATACATGCACATGCTCCCATGTTCACATACAAATGTTCTTTTGCAGTTTAATCTGAAAAAGATGTCAAACCCACTTCATAAGTTAATTGTCCCCAAGATGTAGTTATTTATGTGGTGGATAGCTTAAAAAAAAGGATAACCTGCTACAAGAGTGCTGCTTTTTTTTTACATTTCACACTCGGTCATATTTTTAATACAAATAGAAAAACTGACCTGTTGAGGCATTTACTTGAGATACGCTCTTGAAGACTTTCGTTTATTAACTGATGAAGTGAATATACTGGTCCAGAGTGTGTCTTTTGGTATGAGAGAATATGAGTACTGTCAAATTCAGAAGTAATCTAGTAGCAAGTAACTCAATACAACATATTATTAATTTTTGAAGCTATTTTTTAACATGATGATTAAGAAGATCCCTTTACGTGTTGGCTCATTAAAGAAGGAGACCTCTTAAGCCCTGGCATCCAAGCTGTGATGTACTGAAGAAGTGGTCTGTGGAAAAGGCTGCTGTTTGCAGTTGGCAGCCATGAATTTGAATCATAGAATCATCAAGGTTGGAAGGGATCTTCAAGATCTTCTAGTCTAGCTGTCCACTCTACCACTGTAACCCCTAAACCCTTAAAACACATCATCCAGAGCCATCATCCAGTCCAGACTGAATGCCTCCAGGGATGGTGACTTTACCATCTCCCTGGGCAACCTGTTCCAATGCCTGACCACCCTAAGAGTGAATTTTTTTTTTCTAGTGTCTAATTTGAATCTCCCCTATCTCAGTTTAGGGCCATTTTTGTTCATCCTCTTACTGTAGGCGTGGCAGAAGAAACTGAACCTCACCTCACTAGCCTCCTGTCAGTTGCATGTACAGAATGATGAGGTCCCCCTGAGCCTCCTCCAGGCTAAACAAGCCCAGCTTCCTCAGCTATTTCTCATACAACGTGGTTTTTAGAGCACTGTTACCTTTCTCTGGACACCCTCCAGCACCTCAGTGTCCTTGGAGGACCCAAAACTGAACACGGTACTCAAAGTGTGGCCTCACCAATGCAGAGTACAGGAGAATTTGTCATGGCTCAGCCTGAACTTCCCATGGTTGGCCAGGTTTGCAGTACAGGGAACTGCTATTTAAAATAGCATTTCTTACCTGCTAATCAATTGAGATGAATCCTTCAAGTTTATGCACATTCGTTATTGAGGAGTTTACTATTCTTAGCCACATCTAGTAAAAGGTGTTAGAAAATAATTCTTTGCATCATCAGTTTCTTTCTGGCATGTCTGCATGTGTATACAGAGGGCTAACGTGGTGCCAGAGAAAATTATTTATGTTGTCAAAGTATCAAGGATTTTAAAGAGGTGTCTTTTGCATTTCATCTTGTTAGATTCATTGATGGTAAAATGTATGGCCTGCCTATTGAAGTGAGAATTGGTGTCAAATAACACTTGGAACAGACTTAAATTGTATGGAAATTGTTGAAGAGGTATGGGGGCAGGGTACAAATCAGTATCTGTATGAATGCTCTTGAAGCATTCCAAGTCGCATATTTTTTCTGAAATCTTGGCTTTGTTGAAATTAAAGAAATTTTGTGATTGTCAAAAGATAAGAGAAATTCCAATATAAATGTGTGTGATCTTTTTAGATGTCTCTATAGTCATAGTGCAAAGTTTCATGCACATGATATAATTGCAAGTAGTGCATGAGTGTACTAAACTTTCCTATGAACTGAGCAAATGAATTCTTATGTACAGGAAGCCAACTGAAGAAGTAGAGTTATCCAACATGCAGAGAAAAGAAGAGAGGCTCAGATCACATGATGTGATCACTAGAAAGCCTATGTCTGTTTTTATGAGTGGGACTGGAAACTTGTTGCTTCCTCAAATTACACAGTTTGCTGTAATAAATTTTTACTATGGTTTTCTTTTTATACTCTATTTCCATTCACTTCTGGTTTGCATTGTTAATAAACAGTTAAATAGCACATTGCCAGGAGTGCAGCTGTGTATCCCACCGAAAGGGAGTATATTTCAATTTAATTTCTTTTTTGCCAAAGATTTTGGGTGGTAGTGAAGCTATGGGATTGAAGGGGAAAGCCAAATGCTTTGCAGGTGCTGAAGACAATTCAAGAGATAATTTATGATAATTTAAGACAAATTAATTCAGAAAGAACTGGAAAGCATCTTGGTATGTTAGAAAAACAAAAGGCAATTAAAAAAAAAAGCCACAGAATGTTCTTCAGACAATCGTGCCAAAAATAGCAAAAATTAGTTGCATTAGCTAAGGAGAAGTTATATTACAGTTTTGCATATTGATGTCTACTGAAAGAGTTATCTGAATGTTGCTGCAGGAGTTCAGAAGGAATAGAAGCACATTATACTCTCCTGTCACCTGGCTGATAACTAGCTGGGAAAGTTGCTGGAGGGGCTGTTCAATCCCACACAGGTGTCAGTGGGAGCGCTGTCCCTTAGTGAAGGCTCAAGACTTATTTAAAGGTAAGCTGAGCTGCTCAGTTGAGCACTGGTAATGGCTTCAGTGGCATTTCTCACTGATTAATCACTGCACATTGGTAGAGCTGGAATAAAACTCAGCAGTTCCTGGATTCTGTTCCTGTGGTTAGACCGCCAGATCACAGTGTCCCTTTGGAGGTCCCAGTAGACAATAACAAGCAGACAATAATTTGACCAGAAATAGAAAATGGGGGAAGTAGTAACAATAAATTCATTAGCACAGTAATTACTAAAGTGAAGAGAATTTTGCACATGAAGTAGTTGTCCTTTAAAATTACCATATTAAAAAGAATGAAGTAATGTAGGAGTATCAGGCTATGAAAAAAATGAGAATAACTATATCATCTTGGAGTTGGCCTACATTTTGGCCTTGGTGGTAAAGATGACCTTGTTTATCTGAAATGTTCATAGGCAGAGCCAAGGAAGGATATGAAAGAAGGGTATAATGCCCTGTGGCAGGTTATCCACTGTAAAAGACGAAGCTTTAAAGACCTTGGCTCAATCAATGCTAACACAACAGAGACTGTTGCACGTTGCATGCAATGGTGGGGTCATTCATCTTGGAGGATAAAAAGCACTCTGAATTATGCAATCATAATTGTTCCATAAGAATCTGTATGACATTTAAATTTATAGTTGTTGGGGAGGATGAAGCCAGAAAGCCCTATAAATATGATTGCCTCTATTCTGAGAATGTGAAACCTGTAACTGAGATAGAATTGAAAGTAAGTTTTGATGTTTGAGATGTATTAGATACTGGATCTCTGGGAAAACAGTTATGTGACCATCTGAAAGTTACCTGCAGCCAGACCCAGAGGTCAAATGGAATGTTCTGTCTCACCCTCAATGTATGGTTCATCCCACACCTGTACCCCTCCCCTGAAGTATCAGGTATCTGTAACCCCATTGGCCCAAGGCTTGTTCCAGCCCACCTTGAAGACCCCTGATAAGGGGTCCCAAGGGGGCTGGACGGTCTCTTTGCTCTTTGCTCTTTGCTCTTTGCGCTCTTTCTGCTTGCACCCTTCCCTGAGGACTTTCCTCTCTTGGAATTTCCTCTCCCTACTTCTCCCTTCCCCCACTTTCCTAGGCCTTGCCACGAGCTGCAGCCTGGCAGCTCCGAGCAAGGCCCCCACATCCCTTACAATAAACCTCATCTTCTAAAACCTAACTTCAGAGATCTCTCGTCTACATTCATCTACACCGTCCTAGAGTCCTCAGCAGCAGGAGGAAGCTATTTCTACATATAGTTGCTAGTTTTTTCTGTTTGCTGTTAGGATACAGTTCTGGGGCTGACTTGGGTCAGCCTCTCCATCGTGGTGGTGGGTCTGTCCCATTTCTGCAGCTCCATGGGCTGCATTCCAGAGTGGAGGCAGTGTAGAAGGCATTTCGAGCAAGTCACAAGTGTTTTTACCAGATATACTCAGAAACTGTATTAATGAAGTAGCTGTAGATGCCAAGATCAATAAGACCTTTTAAAAAAATAAGGATAGAAAAAACTATACTGTTGCTGGTAAAGTAAAGAGCATGACAAAAAAAAAAAAAATCACATTTATTCTGGAAAACTAGGGGAAAAGTAGAAGAAACTGCAGAAGGATTGACAGTCAAAGCACAACATACTTCAACATGAGTTAGAAATGCCCACTAGAATTTTAAAGCTGTGTTTCTCTTATAGTTCTGTTTCTCTTCTGAACTGCTGGTTACACTGCAGAATGTACCTGAATAGCTGACAGGTAATTTGGATATGGCTGTAGCAGCAGCAGCAGTGAAGCTACAGCGTATGTTAGGTTGCATCTCTGGCAGTACCTACATAAGCCTATGAAAAACCTGTCTCATATCTAGGTGCTGTAATTGTCATTTTTCAATGTCAAGGTCAAGAGTGTAATCAGAGCAGCAACACACTGTGTTGTCATTGTTTCAGTTTGGGGACGTAAATGTTTAACAGTGGTAGTTTGAAAATGGGTCATTACAACGTGAAGTTTGCTCAGTTTTTTGTGAACTGGCGTTATTTAAATAATGATATTTGCATAAGATCATTGTTAATCGTAGACAAAGCAGAGGAGGAAGAGCTGTTTCTAATTTGTGTAATCTCAGTAGCCATCCAACTTCTTGGCACCGTCAGCCTCATTAAGCCTTAATGGAGGGTATTGAATTGTTTCAACACATTTGCTACATCATTCAAAAATGCTGCCCAGGTCTGTCTGATAGTATATGAAATGGTCCTTGCTACAATAAAAATAAGGTTGGGGTAAAGAATTGTGTTACCTCCATTATTCCATATTTAGAAAGTATCTCTCACTTCATATAATGCAAAAAACCCCCAGTTCTAAGTTCCTTAATATATGTACTCTTTGCTGTTTAAGCATTTTTAATCTGCTCTTGACATTGCATGAAATAATGGGTTTTATTAAATAAATAAGAACCATATACATCCAGAAAATTGAATGTCAATATAAACATAAAAACATTATCTCTTAAAACTGCAGAAATGGTTTCTGTTTACTTTGGAGGATCATCTTTTGTCATTTGCAAAATCAGAGACTGCATATGAAGAGTTCTTGTGATGAAGATGTACACCTATCTAGTTATTCTTTATATAAATGATACATAGAATGTAATTCCACAAAATTATTTGCTCTGTTTTTCAGGATTTTAATAGATTAGGGATGAGACTGATTTCCCACTGCTTTGCACTTTTTGTAGCTACATGGATTGTTGTACTGGATGTTCAAAGTGGGTATAAAATGCTACCTACCATTCTGTTTTGATACATGCACAAAATATGCACAAGTTATTACAGACCTATTACATTTAAATTATAGAATATTCATCTGTGTAGAGATCATAACTGGTCTAAATGAGGGCTCCTGAAGAACTGTTCATTCAGGTCACTTGTCACATGAGATATAACAGCTGTGGGCTACAAAACCATGTGCTTTTTGTTGTCATATCACTGTGTTGAGGTTTACAGCAGGTAAATGGCTTTTGGCAGGTAAATCCTCTGACCACACCTAGAAAACTGATGCCTTATCTGTAACAGAAACAGAGACCTCTGCAGTGGTGCTGGAAGGGCCTAAGTGACTATGTGTAGTTCTATTCCTGATCTGCATCTCTCTGTCAAGATCTGTAATCGGCATCTGTAAAACAGAAGATCCAACCAGACCTGCATAGCCTGTTTATTGTTACATAGTCAGAGCCAGGTAACCAAAAGAGAAGTGGAAATGACATCAGCACTAGCTCTTCTCTTCCTTACAGCTGTGCTTAATTTGTTTTGATTCATTCTTTGTCGAAGGAATGGCCAAACATCAGACCTCTGTGCTGTGATTCTGTATACACTTGGGGTTACCAGGAGTAACAAACCCTAAGGTTTGTTTTCAGTATCTGTGCTAAGGGTGTTCAAGATGGTTACGTGTCCTTTTTCTATGTAGCATGTGATTCTGAATAATAATGCTGGGGATACTAAAGTTTTAGGAACATTAAATACTTGTTGTGTATGTAGGAAAGCAGCTCTTTGTTTACAGTTCAGTCCTGTAAAAATATTTTGAAAACCTTTTTGAGAACATAAAACTGTAAATTGAAGCTCCTAAAGTGATGGATGCCACACACAGAAAAATCAGTTTCTCTTTTCTGATGCTCTTAACAATTTGCTGAAGGATTAGTTAAGACTGGAGAATGGACATCAGAACAGCAGTGAAATTAAAGTGGCAGAATACAGCTTTAGACACGTTAAGATGTGGGAGAGAATAAGGAGCAGGTGCTTGTCTTAAACCACAGCATTGCTCAGAAGCCACATGTGGTAAACCAACTTCGCATCACATGGCCAAAACAAAGTACAGAGTTAACTGAACATAAGACCAGCCTTGCCATGACAGGGAAGTAGAATGCAGACAAACGATGCTGCAGTCTGGCCAGGAGCAAATGAGATTCCTGATGGCTTCCTGTTGGGTCCTGTAGGAAATTAATCAAGAATGGGATGCCAAATCTGCTATACCAGCCTTTGACCAGAAGTGCAAGCAACAGTTTAGCAGTTGATTGTTGACTATTTAACTCAGCTCTCTCTTTTACATTTTCTTGGGTGCTGTCTTAATTAACCATGCTTCCATAATGGCCAGAGGAAGAAACAAAAAGAACGGGACAAGAGTGAAAAAGTGTTTCTTGACCGAAAATGAAGAACTGGTGCGGCCTCCCAAGAAATTTAAAAATGCATGGGGCAAACTGAGGCTGTCAGCCCAGACTCCCTCACACTTTCCAAACCTGGCTACTCCTATATTGAAGAGCTTTATTGCTGAAGGCAGCTCTGCTGTGGACATATCAGGGCAGGCCATTCCAGCCCTAGTCAAAATTTATCAGTATTTTACATTCAGACACTCATGGAAACAGGAAGATCTTCCCTGCTTCCTTACATGTAGGAGAAAGCACCTACAGTTAGAGTTACAGTTTCCCCCTAGCTCTGAAGTGCCCTTTGGGTTTCAGAAATGCTGACAGCATGCATTGTGAAAATGTCCATCAGAAGGACTGTAACACAAAACTTTGTGAACTGATTGTTAGCACTGACCTATGAGAATCAGTGAAATGAACTCAAGCTCGGGTGACAATGGAATCTGGGTTTCCCAAATCCTGCTTTAATTAATAGATCCTAAACCATGTCTTCTGCTTGGGGCCTGTGGGTAACAGAGAAAGAAATAACTTGGCTGTGCTTCCTAGTACTTCAACAAGAGCTAAACGCTTTGTTCAATGCAGACAAAACTTGTGTTGCTCCAGAAACAGAGCTGTGCAGCTGCAAGAGAATTTGATACCTACCCTGTCCCCCTTTTCTTCCATAGGTTCAAATTTTCTTACACGGTCTTTTATCAAGCCAGTTAACATATCCAGAGAGGTATGTAAAGAATTTTAGTCTTAAAAAATGGGCACTTAAAGGCAGCTTATTCTCTTTGTGGATCTAACTCCTGAGTTGAGATGACAATGCTGAAGGAGTTTGTATGCAGCCTTCCTGGTGAGGTGGGGAGAGGAGCCGCCTCAAGCCCTTAAGTGTGTTTGTGGAGCCACAGCTGCTCCTTACTCCATACAAGTCCTGCCGAGAGATCACATACCAGCTGGGGACTGGCATGGCCAGCCTGCCTGTACTATGTCCTCTCTTGGCTCTGTGCCTGCGGGGGAGCAGTTGTAGGAAGCTCCTGCCGAGAGCAAGCTGAGAGCTCTCGCTCTCACCACCAGCACCAGATTTCATCTGGCTAGATCCCAGATGATGGAAGGTAATCTGTTGCATTCACTACAGTTTTTGACTTCTCCTCATCTGTTATTGAAGATTGTATCAGCAGTTTTGCATCCCTAATTTGTAAGTGATTTGCACTCCAAGTTGTGAGAACAAATAATTCCATGTGTAACTTAGAAAATGAGCTTGTGTAGTCTATTTGCAGTAACCATATTAGTTAAATTACCAGCGTGATTAACTGTAAGAATGAATGTGCTTTCATAAATACCAATGCCATTATTTCTGGTAATTTATTCCACTGCTTACAATATGGCTGCAAGAATCTGAACTAGTGTTTTCCAGATAATATATTCCATATTTTGTGGTGGGGACTTTGGGGAAATTTCTTTTTGCTAGGGCAATTAGCTTATACTAATTTGGAGAACATTTTCAATGTTCTTTATTAGAGTTTAGGAAATGGTGAGTAAAATGATTTTGATAGTAGGTACGCAGCAATGTAACAGCGAAGTACACTTGTAAGCTCTCATTTCCATATCTTTTCATTTGGTAAGATTACAGCAACATGCATAACATGAGTGTTTAAGTGTATATATACTTTAGGAGTATAAAACCAACCCCCACTTTTGCAGTGACACCAGTTAGATATCTGAGTGAGTGGTACATTCCCAAGTTACTAATCTAGCTCGAGGTTAGTATTACCTTAGTTGGGTTCATTCCACTGCATGCTTGTCTTCACAAATATCTTTTCTGAAATTATCTGTCTTGAAAGGAAAAGAACAACTTTATATTGTGTTGTTTGTCCTTCTGATTTGGGTCCAGTATGGAATGTAGCCACATGAGTAGGTAAATTTACACAGGAGAGGAGGTTGCAATTTTTAGGTAGGAATGAGGAAAAACTGTTTGGCTTTAGTAGAGTGATAAGATCTTCAGCTGGCTGCTCTACCAGCTACAGCTTCGAAGTATAACACTAAATGCTATTACTTTGAGCTGAGTAGCTACGTGGTGGTTTCATTGCTTCTTGAAACCTTTTAAATTTTTTAATGCTGAATTTATGGAACATAAGATATGGATGGCACAAATACTGTCTTTGCTTTTAAATTGTTTAAGGAATTGTAGGATTATTTTTGATTTATTAACATTTTTCCAGGGACAAATATATTGCTAGTATTGGGGGCAATCAAGTGGGGATATTTCTCGTGTATTATTATATATTAGTTTAGCCAAGTTTCATCTGAAAAAATATTCATGTCAAAATCAGTGGCTCAGGAGACGTGCCACCCAGATCCGGGTCTTCTGTTAATTCTATTCCAAGTTGCCATTTTGCTGTTGAAATCTTCAGTTCTTAGTTCAAGAAGTATCAACATCATGATTAGGAGCTTTATTGATGACAGGTCAGATCTTTCTCTTTGGAGACCAGTCGAGAGAACTGCATGTTTCTGTTGAGAACTGGGAAATAGTTATTCACATAACCTCCTTTCAGCCCTCCTTAAATTCCATATTAAGGTCAAAATAATTACTGTTTACCACTTGCACTTATACAAACACTGGATGTTCTACACATGCCTAACTTCCAATCTGTATCAAAGTTGTATCTTTGTGTGCCTGTTGTCATGTGAAGCAGACCACTTAATTCAGTTAAAATGAGTGTGGGAAAGTACGACTGATTTAAATTAAGATTTAGAAGGATACTATGAACATGTGTGGCTCTATGAAGACTTGAGTGGCAGTTGCACAAGTTCTGCCTTGATTTCTCAGTAGATGTGCAATGGATGTGTTAATTTTTTTATTCTGTTCTTCTACAATGAAGGCATACAGACTTATAATTCTAGTTCAGGGAAAAAAAATCTGCCTTACAAATGAGTAAAAGTTACTATATACTCCTTCACATATTACACAATCGAACATATATTTCTCCCAAACTCACAAATCTTTGAAAGATGTATGAAGATACTGAACAATCATGCAAGATGGAGATTTCCTTTTAAATTTGCATTAGGGACTTCATGTTTACAATAATTATTTCAGAATGACCATCATTCAGTGAGGCTGAATGAAAATGAATGCTTACTCATCAAAAGAGTTCATAGAAGGAAGAGTAATATCCTGTGGGGCTTCAGAGTTGTATGCCTTTCACATGTAACTGTGATGCAGTGTACCTTTCTACAAAAAAATAGCACAATATTTTCCTGGCAGTTTGTGGGAATATTTCTTTTAAATGAGTGCTTGTATTTTAAAACAACTCTGGACCACTGTTGGAAGTCAGCTGCCAACTTGCATTAGCTGAATGTAAATAATAAACCACCAGGCACTTGGAACAGTGCAACCCAAAAGAAATGACATTGTTTATTTCTGACCATTTTTCATATGTTGTGGTAGCCTGGTACCTTTTTTATTTGCATTTCTGACATCAGGTATT
Organism: Hirundo rustica; assembly: GCF_015227805.2. Taxonomy (NCBI): domain Eukaryota; kingdom Metazoa; phylum Chordata; class Aves; order Passeriformes; family Hirundinidae; genus Hirundo; species Hirundo rustica. The sequence continues at coordinate 19,818,255 of NC_053450.1, read as the reverse complement.
GATGGGCATTTTTAGAAGTAAGTTTGATGTAATAAAACTTGTTTCTTCATTCTACTGGGTACTGAATTCATTTGGGTATCTGAAGTTCTAGAGGAAAATTATTACTTCTATTACTGTTTGTATGTACTGATTAAAAGTGATGGTCTTAAGGAATATGTAGAAGGCTTGTAATAAGCAATGTGATTTGAATCACTCATTATACTGCTGTAGAAATGTACTGCTGTAGAAATGTCTCAGTGCTGCTAACTATTGCAGAGTTATTAATCTTTCTTGACAAAGAGCCAGTGGTTTTCAAGGTATTTAGTTCCCACTTCACTACATTTCCCATGTTCTTTATCTGGCCTAATATTCCTCCTGACTGAAGGGCTTGGGAGACTTTAACCCACACTGCAGCCTGTAGAACAGTGACAATGAGTGAAACACATTGAAATTGAGGTCTCTCTCCCATTCCCTGTCCGAGGGTGCAGATCCTCTTACTCTACGCCAGCCCCTGTGCTCACACAGGGATGCGATAGTCCTCAACCTAGGACAATCTCCTTCTTTTGCTCATTTCCTTTTTCAAATCCCTAAAGCTTCACCAACCTCACAGGTCCAGAAGTTCTTCTGACCTCTAGTACAATATGAAGCAGAGAAGGTGTAAAGGATACCAGATGTTACAAACAACTGCATAAGGAAGCTGAGTCCATCGATATCCTAGGATATTGGATATTACTCTACCCTCATTGTATCAGTATTTAAGAATTGTTATTATTTGTTGTAGCATATTTAAAGTTCTTGCTCTTTTATAGTATATCACACATCATTGTGCTGCACCCAGAGGTGTATAGAACAGATTAAAAGAAGTCAGTATGCAGAATTCCTTGCCCCATTGCAGGGAACAGCATTTAAAATCAGAAATGACAGGGAGTGGCTGTCTTACTCATGAAAGAAAAACTGAGGGTTCATTCCTAGTCGTTTCATCCAGTTGAGGTCTTGATCAAAATTCCTACAATAAAATGCTATTGTATTGTTTGAGTATTTTTCCCTTGTCTGATACCCAGATATCTGTCACATTGCTGTTTCTACAAGTAAAATAAAACTATGCAAATAGATAAAAAAATTGTTGGAGGTGCTAATAAAGTTTCATGTTGTGCATACAAATCAGTACTGTATATTTTAAATACAAATTTACATTTATCAGCTAGTGAATAGAGAAGAAAACATGGGAAGGGTTCTTGATTTGTAATTTACTATCTTCACCAATGGATATCTGTAACGTGATTTAGGAGATAATTACCAAATTTTTTAAAACAATAATTCATCTGAATTAGAACATTTCTGTGCAGGTTTTGACATCATAGTAACATTTTAATTGAATTCCTAAGAGGGGCTTATTCATCAGGGCAAAATATATTTTAAACACTCGAGACTATGGATTGTGTAAATCTAGTTACCTCTGTGAGCAGACTTGTGTTGTCTGACCTTGGAAAGCAGGTGGCGACAGAACTAAGGTCCTGTAAAAGAGATTTATGATGCTGTTTGCCTGTTATTAAAAAATTGATAATTTTTAAATGGAAGTTTTGTTGCAGATCGTTAATCTGTGGCTCTGAGAATTTGTGCCACATGGAGCAGGGGTGTGCACAGTTGCCCAGCTGTGACAGCACAGTGGCATGGGGGCTTCTCTTTTGTCTCCAACAGAAGCAGGGGGCAAGAAGCTGCGGAGCACCGTCCAGAGGAGCACGGAGACAGGGCTGGCCGTGGAGATGAGGAACTGGATGACTCGCCAGGCGAGCCGGGAGTCAACAGATGGGAGCATGAACAGCTACAGCTCTGAGGGAAAGTAAGCTGTGGTTTCTTAACGTTTCTCCTTGAAACTGAGGGATGTTTCTCCATGAAACTGGTTGTTAGAGAGTAGCACATTGAGTGCTGAGTAGGTCCTGCTCAGTCAGAATTCCTTTCACAAGCCAGTGTTACTGATGGACTAAGCCTAAGTCTTCCCCTGTGAGTGTCTCCCACTGTTGGTGCAAGAAGGAGGAGGATCATTTCTGCTGTGCCATGAGAAGAGCACATGGTGGGTAGGATCATCATCATGAAGTGTGTCAGGAAAGGAAGCAGGTGCAGCACCAGGTAAAACACAAATATGGACAGGTACTCTTCCAAAAACTTGTGGCATATGTCAGTGCTATGCAGAACAAAGCATTTCTAGAGCATTTCCAAGTGTCATTCGCTGGGCTCAAGAGCTTTTCAAAGATTCTGCTACTTTTAACCTGAACAAATTATCTGCACAGAAGTATAAGTCTGTCATGTATCACGGTTATCGTAAAAACCCAAGTTAAAACCTTCTGAGTGGTGTATCTGAGACATTGCCCAGAAAAGTCTTATTGCAGGTTGATTTATTATTGGTCACAGCACAGGGCAATACATCTGGGCTGCACAATACATCTTAGTGTCCAGGTTGATGCATTATACGCATTTGAGATGGACATTTCTTAATGATTGGTCATTACAGATTTCATTAGTTCTTGTTGCTCTGTAATGGGTCACAGATAATTTATGGCAAGCATTTTCATCTTAAGTTACTTTGGTCATTTGCCACAAGGGATTTCAATTCTGTTATTGAATAGATGTCATTCTCAAAGACGTTTTTAACAAAATATTTCAAACGAATGGCGATTTTGAAAATAGCAACCAGTATTTGATCTAATGTCATAATTTCACTGTGTACATTTGATATTTAGTCATTGAATTCACAGTAACTGAGAAGTGTTAGCAATTTAACCTTCATGTAACTAAGTCAGTGGTAAGGGTCTGTTATTTTAAAGAACTGGTCTCATGTGAATACTTTGATAATGAACAGTGGTCTTTAATGCGTTGTAAAAGGAGAGCATGATGGAAGAATACAAAAAATGGAAATTATTGAGGACTAATGCGTTCTTTACCTGTTTATTTATATGCTGGAGGCTAAATTGCTGCTTGTTGAACACTGTGGGATTTTGAAAATTACAGTAATTGTTTTGTGAGTTCCTTACAGTACTACCAAACCCACAAACATTAAGTGCAAAATATCTAGGAAAAAAAAAAACAACCCCAAGCCAAATTAAAACAAAAATCAACCAAACAAATAAAAAACACAAACAAAGGGCAAATTTAAGTGTAATTTTTGTTGGTTTCTTCTTCAATATTATTTCTAGTTTGATCTTCCCTGGTGTGAGATTGGCTGCAGACAGCCAGTTCAGTGATTTTCTGGATGGACTTGGTCCTGCCCAGCTTGTAGGACGACAGACTTTGGCAACACCATCAATGGGTAAGTGTTTATATCTTCTAGATATGATACAGTCTGTTTGGTTAGGCTAATAGAACATAAAATTTATCTAGATTCCCTTTAAATATGGATTTCTCATGTGGTTTTGAACAGCTTGGTTGAGACCAAAGCTGTAACCTTGGCCAAAGTTGAATGTAATCATGGATGCTTATGAAGACATGGAAAAGCAGAAAGTTGCTTTGAAAATTTCAGCCTTTTACCTCTTCTTCAGTTTTCCATCTTTAAAATGGGGCTAATGAGACCAAACTTTTCTCTGAATCACTTGGATAATATTGTATAAAAATTTGAAATTGAGGTGCAAAATATTTGTTATTGTTGTGTTTACAGGCTTTTATACTCACAAGTTATCTTTTCATAACTTCTCTTAAACTAGAGGCATAATGAAGAGATTTCAAGCAGTTTTACAGAGCTGCTTTGTGTTAATTCCCTTGCTGCCTTTTTCCTAATATGAAACTCTTAAGAAATAGAAATTAACTTGAAGTAATAGAGGCATATAAGATGGGAGACAAGTTGTTATTGCAGGGGTTTTAAACTGTTTACTAACATAAACAGCAGTGAAGAAGGTAAATATTAAATTAACTCGTAGTGTTAAAATCCAGAATATACTTACTGATGGAAAACATGATACAAGTCCCCACATATTCATGCTAGAAATTTTGTTGACATTTCATATATTAAAGTAGTTCTGAATTACAGTGCTGGGATTTCTTTTGTTATCTAGGAGATATTCAGGTGGGAATGATGGACAAGAAAGGACAACTGGAAGTAGAAATAATCCGAGCCCGTGGCCTTGTTGTAAAACCAGGTTCAAAGACACTGCCAGGTATGGAAGAAAATCCTTAGTAACAATCTTAGCACAGGGCCAGCGGTTAGACTTGATGATTCTAATGGGCCCCTTCCGCCTCAGTATAGTCTATGATTCTATGAGTCTAAGAATAGCATTCTACCAAAAAAAGTCTTTGGCTTTTCTGTTCAGCTGTGTCAACTCTTAACAAACTCAAATCTCAGTAGATTACAGTGTTGCATACTGAAATGCATCCTATATTGAAATGATAGATTTTGTTATCATTGAAATGATACACCAAAAATCAACCCTGCTTCAGGAGGAAATTAAGAATCAGGCTGCCAGGACACCCAAAAATATTTTTGGTAATAGCAAAAGCATCCTTAGTTATGGGGTAGAAAGAAAGGTATATACTGAAGATTTTATATAGGGGTCTTAGAAATGAAGAGGGAATCAAGATGTGGAACAGGTATCTAGTCAAAAAGTAGAACAATATTTGATACTTACTCCTTATTTTATAATCTGATGTCCTGTAACACTATGTGAAAAGGACAATATAATGATATTTTTAGCAAGCTCTTCTGCCAAAATAGAAATTGTGTCAGTCTTTTCTTCACTGATTTTCACCTTGTAGATACTTTTAAATTATTAACAATTTGGAGCATTAATCCAAATCTCACCAAAGTCATTGCAAGTCGTCCATTTACTTAATAGGCCTATTTTGCATATTGTACAGTATAGGGATGCTATATTTAGGACTGCCTGATTTTTTCAGGTCAAAATCTGAATTGTTTCATGATAAAAGAGACATACAAAAAGAACTCAAGAAAAAAACACACCCAAGGAGAAGAGTAAAGAAAATGCATGGATGCTTTGTATGGGAATAATTATTAATATTGCTTGTGAGATTTGTTCTTATAAGTTACATATCCTTTAAAAGCAGATTTTTATATGGTGATAGAAAGTGTGTATGTGTTATGCAGAAAAAATCGGGAGTTCTTCTTTACCTACTGTTCTTTATTTTCATTCTTCTAAGCACCGTATGTAAAGGTGTATCTATTAGAAAATGGAGTCTGCATAGCCAAAAAGAAAACAAAGGTAGCAAGAAAAACACTGGAACCACTTTATCAGCAACTTCTATCATTTGAAGAAAGTCCCCAAGGGAAAGTTTTACAGGTAATTTGCATAAATACTTCTCTGAACCTGAAAATGTCACATGTACAGTTTTCACTGAATGTGTTTCAGACTTGTTTCATGCTTCATTTGGCAATAAATTGTCATATTTTATATACTTGCTGAGCAGATAAACATAACAGTAATAGCTGTTTATGCAAGTAGAAGTGAGCAAAAGTGAGTTATAACTTATTTTGCTCCTGCTATATGTATGGGTTTCCCTCACTGGGCTTTCTCTGGTATTGTGGCTAACTGCTGTTTGTGCCCAGATAATATCTGTCACTGCATCATGATTAGTATACACAGAACTAAACTATATCAGCAGTCAGATATTTCATTCCTTACTGTAATTAAATAAACAGAGGGGTTTTTTTGATAAATCAGATTAAAGCTTTAAAATTTTTGCTGCAATTTTTCTATTTTCTTGTGTTTCTTTTCCTAACAGATAATTGTTTGGGGAGACTATGGACGTATGGATCACAAATCCTTTATGGGAGTGGCACAGATACTTTTAGATGAACTGGACCTGTCCAACATGGTGATTGGGTGGTTCAAACTTTTCCCTCCTTCTTCCCTAGTAGACCCAACCTTAGCTCCTCTCACTAGAAGAGCTTCCCAATCATCTCTTGAAAGTTCAACAGGACCTTCTTATGCTCGCTCATAGCAGCTGTGAAACTGTCGTCATAGCAACCAGCGTTACAAAAAAATAAAATTACAGGTCGCAAACCCTGGTAACACTGCATGCTTAATGTTGTGTCTTCTGAGCCTGTTTCTAGGGCTGCAACGCGATCCTGTGTTCTCAAGGAAGTTGCACACATTGTGCCCTATGGAAGGCCCTCAGGTGATGGACTGAAATCATGAAGAACTGATGGGTTTGGAGTTCAGGGACTCAGTTTTGGTCTAATCTGAAGCCATGGACTAAACTAAAAAAATCACTCTGTTTCATGCAACAAAAGTCCTTTTCAATGGCATATCTGTTTTGTTGCTCCCATTTCTTTATTTATCTGCCCTCCCCTCCTAAAGTTTGGTTATGCCACAGAAATGGAGTTACCCTCACATGAAGCCATGTTACATGTCAGTGGATTAGCAGACATTGGAAGAAAAGAAGAATCTAAGGATGCTGGAAAAGTCAACTGACACTTGCAGCAGTTCCTTGGGATTTGAAAACTCTTCATATTGAAAAGGTTCAAGACTTAAAGTGGCGGGCTTCATACCTCCAGCTGTCCACACAGTGAAATCCCAGACATGATGGACTCTCTGAAAAATAAAGTTCTGTGGATATACTGTACTGTATGAAATTAAGAAACTTTTTTGCATGGACACAGATTTAGCTGAACACTTAAATTATTTTCTTGGGGCTGCAACTTGCAAAAAAAAAAAAAAAATCAGCCATTTTCAACAGTTTATATTATTTTTAAAAATAAATTTCACTAGTGCATGGTTTTAAAGGGAAGAGAATGCAACAGGGTGATACAAAGACGCACCACGTTTATCATTCTTTAAAGCAGTCATGGTCTGTGTTTTTGCAGACTTATATTAAAAATAAAAAATAATTTCTAGCAAATATTTAAAATTCTGTTTATGTGACAAGAAATAAGTGTAATATATTAAATTTATTTAAATGTAAAAGGTACAAGCCTTGTAAAGTTCAACATAATGTGCAAATTGTACACTTCTTTTACCTCCTTTCTCTATCTCTCCTCCCAATCTCTCTTCTTCCTTTTGCTCTTTTCCCCCTCTACCTCCCAGGATGATCAGCGTATTCTAAAATGGCTACCTTTTGACTTATTACTGTCTTCTGCCCCATATTTGGTTCAGGGTTGCAGATTGTTCTGCATTTCTGAATTATTTGAGAAAAATATTGTTTAAGAGCTTACTTTTTTTCAAGCATGTTGAAAAGGATTTTGCAACATGGCTTGGGAGTACATTAATGTAATTCAGCATGTATTTGATAAAGAAAATATTTGAACTTTTGCAATTTATTGTACAGTGCATGGTAACTTATTTTCATTTTTTCTCACCTTCAAATTGAATTCTACAGCAAAATACTGGAATCATGTGGCCATTGTGAGATGTCTTCAATAAATTTGTTTTCAGCACCAGCATCTTTCATTCAAAGACTGAACTATTATTTCTTGAAGGTTTTTGGAAAGAGAAGAAATTAAGTATCTGATTGATTTTTAGGAAACAAATTTAAGCACTTTTATTTGCACTAAACCAAATTGATTGCTACATTTTTGAACTAACAAAAGCAACAAAGGTTACAAATCAATACAGTTCTTCTGCTGTAAAGTTCAATTTTCATAAACTACATTTGTGTTGCAAAAGACATAATTAGGTAATATCAGTCTGGAAAGTATCCAGTCTTTGGCTGGTAAAATAGCCTTAAAGAAAGCCTTTCAGTACCACTCTGTCAGCTATTTGACACCATTACCAGAACCTCACTGCAGTTAATGGATCTTCAAAACCCTGGGTTTTGTAGCAGACAGTAACTACCGTTGGGTGGTGCTGCAAGTTCAAGCTTCTCATTAAGTTATGTTATTTAAAGAGAATGTAACTGGCTAATGTTTAATAACAAAATATCCTTTTTTTTTTTTTTTTTTTTTTTTTTTTTTTTTTTTTTTTTTTTTTTTCCCCTGGGTCTTTGTATGCCTTTAATACCTACTTAAGGTTTAATATTGAAATCTTGCAATAATTTTTGAAGTACATTACATTTACCTTTATGGCCACACAGAATTATTCTGATTTTATTTGGAAATCTATTGAATTTTCCCATTAACAAATTGTACTTGCCTCTTAAGAGGGAAAAAGTAATAACAGTATCACTTATAATGCCTTTTACTTTGTGCAATATCATAGAAAATGAGATTGTGTCTTGTCTGCAGAGTTTATATAATGGATTATTGTTAAGTTAATAAACAGACTGGTAAAATTATATTTATTGAAATAATTTAGACACCTGTCTACCAGCAGCAAATAAATACTACTAACATGCAGTCTACAATATCCCCTAGGATATTAAACAAAAATACATAACCATTTTCCTGACACTGTGAGATGTGCTCACACATTCTTGTATGCATAGTCCTCCATAAATTATTTCAAATTTTAAAATCAAGGACATGACGCATGGAAGGTTTGTACATAATTGTCATTATGCAGTATTTATTAAAAAAAAAAAAAATGTATTTTTTTTTAATTTTCACATGTCTGCAATTCTACTTATGGTTTAGTCATGTAAATAGTACTATTCCAGTGATCACTGCTGTCTTGTAAATAGTACGTTTTAAAAAGTTAAAAGGACTTACAGTTGGGGGAAAAAAAAAAAGGCAGATGAGGCCTGTAATGAACACCAACTAATGTAAATCAAACTCATTCTGGTGATGGTATTTAACACTTTAAATAAAACATTTTCTTTACAGAATTTGTGTGCAGAATTTTGTTCCTTCTCTCTGAGGTGGTCAGCAGCATCCTTCCACATGCTTCAGTGGAGCTGGTGGCAAGCAGCTCATACGGCTGGGGAACAAGCATGCTTTTCTCCTCCCAGCAGGGCTGCAGGGCTGTGAAATGCCAGTTTCAAGATGCCACGTTCACTGCCAGGCTGGGGGAGCAATGGGAGGCCGGGTGTGCCCATCACCCAGCCAGGCCGTGGGCTCCGTGCTCCACCACCCTTAGGCTCCCACATGCCGACAGTGCACAGCTCCCAGCACGGAGCTGGCCCCAAGCTGCCAGCTCTGGCTGCCAGGACATGCTCCAGCTCCAGTATAACCAGCACACTAAATATGCTGAGACTGTGAAGTGCTTCCATCAGCTCCTGTGGAAGGGCTGCACCATCCAGTCGGATTTCCACCTTAACCCTAGATACCACCTAATATTAGCTGCCTTTTTTTTTGTGAGAAGGATACAAATGAGGACAGAATGCCCACCTGACAGTGGTGGCTGCAATGGCTCATGCAACCTCTGCAGAAGGGAGCAGTGCTCCAACAACAGCAGTGCACCTCTACAACATCTCTACAGCAATGAGAGGGGTGGGTGGAGATGGGAAGGTAGAGAATTTATCTCTGCCTGACCCTTCAGAGGCAGTATCAGCAGAGGCAGTGGTGACTAGGCAAAACTTGAGCACTTACGGCTTGGAAATTTACTGAAGAGTGAGAGGCTGGCTGGCAGTAGGCACAGCAAACGCTGTGTATTTTTTTCCAGACATGAGGTAAAAGAAAAGCACTGCAGTACTGTCATGAGACAAAACCACCAAAAAAGGAAGCAAATGTATTTTGGGCCAAGCAGTTGTGGGAACTGTGAAGATAAGAACTCCATTTGTTGCACTGCATCTTCAAGGGGGTTGCTGGAGGAACAGACCCAGATTTCTGGTGTGTTAAACCACTAATACCCCAGCAGGTCCCTCTTCTGCTGATACTGACGTTGCTGTTGCAAGAGTGTCAGGGCGGGCAAATCTCTGGGTAGGAACTGGACTATGAGGGCAGATGAGGCTATCCCATCCCCTGGAGCACATCACCTTCAGCCCTGTGGTGGGGTGGGCAGCAAAACACTTCCTCCCACAGCTGAACATGAGACCTTGTCTGTCTCAGGCACTTGTTAGAAATATACAGAACTACACTCAGCAAGTTCTTGAGAAGGCCTTTTGTACAGACCAAGAAATCTACAACATATACTTTTCTAAAGGGTTCTGTTCTGTGAGACAGTTTCTCAAAATTGCTTGCTATTTCCCCTCTCCAATTTCTTCTTGTTGGTGTCCATTTAATTTCCAACCAAACAAAACTAGATCATTTTAATATTAACACTTTATTAAAGTGCCACTTTAGTCATGACTACTAAACATTGGCTCCGATGGCTGATTCATCTGGTTATGCTGGGAAGAGTTTTTGCCAATAAAAAATGCAGTAAAACACCATGGTGCCCTAACTGTGAGGCTTTTCTGCTTCCATGCCTTTACTTCAGATTTACAAGGCTTAAGGAGCTTGATGTTTGCCACATTGAGGGTGAGCATGGGGCCAGCACAATCCTTACCAGCACACCATTGCATTCTCACAGTTTCCCACTACTATCAAATGTCTGTTCACAACTGTAAAATAATTAAAATGTAATGGTTTTTATATAGAGATTTAATATGGCATAAAAAGTAACAAAGCAATAGGCTTCATAGCTTCCTCATGAAGTTAGATAATGCCGTATGGGAGTCTAGAAAGTATGTACTGTTCTGCCATTGGCTTATATCGGTAATTCTCACCTCTCTGATACCCAAGCAGCAAACAGCACACACCACAGCTGTAGATATCTTAATCAGCTGCCAATTGTGACTATCCTCTATGTCCCTTTCTTAGTAAGTATTTACAGCAACGCTTCACCAGGAGCAAGCAGCAGCACAAGAAAGAAGATGCACGTGTGCCCAGCAAAGAATGGTTCACCTTCAAAGGATAGGTTTGTGGAATCTAGCTGTAATGGTTTTAATTCATCTAACTGGGTGGGAACACCAATCAATGTAGTGGTTTCACGTTCGCCCAATTCTGGTTAGCAAATTTAGTGTAGTGGTCTTAGGGTTTATTCTTTTTTTGTGAGAGAAAGATTAGGAGAAAAACAAAGCAGGCTCAACCTTAAAAATAAACAATTTTATTAACACACACTAAAAGAATGGAAAAAGAAAGTTGGGGAAAAAAACTAAAACAAAACAGAATGAAATTCCAAAAACAGTGTTCCCTCCCCCTACAAACTGTTAACTTTCCTACAAAACATAAAGAGACAAAACCTGTGAAATTCAGTCAGTTTGGAAAATAGTCTTTTACCAATTCTTTAGGAGAGGAGTCTCTCTTAGAGTCATGGATCCCACTGACAACATAGAACAGTTCTCTTCTGGGTTGTTTAACTGTCACAAAAACAGCCGCCCGGAGAAACCTGCCTTTGTGACCCCTCCCAGGAGCAGGTTCCCAAGATGCTCATGGGTCATGGGTCTTAGACTCTTGCATATTGGGGTGTCAGCTTTTAAAGATGAATAATTCCAAAGGCAATGGATTCTTCATCTTAAGGTACAGAGATATCTTCTCACCTCTTCACTGGCGCAGAGGGCTTCTCATCTCTATTTCTGTTCAAGCATCTTATGGGATTAATATCACTTAGTCCATCACAAACACCTTTGCTCAAATCCACATACAAATCTAAACAATCATCTCCCCAAATGTGTATCTTTCCCATGATTTAAAGGGATAATCTAAATAGAGTTCATTTCCATGGCTCAATAAGAAGTCCAGCCTAAAATAGAATGGCAAACTCCTCAACCCTTGTCCTAATAGTCCTTTCACTCTTGCTCCACTGACTTCATGTTGTTTCTTCTCTATGTTCACTCTGTCCCTTTCTTTCCTTTCTCAGGGAAGGTTTAGGCCTTGGAAGCTTCATTTTGCCAGAAAAGGGTTAAATCTGCCCAGAGTCTTTTTCTATCTCGCTGCAGCTCATGGTGTTATATTTTCAAGGCTGTGCTGGTGAGGGGGGGAAGAACTCACGCCGAAAGATCAGAGATCAGAGGATCCTGGCAGTCTGGAATCAAAAAAACCCAGGCAGGATCATAAATATTTTTTTTGCCCACCCCTCAGTTTAAAGCGGGGCAGGCCCCGGCCCAGCCAGGCCCGCAGCTGGTACCAGGGCCCTGCCCGGCCCCCTCGCTGGCAGCAGATGGGCGGAGGCACAGCCCGGCCAGGGCCGCTGCTGCTATCAGGGCCCTGCCCGGCCCCCATCGCTGGCAGCAGATGGGCGGAGGCACAGCCCGGCCAGGCCCGCAGCTGGTACCAGGGCCTGCCGGGCCCCTCGCTGGCAGCAGATGGGCGGAGGCACAGCCCGGCCAGGCCCGCAGCTGGTACCAGGGCCCTGCCCGGCCCCTTCGCTGGCAGCAGATGGGCGGAGGCACAGCCCGGCCAGGCCCGCAGCTGGTACCAGGGCCTGCCGGGCCCCTCGCTGGCAGCAGATGGGCGGAGGCACAGCCCGGCCAGGGCTGCTGCTGCTATCAGGGCCTGCCGGGCCCCCTCGCAGGCAGCAGATGGGCGGAGGCACAGCCCGGCCAGGCCCGCAGCTGCTATCAGGGCCCTGCCGGGCCCCTTCGCTGGCAGCAGATGGGCGGAGGCACAGCCCGGCCAGGCCCGCAGCTGGTACCAGGGCCTGCCGGGCCCCCTCGCTGGCAGCAGATGGGTGGAGGCACAGCCCGGCCAGGCCCGCAGCTGGTACCAGGGCCCTGCCCGGCCCCTTTGCAGGCAGCAGATGGGCGGAGGCACAGCCCGGCCAGGCCCGCAGCTGCTATCAGGGCCCTGCCCGGCCCCCTCGCTGGCAGCAGATGGGCGGAGGCACAGCCCGGCCGGGGCCGCTGCTCTGGGCCCGGCTCAGCCCCGGCCCCCGGCCGGGACAGTGCGGCCCGGCCAACCCCGGGCTGCCGTCCCATGTTGCCTTTCACTCTCTGGCCAAAGAGAAAAAGGGCTGACCTACAGGTCTGGGCTGACCTGCAGGAAATCGGGGGGTTTTTATGGGTACTACCCAAAGTCGTATTTGACATTCTCAGTGGTCAAAACAGATGCCAATATCCCGAACTAACCCTCTGATAGGTCCGTGTTCTTTCTAAAGCAATTCCAAGGTCCTGACCAGGAAAAACAATCCACATTTCTCCACAACTAAAAAGCAAACTGTGCCAACCCATGACACTATCTTAGCTAGCAAGAAAAAAAAAATACACCTATCTGCTACTAATACCAAAGATAAATTAACTTGTGTTATTATTTGCGTAATTATTTGCTTAATACCTGCCTATTTTTGATGTCTTGTTTAGGATGGGATGAGCCATGCTGGGGACATCAGATTGTCTCCTCTCTCCATTGGCCACAGTGGCAGGAATTGTGTTGAATTTCTACCTTCACAGCAGCTGTGCTTAGGAGAAGCAGATCCAGGCACAGCAGCCAGAAATAAGAATGAGGATTCCATAGTCCTTCAGTAGCAAGACCTATTTGAACTGTCTGTATAATTATCAGGACTGAGGGCAGCAGGCAGCCAATAACTGATGAAGGAGGAAATGGGTATGAACTAATTTCCCATATCTGACACACTGTCATGTCAGGTCACTCCTCAGCCCAGCCCCAGGGAGAAAGAGAAGCAGCCATACTAATTAAACCACAGGGCACTGATGCCCTAAAATATGACATGAGGTCACATGGAAAGGAAACAGCATCCTAGGTCTGCAGAGAGTGAAGGGCATGGGCCTAAGGAAAAGTTTGCCGTAAGTGCTTGCTGTCTTTGACTATTGCTGTAACCAGGAACAGTTATTGAGTGCTATCCAGAATTTACATATTATGGAAGTGATGTTGGCATGAAGATGGAATGGGTTAGTGGCACTGGATGCCATTAGTTTTGTAGACATGGAGGTTTAGGATACCTTAATGAGGTGGGAGCAGATCTGGCACAGAGTGTTTCAAGTGCAAAACTCACGAGCAGTGGCTGAAGCCACTTGGCTCGTTCAGCCTGGAGAAGGATAAGGAGAGACTCCACCACAGTCTAAAGCTTCCTCCCAGGGGCCAGTGGAGGGGGAGTTGCTGATCTCCTCTTTGGGGAGCAGTGATAGGACACGGGGAAAATGAATGGAGCTGCAATCGTCGAAGTTCAGATTGAATATTAGGGAAAGGCTTTTCAACCAGAGGGTGGTTGCTCACTGGAACAGGCTCTCCAGGGAAGCAGTCATGAGTTCAAGGAGTGTCTGGATGATGGTCTTAGTCATCTGGTTTAGGTAGTCCTGTGAGAAGCAGGGAGCTGGAATAATGCTCTTTATGGATCCCTTGCAACTTGAGGTATTCCATGATTTCTTTGGACAGTTGTTAGGGCTAATGTAAGAGTTGATAGTCAAAGTCCTTCCGTCTAGCTACAGATTTGGTAAAGGAATGATCAGTGTTTTAAAGATGATATTTATACTAAGGTGACAACGTTCACTGAAATGAAAACAAACCGAAACACCAACACTTGCTAGGCCAAAACTCAATCAGTAGGTCCTGCTATGTTTATAGTGCAAATGGCTCATGAAGAAAAGGGCCTGTTTTACCTTTGCTAGAGCATGTTAGCCTAGTTTGAATGCCAGTAGCAGCCAAAATTATTATCCCCTTGATGAGAATTAAAGGAGATTTAGGTAATACTGAGGGATTAAATAGTAATGTGAAATTATCAAAGTAGCAGATCTTTTATTGATATCCATTCTGATCCCCCCTTTTGTTTCTGGTTAATTAGTATTTTAGCTGCAGCATTCCTGAATACTGGCAAGACAGATCCCTGAAGATGAGGAAGAGTCATTTATATCATGCACCATTTCTCAGGGACCAGCACAGTGGGAGTTCTGCTGCATGGGAAGAAAGTCAGTTAAGAAGCTTGAGGGCGTTTGAAGTTTCTTCTTACAGTCTCCCACACACAGAAAATGAAGCAAATATTTTCTTTATCTAACAGTTTCTCAGCCCATATTCTGGTTCTGTACCAAATTCTGAGCTGTGATTTTGTGTTTTGGAATTTGTACTCAAGAACTGCTTACTCTCAGGTCTGCTAACTTGGCCTTCCAGATGCCTTAGTTACCATCTGCCATATGCCTGAGGTGTCAGTGCAGACAGTTACACAACCTCATGCACAAACAAATGGGTCCTGTACAAACACTGTGTTTTGGCTGTACAAACACTGTGTTTTGGCTCAACAGTCTGGAAGCCATCAGCTCTGGCTCTCTAGGAACAGCCCTGGGGTAAGATGGCATTTCATCAACAGACAACTTTATTCTTCACTAGCAAAAATAAACTTGGAGAATTGACATTTTTTAATATATCATGATGCACCTTGGCCATTGAAATAAAGTGAGAGCTAAGAAGAGTAGATCTCAGAGTGATCCAAGAAGCAGTTGTGTAACATGAAGAGAACAAGGCCACTTAAATCACTTAAAATGCAACCACATTTCTAAGTTGTCCCCTAAACACATGTGTCAGATGATAGACAAAGAAATGTTGAATGGAGATACATAGGTGAAATACACCTTAAAGAATCTTAAACAAAACAAAACAAAGCAAAACAATGTTGGCACAGTTCCCAGCTCTGAATGTTACATTAAGATGAAAAACTAAAGAAAATGAACATAATAATCCTCATTTTGGATTGCTGCAAATTCTTCGGATTTCTAACCCAGGATTTCTTGTTTTCAATTAGCATGGTATCAGTAAAAATCACAGCATCTCTGCAGCTGTAGGGCTAGTGTCTTTAGTTACACGTGTTTGACTAAGAACATATTGTTCATATTGTTTTCTTTACCTATTTAGGCACAGTTTTTATTTCCTTGTTTTTGTTAAGAATGATCAAGAACCAAGGTGCTTCCTTGGGACTTTTCATTATCTCATGCATGTCTGATACTTAAAATATGAGCAGGTTCCTTAGGCAACAGATTTAGAATATAGTTTTCTTACACCATTATCAGCTTTGCTTTCCTAACTGGTGTTGAGTTACAAACTTAGTTGTGACAGCTGGGTGTCAACATCAAGACACAGCTACAGCCCAAGATGGATACTGAGACTGTGTTCAAACATCTAATTTAGGTGAAGCTCAGAGGGCCAAAATTAAGAATCTATTTAATTGCACTCAATGAAAAGAGACAGGAGGACCTCCATGGTAACTCTAATTTAGGATCTCCTCAAAAACCATTTTGAACACTTTCCACTACTAGCTGCATATGAGGTCTAAGGCAGTTCCACCTCCAAGGTAGGTAATGCAAATAGCTCCTAAAATGAGGATGCCACTCTCTGGATAAGGCATAGAAGAATATCAGGTCCTTTTTCCCTTTACTACTTGGCTCCCAGAAAACATCTGGGAAAATCTCCCTCCTGAGAACTGAATGACAATCAAATTGAAAATTGTGAAGGCAAAAATGTGGGGAAGAGAAAAATGGACCCACTGTAGCTTCTCCATCCTCTCATGCAAACCTCAGCCCTTCAGACTAACACCATGGCTGACCTCGGCCTCAGTGAGAGGCCATGGCATGAGGTTTGGTCATATTCCTGCTCTCAAACAGCCACTTGAGTTCCATTTGTAGACAGCAAAGTGTCAGCTGGCTGCTGGAGCCCTACAACAGCTTTGTCCTGGTTTCCCTGCCTCCTTTCAGCCTCTGGCCCTCGTTTAGCTAGGCCACATCTGCACTGCTCACTGAAACACACCAGCTCCGTTTTCCAGGTGTGGAGACCCAGCAGCATGGCTTGCTTTGCATCCATACACCTGAACTCTCTTCCTTTCTCTTTTCCCTTCCTTGCCTCAAATAAGTTTTCCTCTCCCAGATTTCTGGGCACAAGAGCTTGCCAATGCCACCATAAAGTATTTCCTGGGAGACTGCTATCTCCTGGGGCCATGCCACAGTGAGAGTGGCACAAGCCAGGGCTTTAGGGCATGGCCTGTCCCTGCTTACAGATGGAGCCTGGCCACCTTACAGTCCAAGATGGATACTGAGGCTGTGCTCAGACATCTAATTTAGGTGAAACTCAGAGGGCCAAAATTAAGAGACAATTTAATTGCACTCAATTGAATGGAGGACCTCTAATGGTAACTCTAATTTAGGATCTTCTCAAAAACTATTTTGAACACTTCACTATCCATGTGGGGAGGCAGAGCCAGATGGGACTCCAAGTGGATGAGCAAAGGGTAAATCGGTCCTTTTCAAATTGGAAACACAACGCTGCTTTTGCCAGATTTGAAGCTTGTTCTTTCACTCCACGTGGTCTTAAATAAATCTGTAAATAAATGTGAGTTAAGGGGAAAAGGCTGAAATAACAAGAATTTTAAAATTAAAAGCTATTGTAAGATGGCCAGGCTCCTGGGTACTATGAGCAAAATTGGAAATTTTGGTCTGAAGCAGACAAGGGGCTACTGCAGAGGGTCCAGCAGAGGCCCCAGAGATGATGAGGGGATGCAGCATCTCTCTTATGAGGAGGAACTGTGGGAGCTGGGCTGGTTTAATCTGGAGAAGACTGAGTGGGGTTTTCACCAGTACATCCAAATATCTCAAAGGCAGGTACTGAAAGGATGCTGCCAGGCTGTCTTTGATGGTGCCCAGAGACAGGATGAGGAGCAATGGCCACAAACTAAAACACAAGAAATACCTCCTCAACATGAGAAAGAACTTCTTTACCTTGAGAGTGTGATATATGTGCTAAAGTTAATTCGTGTTATCAAATTATAAAGAGTAAATGTTCACTGTATAAATATGAGTGTTAAAGATTTGTTCAAACTAATATGGGTAAAAGTAAAATAGAAAAACCAAAATAAAAGAATTTCCTCAACTCGGGAAGCACGGGAGGGACACGAGGAAAGTATGATTGGAATTACCAGAAAGGGGGCCTAGAAACTATCGCTGCCGGGAATCCCTGAAAAGAGACAAAGGACAAAGGAAAACGGAGATACAAGTCCGGAGACCAAGATAATCACTTCAGATGGATATCTCTACTCGTCTCCGTCGAAAATTAACATATCCACGACACACCCGGGCTCGGCCATCAGCTGCATTGTTCCACCCTACCGGTCCATTCAGACTCCCGATACCGGGACTTGCATAATTAATGAAGACGCCTCGGAGGGAAGACCGTCAGAATCCCGGACTTCACTCCACGATCTAGTGTATAAAAAGGGGCGGCTGGAGACCGAAGTTGTGAACTTGGGGGGGTAACAGACTGGCAGAGTCTGATATCCGTGTTCGCCCAGCGGCGATCCCAGGCTCGACGCTGTCCTTTTAATTGTGGCTTTCTGAGACTGATATTTTGTCTCACAATAAAATTCTAAATTTCTGATAAATCGAGTCTGGTAGATTTTATTTATAACAAGAGTTACAGAGCACTGGAACCGGCTGCCCATGGAGTCTCCCTCTCTGGAGACATTCAAAAACTCTCTGGACATGTTCCTGTGTCACCTGCTGTAAGAGACCTTGCCTTGGCAGGGTATTGAACTGGATGATCTCCAGAGGTCCATTCCAACCCTAACAGTTCTGTGGATCTGTGAAACATCTGGGTGGTGTTTAAGGACCACAGTGTGCTGCTGCCACCACAGGAAAGACAGGAGGTGTGGGTGGGGAAGGAGATACTAAGAAGCACTACAGCACATACCCTGCTTCCCATCAGCAGGAAGGGTAAGAGCCAAAAGGCTTCCAGAAAAGAATCTTCAGGAAAAGTAATTACAGGATCTTGTCACCCGACCAGGGACGCCAGATGTCGGGGGCTTTCCCCGTTTTTCAGGTGGTTTCAGGGTCCTTTGCCCCCCTGCACAGCTCTGAGCCAAGCCGAAGGAAGAGACGGAGTTCTCAGATTTAGATTTTTCAAGGTTGCATACTTCGTTCATTGTTCCTTATCTTACAATTTTCTCAGAGTCCAACAAGATGTTCGCAGCTGCATGGACTTCTCACGTCTCCCCCCGAGCTGGGTTGTCCTTATCTTTTATACTAATTGCTACGTATTTCTTGTTTACTATTTCTCACCAATGTCTATCACTATTACTAAAAAGGTCATCTTTACTCTGACCCAATCCTCACTAACTACTTTGTGCCACGTCACTGCTGAAATGGAGTGAGGAAAGGAGAAGGAGAAGAAGACAACGCCCCAGATTCTCCATCTTGTCCCCATTCGCTTCAATGCTAGGAACTTAAAATTACTATTTTCTTACCCTGTGATAAGCTAAACTACTATTTTTCACACTCTTGTGGCCTGTAAACCTTCTCTCAGTGTAGGAAGTTTTTCCCATGGACTGAGATCAAAGCCAGTGTCTCTCTGAGCTCTGGGCTGGGGTCCCAGACCCCCCTGCCCAGGTCCCTGACCCTCCAGGGCAACCAAAGGAATGCCCTGGACTCCGACAGATCTATTCTCCACTTTTCCAGAAGTCTGCTGTCCTGGCTGAATATTCACTTTGCTCAAGTTGGTCCTACTTGTACAGGTTTGCAAAAGGAGAACAGACTCTTGGTCAGTAAATTAATCATAATTAATAAGGATAACCAAGAATGAACCAAGAAAAGTAATTAAAGCCTGAGAAAAAGCAAAACACCTGCTAAGGTGTTAATTGTTTCCACTCCCTCCCTTGGCTAAAACTAGGGTGTTGCTTGTCTAGTTCAGCACCTGTGATACTATCCCATTATTGTTTCAACAGGTTAAGAACCAAACAGCATGCTGGTGGGTTTTCTCATAAAGAGCCATCATTGATCTCAGTATTACAACCACCCCTAACAAATTTCTGGAAGTGATGCAGTTACTCAAGTTTCAGGGCTGAAAATGATTTCTAAGCACAAGAGAAGATAAATTCTTTCGTTAGGTCAGATTACCCTGCTTCTATCCAAAGAATATTATGTACTTTCTCCTGAAGCATTTCTCAGGGATACTTGTCAAACCAAAGTGAAACAGGAAGCTGGGATCCAGGATGGTGACTCCCATGTTTTTCAAGGCCAACTTTCATCTTGCTGCTGGTCTGTCTTTAAGGATGCCAAATAACAGTGAAATGTGATGGCACAAAGATGAGATGACTTGTTTATAAGTCATTAATTGACACCTGCTTTCTTTCTCAAGTATCCTGATACCCAAATATGATTTTGTTTTATATTCTACTATGCTATTATTTATTGACCACATATATCCAGGTCATAACTGTTAATACAGCTCGAATTGTTCAAGACAAATTCTTCCTAAAAAAAAAATAAAAATAAAAAAAAAATTCTTGAGTAAGGGCCAAGAAGAACATGGCAAATTGGATGCAAACAGCTCACAATTCATGCAGAAAAGGAAAGTTAAGGAATAAGTGCCTGTCTTGCAAGGCTCCACAATGGGCCATTGTCAATTGATGCCAAATCACATACATCATCCTCCCTGGAAGTGAAGATCTATTACCCGAAACTTCACAGGGGAAGAATAAGCTGGAAGAAGTTGTGATGCAGTCATCTCCCACTGAGCTATCTCTGGAATTTTCTTTTGTTGGGAGAAGAGCTCAAGCCAGCCTCAGAGGAACCACTTGTGGGGGTTGTGAAGCCACACAGATCCCTTGAGATCTTCAGGGATGATGGACATGGCTGTTACATGCTGATCAGCGTGTAGCCTTGAGACAAAACCTGCCCTCGAATCACTGCTCCAGTCAGCACTGGATTATGTTATGATGTTACCAAACCCTTTTTCAGTGCATGGTCTGAGAAGTGTCCTCTGCCAAGTGCTCTACTAAGCACTTGGAAGATTGGGACTTCTCATGACAGGTAAATAAATGACACATTGGTATCTGCATAAAAGAGGTACATTACCTCCCTCTGTTGGGTATCCCTGTGAGAAAGGACTCTTCCAGCTTTTCATCTAATGGCACTGGACAGATTTTGTGATGGTTGATCCCTGTTACAGACTGGGGTCTCTGCCTGCCCTGACATCAGGTTCTATTTCCTGCTGCATGGATTTCATAAATGCCTAACCTGGGCTTATGCTTGCCCCTTAACTGTATCAACATCTCCCCTGTGTTTTACAGTGCCTTCACCCAGGTACTGAAGCTTGAGGGTGCTCTTCTGTCTGGCAACTCTATATCAATATGACTCATCTCACCTAATTTCAGTGGTCAGCCAGATGGACACGTGTCTTCTGGTCTCTCTGTACAGGCAGCGGAAACGGTACTTTTGAAACATAATTTTAGATGTCTTCTTGGCCTGGTTACAGGAGAAGTTTTGCACTATGTGGGTGTAACCAAATCGTGTATTCTACTCCCTCTATATAATTTCTGACAAACTGTTAATGAAGGGTGTTTTGCAGTAGCTGCCCAGTGTACAGCCAACACCTCAGGCTACAAGCTGGTTATTAAATGAGACAAAGGAGAAGAAGCAACTTTTCAAAGCTAGGCAGTGTTTCTTTTTCTTCACAAATGGCTCAGCTGTGATAACTCCTTCTGGGAAAGCACCAGCAGAGTCACACTCTTCCTGAGAGGATCATCTCTGCTAGTGGGCCCATCATGGACTCAATGGCACCAGCAGAATGTGCAGCTGCAATGACTCACAGGATTACATCATTCCATTGTGAAAATCCCCGCCCTGGGATGGTCCTGAGCATTCCCACCTGAACCTGACCATATCTAACTCGGAACTTGACACATCACTACCACCACTCAATGGATCCAGAGGAGGACCAGAACTTCTATAGAATTGTTGCCTCTGACTGCCCTCATCACTTCAACAGAACTGTAACCACCTCCCTGTCCAGCAGGGTGTGAGGTTGTACTCTGACTTAGTGGGTTTAAGCTGGTTTTCTGGGTATCACTGCATTTATTGTAATTTTTCTATTGCATTGTAACTCCAACCTGAAATCTCTCTTAAGCTTATTGTGTGGGGTTCATTTTTCCCACTGATTTGCATTCAACAGTGCTCTCCTTTAAGAAGAAAATGAGTCATAGCTTAGCTGTACCTATTCTTGTCACTGACTATAAAGGGAATAGCTCAGATGCTCATCTAGTCTACTGAAACCCATATATTGACTCAAATGGGCTTTTGGCTGCAGCCAGCTCTGTTGCTCTAGCACTGAAGAGGCCCCACTGTGGCCTCCACTCTGAAACCACTGGAGATACATACTGAGTGCTGTAGGGCAGCAGCTGCAATGACCTGTGGCTGGGGAAGGTGCTGTTGTTGTCTAGACTGACATTTCCACTGCTGTGAGGCTGTCTTAGGGTGTTGTGCTAAAGGGAATCTAGTTTGTGTATGAGCTGCAGAAATCACTGCTACATGTGCAGGCTAACCCTGATTTTAGTGGACCATTTTTGTAAGACAGAGCTTAGCCTAAAATATACATGACATCGGTTGGGAAAATCACAAACATATAAGAAAGTTTTCTATATGAATCTTACGGACAACAGGCCAGTCCAGCCCAGGAGGTGACAGTACCATGCTCAGAGCACAGTCAGAGCATGAGTGCTAGCTCCTGAGACTGCTCCAGAGGCATGCAACCAAATAGGCACTGGAAGAAAGCAATCCAGAACACACGGAGGGAAATACATTCTTTGTATTTGTTAAAGTTCTCCCTGTATGCCACTCCTGAGCCTCCCTTCCAAATTTTTAAACCTGGTCTATTCAGGAACAAAACTTCTGCTAATAGACAGATGTCCAGCCCCACAGAAAAGGCACGACAAGACCAGAGACAAAGTGGTAAGGCTTTTGAAACCTTCTGATAATGAAAAGGTTCCTTTTCTTTAACCCTGAGATATTATTGGTTAATATGCTGCTAACCTGCAGACGTGGTGCTTTCAGCATTACTGTTAGTTTTTAAGGCCTGGTTGTACTGAGAAATTACCTTCAGCATGAGGGGAGACCAGTGATTTTATACAGGAATTTCAGAGAGAGTTCTATGACCTAAATTTACTCATCCATTCTCACATTCATCTGTTTTCCTCCACACTCATAGGATGAGGAAATGATCATCTGTTTGAAACCAGATTTGTGCAAGCATGTTGGTAAACAAATGTAACTGTTACCTTGGAGAGCAGATTTGTGCAGGTTTATTTTTTTATTAGATCTTATCTCTAAAACAGATGAAATTAAGCTGAATGCCATATTTATGCCTATGCCACTCTCTCTGGCCATCTCTGGCTCCCCTATTAACCTTGGGTTGAACTGGCTACTATTTAACTTAAGCCTTATTCCGAACCCAAGCTTGTAGAAAAGATGTATAAAGGAAGATACTGGAACTTGCAAGTCCGTCTGTGTTTTGTGTACAAGCCGAGAGCACAGATAAACAATGCAAGGATCATACTCTCTGTTTTAAAACAATTTACTGTTTAAACTTGAGGAGCCCACCCTGGAGAGATCTGTCTCAGAT
This sequence comes from Hirundo rustica, assembly GCF_015227805.2. Lineage (NCBI taxonomy): Eukaryota > Metazoa > Chordata > Aves > Passeriformes > Hirundinidae > Hirundo > Hirundo rustica. Next base: position 19,795,157 of record NC_053450.1, on the reverse strand, counting down.
CCTTCTTCAATCAAAGTCAACAACAAAATTCCTGTTGTCTGTTGCAGTTAAAAATGTATCTGGTAGACATCTGTCTATTGACTTTTAAGAACTTTGGAACTTGAAGAGAAGAAAAGTATACAGTCTTCTTTTTTCTTTCTTTCTTCTTCTTCTTTTTTTTTTTTTTTTTTTTTTTTTTTTTTTTTTTTTTTTTAAATATGATGACTATTAAGATGAGTAACATAAAAAGCTCCTTTCTTGAATGTTTCTATAGAACATAACAAAGGTAAATAAAGTGTTACACTGATAAGGGAGTAAATTTCTAGGATGGAAGAGGACAGAGCCATGGAGAAAAGCAGTCAGCTGAGGATGACTGATTGGAGAAAGACCTGCAGCCTTTGCTCTGAGTCACTAGGAGCCCTGCAAAGTCCCAGGAAACTGGTGGGAGATAACAGGCTTGCCTTGCTCACTGAGGAGTGGCAGGAAATCAAAATGTAAAATGTTTTCTCTCTATTAAAGCCTCTCATTTCCTCTATTGAAAGCTTTGATCTCTAAAATAAATTTCAGTTTTAATGGTGGTCTGAACATTTTTGCTTTCCCTGGCCCAAGAAAGTAACAGAGGAGAGTTACCTATCATCAGTTTGTTCTTTGCGAATTAGTTCTGAAGGCTTTGTCCCACCTGTGGAGAAAGAGGTTTTCCTTCTAATCTTTGTACTGGAGGATTCATTTATTCCATTGCAGATCACAGCATACCCAAATTATAGAAGAAAAAGAGTTCTACATGAGATGCTTGTGCTAAGTGTTACTGGCACACCACAGCAGAGCCACAGGCTGGCAGCAGACTCTCCTGCCAGCACAAGCACAGCCCTTGCCTGCTTGGCTGCCTGTCTGTGTCAGGCTCTGCAGTCACACTCCTGGGCACGTGATGTGCAGGACAGAGATGAACTTCAGGTTAGATGATCTCACTCCTCAAGTGCAAGGCTCCATGGAGAGCATAACTGCAATGAGACGCTCAGCCATCACAGCTCTTCTCACATCACAGCCTTTTGCTGAACTGTGCTACATTCACTGCTTTTTTCAAGCCAGAAAAGAGCATTATTTAGCAATGGGCTTTTATGACTTTCTCTGTGTTTTTTCCATTCTACTCTTCCCTGTTGTTCAGCATTATCTTTTGCATGTACTGCATTTGACAGACAGAAGCCAGACGTGCACACACAGGGACAGTGAAGACACCAGTGTAGGCTGTGCCATGAAATGAATCTATTCAGTGGGGTTCTGACATCTTTCCCATCCTCTAGCTCTGATGGCATTTTTCCCTTTGGTAGATATATCACTGTCCCACTTAACCCTGTTATGTGACCACTAAAGTACATTGCTTAATAGTCTGACCTTTTTCTTGGAGGAGAATCCCCTATTAACATTTTCTAAAGAATCAATACTTACAAATAAGGGCCATGAAATAATTAGATAAAAGAAAGAGGGTCTTGCAGTCTACTCAGGTTGCATTATTTTCTGTTCAGTTATTAATCTCACACAGAGTGCAAGCTAAATCCCAAGACCTACAAACCCCTAATGTTAAGACGGTGCACTTGTTTTTCAGTCACTGCTCTCTGCTAATTGCAGCAACCAATTTCACTTCTCAGATGTGTCTCCCTGACCTATGAGGCAAGGGTGACTGTTTACAACACATGTGCAGTACTGCACTGGATTTCAAATCTGTTTTTTAACTTCCAAGTGTTTGAGTATTGAAAACCTCAAAAATGCTGTCAGAGTATGGGCATTCAATGTTTTACATGTTCCAGACTAACAAATATCTGGGGTATAATATCAGTGGCTACTTGGTTGAAATTGCCTGAAAGCTTTGCTCAGAAGGCAAATGCCAAATCACAACTTTCATCACTGAAAATTGCATGAGCATTTTTACTCAGTATGCAATGGGATTTTGCCCCTGCCTAATCTTGTTGGATCACCTTGAAAAATGAAAACTCATTTCACAAATTCTTCTCTGGCAAACACTGAACCAAAGCTGCTGGAGACAGAGCCAGCTCAATAGCCTTGGACATTGAAGTTTTCCTTTTACCTATGAAAGCAGTAGTAATACAAATATCCCCCCCATGGCCTCTAAGTGCTGGTAGACTTTAAACCACTTATGCTGTTTCCAGAAAACATCTCATGAGCAGTCTTGCACTAAAACCTTGCCTCCAGACCTCCCAAATGCAACAGAAATCAATAGGACTGTTTGTGCCTATTGGGACTCTTATAGAAACAGAATGCATTCATGAATTGTTAAGGCTGAGACATGAAACGTAAGATTTCTGGATGCTAAACAGTAACTATAAAAAATATTGTCCCCCATTTCCATAGTGTCTAGAATATATTTTATAGTGCTAATGATATTAATATCAAGTTAGAAAGTATAAATATTCACCGAAGTAACTGAAACTCTGTCAAGAGGGAGGAATAAGTAGTTCAATTTCCTGTAAATGGAGAAGTAATTCTGTATGAATAGACCATGGGCAGTTTCAGACTTATCTAATAGGGTGGATGTGGGGCCTGCAAAAGGGGAAGAACCATAGCCAGTGACTTTTCTGAGATGCCTGCATTTCACAGACTTCTTGTGCAGCCATAAAGTAGTCATTGAAGCCATATGTAAGTACATTAAACATTCCTGTGGAACTCAGTTCCCAATTTAGAGGAAAATATCAACAACAACAATAAAAATGCCACACTTCAGAACACAGAGGATTTCTGTGTACCTCTCATTGGTGCTTACAGGGTGCTTCCCAAAACAAGAATCCAGTTAAAAATCATTGTACACACATTATTTTTTACCCCTTTTCCCTCTCATCCCTCTGCTGCTCCAATGGATCTTAAGGCTAGTGGCTGCATTCTGGTGTTGGTAGGGAAGATTTCAGCACCCGGACTGGCTCTCCAAAAGAATATAATGTTCATGTTTATGGTTTCTTCTTCCTCTCTCCACCCTGGTCATCCTTTGCTAACATTCTCTTGTACATTTCTCCTGCCTTCACCAGTCTGCAGCTTCATGTTGTGTCCATATTTACATAATAATAATAATAATAATAATAATAATAATAATAATAATAATAATAATCTATCTTTTTTACATCAGTTAGATATTACCTTTTATTCTCTTTATTGCCTGTAAACCCAGTTTTCTCCACATTTGTCTCTATTTCTTTAAATGACCATTAGAGCACTGTTTATAGCTACAGCGTCTCTGGGGGGCGCAGCCCACACCCCATCTCTTATCAGGCCTTGCCTGTGCTTCTCTACATTGCCTCCCATGTCCCTGCTCCTCAAGATCTCTGCTGTTACAGCAGGTTTGTATTTCTCTGCACTCCATCTGTTCTGGAATGATGCATCTCATTGAGTGCAGGCTAACTGCTTGTTACTCTGACTGTGTCGCACAAAGTAAAGGACATTAGCCACAGGCACCTGAATAGTCACAGAAGCTGCTCTCTCAACTTAGCCCAGGAAGCCCAAGCTGGAGGCAGCTGAAGGGGAGTCCAGGCAGGGCAAGCCTCAGTCCTGAGGGCTTTCGGACTTGTACCAAAGTTTATGGTCTGTTACTAAGGATAGCAATAGGATAGTCCAGAGCTGTGTGCTTACACGGTCCCCTGACGTCCCAGTGTGGTGCTCTGAGGATGCGCTGCTTGTGTTAGTGAAAACAGAGCCAAACCAAAAGCAATTGCAGAAGCAGACGTGATTTTTTTTCCTGGTAAGACATGTATGACCAACATTATGCTTAGCAATTGCCTGTAGGTAAGTGCCTCTGTCACCTAGATGGAGCAAATAGCATGGAAAATCACCTTAAGTATCACAGACTACAAAGTCTTGAGGCACCAGGTCTTCCATTTAAAGAATCACAGATTGGGTAAGATTGGAAGAGACCACAGGGGGTCATCTGGTCCAACCTTCCTGCTCAGTCAGGGTTGACCTAAAATGCATTACACAGGATTGTATCCAGATGATTCTTTCTTATATTTTGTTACTTTTACTTCATTTATTCTTATTTATTTATATTTCCATGTGCTTGCTCCCAGTCTTTCCTCCCATGTTTATAAATCATGATTTCCTGCTTTGCTAAGTCAGACATGAAAACAGAAATGCTAAAAAACCAACTAGAGAAAGATTAGAAAAAGGTTCCTCCAAAATTAAGGCTCTGAGCAGCCTAAAGCCATGATTTATCCTGCACACATGTGTTTTATGTAAATGTACCTGTCTTAAGGAATTACTTTTATCAGCCTCCTCCAGGGCTGTGAGAGCACTGTGACAGAGAGACCGTGGCATACAGGAGGTAACTGGCAGGGCTATCAACACTTCTTCGTGGTTGTGGGAAGGTTTCTGAATAGCATGGAGTTCCATGCTGTAGGCTGGGGACAGCCTCTTGTAATACCTGGTATTACACATTTACATAACAAAAATAATGGAATGTAATAGCTGGATACATGATATCCTGGTTTTAATAGGAAGGAAAACCACAGCTATGTTGTGCAGCTGAATATGTTCTGCAGCCAGACCAAAAATGTGAAGATTGCTTGAGCCAGCTATTGTGTTTTAAAGCAAAGGGACCAAGATTCACAAATCCCATCACAGTCTGTGAAAGCTTGTGTTCCTACGGGGTCAAATGAAATACAACACTTCCATAACTGGTATTTCTCCATAGGCTATGACAAACATCTGAAACCAAGTACTTGTCACTGTAATGTTTCCCATACCCTACCTTTGACTCACCCGAGACAGATCTGTATCTTTCACCACAGAAGTCATAACTAGCAGCAGAGACATTTTTTAAGTTCCTCTCATTGTGTTATATGTCAAACATAACCATTAAGGGGTTATTAGACGATAAATGCTACTCAAAATCATGTTCTGATGACACTAGAAGGGCTTACTGCAATTTTTTACCTATTCACTTGTAATTTTGTTTATCTGAGGAAATGTGCCATACAGACCTTGTTCCATTCCCTTTAAACTTAAGGCTAAGTTTTTCTTATAAATTTAAGGGAAGAAAATAAGCCCAGAAGAGGCCTTAAAAAACCGGAGCAGAAATCTGAGAAATAGACAGAGAGAGAGAGAGCTCACAGAAGAAATCTGCAAATTTCCTTGGTAATTATTTTGGTACTGGGACAAGATGAGTTCGGTTATTATTCACACAGTCAACATGTGATCCTTTGGAATGCTAACAGGTCGTCTTTTCCCATTTTGTATCAAGTGTGACATTGGGTTTGAACAATCCCTTGTTCTTCAAGGCAAAACATAAATCTGAGTGGGATTTCAGGTCAGGTTAGGCTGAGTTCTGTCATACTGCAGATAAAAGCATGTATTATGAGTAGATCTCATTAGTTCTCTGATCCAGTAACCAGATGTAGTTGTGTGAATCAGGGGCTGGCAGAGGGTGGTGTTGAGAATCCATGGGCACAGAGTAAGGGCAGGGAGAGGCCACCTCCCCTAGAGGCAGCTTGGACTCTGGCTGAAGGGCTACACTCCAAGGGTGGGTCTGTTCAGGGATTTCAGTGCTGCTCCTGGGACCTGGCTTCAGGCAACATACTGGAGCAGCTTGCATGTACCTCCTGAGCAACAGAGCAGAGTCTTGGTGCACTGTACCCTTAGCCTCTGCTAACTGCCTCTGTTGACTTTGGATCCCCATTCTGCAACTGCCCTCACTCAGAACAGGGGTCAGGCAGGTTTTAGGCAATAAAGCTGCATTGACATCTGCTGATTTACTTAAAACTGCTTGTTACCAAGTCTGCCTGGATTCTCTGCATACATTGTCAGGGGACACAAACTCAGAAGCGTTTTCAGAATACACTACTTATGCTATTAAGTATCCTCATTTTGGTGTGTAAGAATCAAATATGCACTGGCCAGAGAGAAGCACCAGACCATGCCACTGCTGCATTAACTGTTAAGATCTATGCTTTAGGCACTCCTTCCACAAATCCTGCAGTTCCTTCAGCCTCTGCACTTATTTAACTGTTCCCATTCACATCTTCATCCTCACTACACACACAATTTCTTGTTCTGTGCTTTGTAGTAACACATGCTCACACATCTGTAGGTCTGATTGCCTTAAATCTGGAGAGCAGATGGTCTCCAGCTGTGTATGGTTGTGTGCTCTGGTTTCATCCATCTTTCTGGAGCTGAGCTGTGTCTGTTCAAGCAGGATATCTCAGGGTCATCAGGAGGTTTGCAAGAAAGCTCTGAACAACAGAGCTGAAAAGCAGCACTGTCAATGTAGGATGTGGCCTTTTCCCACTGAGAACTGCTGCACTGATGCTATGCACAAATTTATGCACAGCACTCTCCTAAAGGAGTGGATTTAGCTATGGGTTTGAAGGTGAGCCATTCTGGCCACTCGGATGTGTAAGAAATGCGGTGGGGACTCTGCTGTCCCAGGCAATTTTATCTTCCTGGCAGAGGGATCTCTGCAGTTTCAGTTGGGAAGATAGCTTTGCATTGCTTGTCTCCATGTGAAGTGGCTGATGTGATTAAAGAGTCACTTATTGCTCCTGCTGAGCAATCTCGCTGGTACATGGCTGATTTTTGCCACTATGTTTTGCCTCACACATAAAAAGCACGAGTTAAGGACTTTAGCAATCTCTGTTAAAAATTCATAGTATCTGACCTAACATTTCTATAATTTCATGCTACATATTTTTCTGTAGTATATTATTATATATTCATCATACAACACGAATATATTGTTTTATAATATATTATTAAATATATTAACCAATGAAATATATCAACCAATTATTTAATGGTATTCATTCTATATATTATATATATTTTATAGAGTGTTTTCTATACCTAGTCTTTACATGAAATTCATTGATTGTAACAGACTTAGGATCAAGTGCTGTGAAAGCATAATCCACACAGAATTTAGAAATTCATGATTTTGGTGACATTTGCTCTGATTGACTGTAGTGTGCTCTCTGCTTGTAGCTGAAGAGAGGAAAAAGCTGTCTTTACATGCTCAGGCAATGTGTCAAGAGCAGACCAGGAATTTCACCCATTCTCAGAAGAGACCTGAAACAGAAACAGCTTTGTGATGGCATCTCAGAGAATGCAGTTTGGGATCCTTTGGTGATTCAGAAAATATTTTTGGATTATTCTTAACCAGATGCTAAAACCTGCAGTCACTGTGCACCCTGCAGCTGAGTCATTGCAGCTCCTTCTGTGCAGGAAACTTCTACTTTCTGAGGGGGTACAACACTGTTGCAGTCTTACCCAGACCCTTGGGTTTTGCAATGCTCAGTGGCTCATACATATTCCAGGCAAAAAAGCCTCTAATCTTTTGACCTTGCTTCAGTAAGTTTAGACATTCCTGAATGTGCAGCTTCAATAACCCAAATACTTTATGACAAGAATTATCAGAATGTGGGAAGTGTTCTTAGCAGTAGTACAGAGCATGTATCTAAAGAAGAACTTGTAGAGTGAGAAAAACAACAGAAAAACTAGAATTAGTTTTCTTGTTTATGTTTCCAGATACATTAAGATGGCATTGAAAGAAAAGCAAAGCCAAGGAAGCACAGAGCAACAGAAAGTTATAACTGTATTAAAATTGTTCATTACAAACCTGGAAAAGGTATTCAGATTGTTACTTGAAGTAGCTTGTAATATCCTTAGAACATCCTAGCATCTTTGCCTCTGCCCAGCAAAGATGAAATCCCATAGCCATCCCATTTGTCTTGAGAGGGAGATGACAACAGTACAAGAGAGGGAGGAAAAGCACAGAGAGGGAGGAAAAAAGAATTATGATTCTGAAGAAGAAACTCACTCTTTTTTTTCCCTTCTCTCTTTCTTTACTGGGCAGAAGTTCTTACCTGCAACCTTGAGGTGCTTTTGTGGGACTGGATTTTGCAAAGTCATATTCTTTGGATGGGAATGACCACCTTAGATTCCTTTCCCTAAAATGAGGGAAAGAAGCAAAAAGAAGCCATTGTGCGTATCTTTTCTCTAGTGGCTCAGTGGAAGGAGGCTTTGTATCAGGTCCTTGCACTATCTAAGGTGATTAAAAGTAGTTTTTCTTTTTCTTCTCCATAGCGTACCTTCAGCACAGGGCAACTTGGGCAAGGGCTGAAAAGTGAAGGAAAAGTAACACATTCTGGTGGCCTGACCATTGCAGCCACAGCAGTCAGAGGCAGCATCATGACTGCAGGTTTTGTACGATGTGTTGTCAGCGTGTGCGAGACACTCAGTGCATCCCTAAAAGGAGGCCTGAGATGACTTTGGTCATCTGGTGAATGTTACCGTTATTTTTTTCTTGACAGACTAAAAGTATTTTCATGCACCATCACGGGCTGGGGGCCTGCTGCCTGGGAAGCAACTTTGCAGAGAAAACCCTGTGAGTGCAGGTAAGAGGTTTTTCATGGACCAGCACTGCGGCAAAGAAGCCAGTGTATCCTGAGCTGTATTAGGTCAAGTATTGTCAGCAGGTAGAGGCAGGGGACCCTTGCCCTCTAGTTAGCACTGGTGAGGCCCATATGGAAAGGTGTACCCCTGCTGAGCTTCCCAGTATAAGAAAGACAAGGACGCACTGGAACAAGCCCAGGTTCATAAAGTCACAAAGACAAAGGAACAGGAGCCTCTGTGATATGAGAGACTGAAGAGAAGTGACTTAGGAAGATCTCACCACTGTAGGTAGATATCTGATGGGGAGTGGGTGTAAAGAAGAGGATTCAGACAGAATCACAGGATCAAAGAGTCACTTAAGTTGGAAAAGACCTCTGAGATCATTGAGTCCAACCTACTTCACAGTCCAACCTCTTCTTGAAGCTCAGTTCTTCTCAGTGGTGCCCAGTGGAGGGACAAGAGGCAATGGGGGGTACAATTGAAATGGGAAATTCCACTCCCACATAAGGGAAATGTTTACTGTTCCATTGGTCAAACAGTGGAGCAGATTACCCAGGGAGGTGGTGGACTGACAGTCCTTGGAGGTACTCACATTCTGACTGGACATGGTCCCAAGCAACCTGCTGTAGCCAAACCTGCTCTGAATAGGAGGCTGGATAGGTGGCTTCCAGAGGTGTCTGTCAGCCTCAAGTACTCTTTGATTTTGTGATTTTTTTTAAAGACCTGCTGTCATGGACTGGTGGTAGTGATGAGGTGCCACAAAACCTTCCTCACCTGAAGTACCTTTATAAAGGCACCTTGTTGGGCACAGGCACAGGTACAGGCACACTCCTGCCTTGAGTGATCAGCTCAAAGGCACACTCCTGCCTTGAGTGATCAGCTCTTCTGTGATAGCTGCCTAGGCAGTGAAGCCGTGACTGCCACTTCGGGCGACACAGGAGATGAAGAGGGGAGACAGGGTCTTCTCATCCTCAGGGAATCTTCATTCTTTCAAGTCCAGATGGGGAAGAAGCAGAGGATGGGGTTTCAGAACTTGGCCAGTCAGGAGAGGAATTGAGAAAAGGACCAATTAGGGAAAGGATCGAAAAAGAACCAATCAACAAGGGTAAAAACCAGGGACTGGGAAAACAACCAATAGGGAGTAAGAAATTAACATAATGTTGCAAAGCTCCCCGGGGGTGCAACGCTTTGGTCACCCTAACCGCTGGCAGTCTCCTAGGGAGACTTCTTCAGTGGAGCTGTTACAGCCAAAACAGCCTGAAGGCTGTGTACTCTCTATGGGAGAGTGACACCATCCATGGATGGCTCAGGGACCACCACAACCTGCTTTTTAAAAAGTGTTGATTTCATGTTATTGCTGCTGGGAAGCATTAAACTTTTGTGGATGTCTCAGTGATGCATCACTAGTAGTCATTGTAGTTCTGTTACATTGTCTTTGAATTATCTGGGTTCAGAATAGGTAATTTGGAGTATGTGTTTCTTACCCCTATCTTGCTGATGAACAGCTTTATCTCCATTTTTGTATAGAAAAGTCTTTGTGTTTTAACAATTAGCATGGAGTCTATAAATAAACACTGAACAACATCCTTTGCTATTTTTGATGTTTTCTGTTATGGAGTCTGGTGGCAAAATCATTCAAATTTTTTCAACTTTTAAGGAAAGATTCAGAACAGTCCATAGCAGGCAGAGATCGTTGGCCAGAAAAACCTTGCTTGCATTGTCAGAGCAGCAGAAAACCAGCCAAGCATTACTTGCCTCTAGGTTTCAAACATCTGATTTCCTTAGCACACTGTTGTAAAGACCAGTATTTTGTGAGGGACAGAATAGCCTCTTGTTCACCTGCCCTTGAGTCATTGCAGAAAATACAAGCAATGCAGGTCAATTGTAACAGTCACACAGGAGAAAGCTCTCAGCTGTCAACTGACAAGTCACATAAAATAATCATTGAAACAGCTATTGTCTAGAGTGTTTTCAGTGTAATGTTTTTCTAAACCTAGTTGACATATAAGATTACTCTGACTTTAAACTCCAGTTAAAGTTTGGATAATCAGAGATTCAGACTCATTCAAGACAGATTCAAGACAAGGAAAGGACATGGAATGAAGCTCTTAAAGACTATAGAATTGACGTGAAAAATGGATCAATAGACCCTCATGGGAGTTCTTAAAAAGCTCAGGAAGTAAGAGTTGACAGAGCATGTGCTCTGTTTGGCAAACATAAAGTCCATCAAGTATCAGCGTTAAGATGTGACAGTCTAAATGGGTAGACAGCTAGATGGGTAAAAAAACTGATTGTGCAGTCAGGATTAAAGGACAGTGGTTAATGGGATATAACCCACAGAATTCTGGATGCTGCAGGAGTAGAGTTCAGGGGTCTGTCCTGGAACCTGTCAACTTAAATATCTTTACTGATGACTTGGTGGAGTTTGCTCTCAGCAAGTTTGCATTCAACACCAAATTGGGGGGGCAGGAATCAGACAACATCCTTGAGAGCTCTGTGCCACTGTGGCAAAAGTACAAATTCAGCAAAGGCAAATGCAAAGTCCTGTGCCTGGGACAGAATAGTTGAATAATAATAGGATAATTCAGGCTAGATTGGACCTCAGTAGAACTTTAGTCCAGCCTCCTGCTGGAGAGGAGACTTGAGGGGGTATGGAAATCATTGTACAAGTGATGTGACCTGGTAGAGCCAGCTGGGACGGGAAGGTCCTCAGTTTGACAATGGTCCGTGTTTGAGAAAACATACACATTTCATGAGATTCAAGTTCTGAAGTGCAAACTGTAGTGAAATTTAAATTTACAGGATTACTGCAAAGGTCTGTCAGGATTTAAAACACATAATAGTTTGCTACAGGAATACCTCCTGGTTTTAGTATGAAACAGGAGTATTTGAAACACTATAGAACAAAAGATGTTTAGTGGTGGTGGTGGTGTTTTAAAGAGAGAGTGCATGCCAGACAAATAATCTGTCGGCCCTATTCCATGCTGAATCTTGATATTAAGTGGAGAAGCTCTTTGGAAAAGTACTTCCAGAGCATTTCTGCAGAAGCAGACAGCTACCTGGCATAAGGCAGAGACTGTGCCAGGTGTGGGCTGGCACAGCATGGGGCTGGGAGCTCAGGGAACTCAGGGTGGTGACAGGCTGTCTGCAGGGACATGGGTGCTGCCAGCCCAAACTCAGGCTGGCTTTTCAGCAGGATCAGCGAGACTGAAAGCTGGCAGTGGAGGTGGCAGAAGTGGCAGCCCTGAGATCCTCAAACTGGGAGATGGAAAGGACTTGGGGAGGGAGCAGGGACTTTCAGGGTGTGGAGCTGGAGGATGGCCAGGAGGTGAGCTTGGCAGGTGTCTGCAATTCCAGGGCCCTGTGAGAGTTTGTAAACACAGTGTAAGGGCCCTGTTCCTTTGTGTCCCAGTGAGTTTGCACGGCAAACATGTGCAACTCTGGACATAGCTCACTACCACTGGGCAGGTATCACTGTCCTGAATTCCATGGTACTGAAACATGATTTTAAAGAGTTAAAATTTTAGCTAACGGTTAGAAGCAATTTGTATTGATCAAGATGTAAGTTAGATTAGTAAATGGTAGGTTAATGATTATTAGATGCCCAAACTAGAGCTAACTGTTATATTATGAGCTTGTTTATAGAAAAAATGGAGTAAGTGAACCGTCATAAGAACAGATTGAAACCACTAAGAACAATGGCCAGCACTTGGACTTGGTATCAATCAATCATGAAGCAGGGGACCTTGGATCATGCCAGAGGGTCACAGAGACCTGATGAAGACTCTCCTGACTTCATCCTTTGAGACCACTGACCCAATTCGAGACCACCGACCCAATTCAAGAGAAGAACTGTGCACGCGTGAAGGACTAATAACCTCATTTTAATACAGAGTGGGGTGGGAGGTGCTGAGGTTATGCATATGTATTGTATGTAAGATATTGGAAAATAAATAGAGAGCAAAGTGCCTTACTCGGGGTGGCCACACCTTTCGGAGATGACTCCCGTGCCGCCCGCCGGTGAATAAACATACCACTTTCTAACTTTAACTAGTTAGAGGGTCTTTGTCCGTGACTATATCGGTTTTCAAAACCTAGTACCGCTGGAATCCAGATCTGTCCTGTATTCTCCATGGACCCTAAGAGTGCAAACTATCTGTACTGTAATATTTACCTCTCTGGGAACTTGCTGTAAGTTGATGGACTTGCACTGATCTCAGAGCTTTTGTCTTGGAATCCATACCCCTTTTTGTCCAAAATCTTTGGTTTGGTAGCTCATGGATGCCTGTGCCATGCTGCCCTACCAGCTATATTTGTGCTGGTGAAGGATCACTCAGTTATTTCCATCTGACAGCTGGTAACTGGCCCTCAGCATCACTGCTCTTGTGCTGCAGCACTGCTGGCTCAGGGCAGAGCCTCAGCCACCTGTCCAGGCTGAGCCTTTCGTGGATCCTTCAAATCCCAGGCAGACAGTATTATATATGGTTGATAAAGCCTAAATTCCCTGTTGCAATGCAAGTTAAGAGTAGTGTCCACGTTGGTTTCAGGGACAGCAGGACAGCTTGAAAAATTCTCAAAACATAAACATTTCCAGTGACAGCTGTAAATGATTTATGAGCCATTCTCCATCCGCACTGACAACTAGCATATGAATAATACAGCATAAACTTAAATCATTCTGTACAATTACTGCTTCCTCAGATGGTCATAGTATATTACTTAGAAATACATTCTATTCTGCTTGTGTTAACACTAATGACTACTTTTGTTGCCAGTTGGCTAAACTAATGCAGAGCTTGGAAAATATATTTCCTGAGCTAATGGCAGGAACAAATAGCCACAAAAGAGTAAACCATTTACACATTTCTCCTTTGGGATACCAAGTTCGGCATAATTACCACAAACACAAAAGATGCTGTACTAGAGTTCTAATTAAAAGCAAAAACAAAATAAAATATACACAACCATTCTGAGTTTGGGAAACAGAAACAAGTTCCATTCTTCTTTGCCACATGGGCTAATAACCAGTTTTAATATGCTGCATTTTTGTCACCAAAGCCATTTATCTTAACCTGTTTTAATTAAAGAACTTTAATTTTGAGGGAAAATCATCCACATTTTACATAGTCTTTCAAGAACTGGTTTGCAGTTAGAAGGAAGAGAAAAGTATTTTATGTTATAATTTCATTCACTTCATAAGTAAAATCACAATATTCTAAAACAAAACAAAACAAAACCCAAAAAACCCAGCTTTACAGATTTACACTTTTACTGAAAATATTATTTAACCTGGGGTCGTGGACAAACACATCCTGGCCAGATGCATGATGTTGTGCCTGCACAGAGTTTTTAAGTCAGTTTAGTGTAGCTCAAGAACATGTTTCACAATCATATTAGGGTGAAAGATCAGCAGCAAGCTCTGTGGAACATTCTGAGTAACCCTGATTTTGAATAAGAAGTGCAGTGGACTCTTTTTCTACTGGATACTGCAGAAAGACCCTGTCTCAAAAGTACCTTATGGCACTGTCCCTAATGTGTATCACATTGGCATCCACCAGTTACGGTCAGTTGAAGAAGTGTTTTGCTCTTCTTATTCCTTACAACTCCTAGGCGAGTGGAAATAAGATAGTTTAGGCTCTAGAAGAGTCTTATGTTTCTTCTGACACATACCCACACACAGGCACATCCTGTCACTAAAACTGAGAAGCAACCTATTAAATGCAAAGACATTTGAGAAAGGGCCATGAAGGAATAGCCCTGGAGGCTGGTAAGTATTTTATTGACAGAAGGTCAGGTAAACCTCAAATGTGCATAGAGTTGTTACACAGCTTTACACATGTGTGGGGAAAAATCCTTTGGATGATCCTTGGGAAGCCAGCTCCACACTCCTACCACAAACCCAGCTGTTGATAGTCAAGGCAGCTTGAGAATTTTCCTTATATTTTATGAAAAAGGAGATATGTAACCTGGAGAGGGAAAAAGAAGCAAATAAGAAAAAACTAAAAAAGCAAAACCAAACCCAACCAATCAACAACAACAACAAAAATCAACACAAAAAACTCCCAAACAAACAATCAAAAAATCCCCAAACTGACACCCAGCTGTGGGGTTGGAAGAGCCTCCAGTCCTGTCTAAAGAGGGAACTATGTAGGTGATTGACTATTTATGTGAGGATGGACCAAGACTAGCAGCCAAGGTGCTGTCTTCCTCCCCTGTCCCCAGAAAGTTCTTAAAGCTATCTAATCTAGTTTTCCCCCTCTCCTGCCACCTTCCCCACAAACATCTCCTCTCCCACTGTGTGGGAGGAGCACAGGAGAGAGCTGGATGTGCTGGGTTGGTGCTGAGGAGCTGCAGGGAGCTGTTACGCTGAGTGCTGCCAAGAGTGCTGCTAACTGGGCTTGTGGCTGGAGGTGGAGAGGGTAACATCTGTGGTGAAGTTGATGCACTGGGTGATCCTGTGATGCATGTCACAGCTCTGACTGTGTTGCAGAATTTAAGGAAATCTGTCCACCATGGCAGATCTGGCCCGGATCATTTCACATGACCATGGGAGACAGGCCCATTTTCAGCCAGTTTCTTATGTATCCAGGCTGAAGAATACAACCACCAGCTGTGCTTTGCAATTTTGTGATCTCTAGCCAATTTATGGTGGTACTTCCAGCTGAAGTCATGAACTGCCACTGCTCTGTTGATTACTGAAGTAGCCAAATCTGCAAATTGTTTGCCTTCACCTTTGACTGCAATATTTGGAAGTGGTGACCCAGGACTTAAACCAGGCTTTTGTGAAGCTCTAAAACACTTCTGCTTGACTCTCTGGACAAGGGCAGGGTCAGACCAAGAAGGCACCTGCTAAGCCAAAGGTCTGGTGGGATCAGTAACAGCAATCTGAAAAGGGTTTTTTCATGGCTTCATCCTGATATGGATTATAAACTTTACAGAAAAGAAGTCTGGATGTTTTAGAAAGAGAGAAGTGTATGAGTGGATATGAGATGCTCCATGATCTGAAGAAAATGCCTGGTGTGGAACATGGGGATTGCTTCTGAGGGAGAAAGATAAAAGCCCAAAGAACAGTCAGGAGTGGGGAATCATGGAGGCATGGGAAGGTGTATTATATTGTTTAGTCTGCATTATGGTTTGTTTGGGTTGCATGAAGAAAGGGATCATTAGTGTATTAGAAATGTTAACATAGTTTGTGTGGCTATGAGACATCATGTGTATAGATCAAAACCTAGATTGACTACCACCTACATAAATTCCACTAATGTGGATTAGGTCTTTCCCTTCTAGGGACACTGGAGTAGTGGTACTTAGAAAAAAAAAAAAAAAAAAGTTTTTCTATTAAAAAATTGAAACAAACTAATTGTATTTTAATGAATATTTAACAAACTACAGGAAATATAGGGTTCATACATAACAGACTTCAATAGTTACTCATTATACTAGAGCAAGAATAAAATCTCCATGGCACTGGTGTTCTGAATAAATGGTAGCAAATCAATTTGACTAAAGATATGACAAGGATTTTTTCCGTAACTACTATATAAATCTTGTTATGAAACTTAAGTGAAACAAGGAGGAAATTCACTGACTGTTACTGAAAAGACTTGGTCACACTTCCTTTTACAGTAATTTCATCTCATTCATATTTAAACAAACTCTATGGCAAAGATATAGAAATAAAGAACTTTCAGAATAATTGTGATGAAGAGGGAAGATCCTTTGAGAATTGGTAAATCAAGAAATAGGAAAAGTAATTACAGTGCATTGAGCATCTTCCTTTATTCTCATCCAATTGTGTAAAACATTTACAGCATGCTAAAAGCTTAAAAAAAAAAAAAAAAGGCACTGATATTTTATTTGGGAATCCTGAAAAATACAAAATAGGGCATTTGACAGTTAGGAGCAATTTTTGCAGCAAGAATTATTGACTTTAATTATCCTATGGTAGAACATTTCAGATTTTGAGGACATCCCAGGCTAACTCTCTGCAAAATCTCTTCTATACTGCCTCAGGTTCCCACAGGGGAGGGAGGAACCAGCCTCAGGCTCGCTCCCTGTCCTGCTTCCAGGAGGTTTGGCTGGTGTCTCTAAACAATCCTTCATAATGTCATGGCTATTATTGAGCTCTTTCATCACAGTGTAATACATCCCATTAGCAATTACAGTTCAACACAAAAGTGTCCTCAAGACAGCTACCTTTCCTATAAATCTTTCTGTTAAAATCAGCTTTTAACCATGTTTGCCTGGTGTTGGCATATGATCTGTGTTGAGTACTTGTAGAAAACTCAGGCTCTGACTGGCTAACTTCAGCTGGAAAGTTGTCTTCCTAAAAGCCTCTCTACTCCCCTGCTTTCTGCCAAATGCCCTGTTACCTGAGAAGTCTTTCATGCCATAACCTGTTTCCTCCAATCTTTGCCATATTTACAGAAAGTTTTGTAGTCCCAAATTAGGCTGTGTGATCCTGAACACAATCTTGCCTGATTGCAGGAAAGGAAATGGCTCATAAGCTGTTTTCTTCCTAAAAAAAGTACAAATGTTAACAAAGGCTAATTGAAGTTTTGATTACTGAAGAAAGGATAATATGTGGGAAGCCTGAATGTTGCTTTTCATAGAAATGCAGAAGGAAGTACATCTGCAAAATAGAAACTCTTTTTCTTATAAATAATATGGTTTACCATTTAATGTTCGGTTTCATATTTTGTTTCATTTGATGTGTGCTGTTTACCTTTAACAACTTAAATAATTAATTGTTCCAATCACTGTACCAGACTTACTTAAAACTTGTAATGGGTCAGTTTAAGATAAAAAAAAAAAGCGTGTAACCGCAGGAAATTTCTTTTTCCCTTTTCTGCTCTTTGCAGGCAACTAGTAGTATTTATATCATCAATAAGAAAATTCTTTTCTTTTTCTTTTTCACTACACCAAATTTCTTTTTAGGTGCCATACAGCTAACCCTCTAATTTTATTAATAAATATTAGGGTCAAAAATTTCTGTATAGGTCAGAAGAAAAGCAGGATCCCACCTTTCAGTTTTTCACACTGGGAGCTCACTTTTTATAAGTGTTATAATATTATTTATAAATAAACGTTTATTTCTCCATATCTGAGTTTTCTTCCTCCTGACCAGAACTGCCATGACCTCCAACTTCCAGCTGGTAGGCTGTGTGCCATCTCTATTTGCTTGCTTCCATAAGGAATAATATATTTTAAACTGATAGGGAGTAGGTTTAGATTAGATATTAGGAAGAAAATCTTCCCTATGAGTGTGGTGAGGCACAGGTTGCCCAAAGAGGCTGTGAATGCCTCCTCCTTGGAGGTGTTCAAGGCCAGGCTGGATGGGGCTTTGAGCAGCCTGGTCTAGTGGCAGATGCCCCTGCCCACGACAGGGGAGGTGGAACTAAATGATCCTTAAGCTACCTTCCAACCCAAAGCAATAATTATCCTGGGAGAGAGCACATCCTGTAACGTTACAGGGCAGATGGGAACCCGTAAATTAATATCTCATGAAAGTCTAACTATTTCCATAACTCTGCAAACTCATATGTGTTGAGTTTTGTTTTACAATGTGCTGTGGGTTTCATTCTGTCTTCCCCTTTGTTTTACCACTTCTTCTTTCTCAAAAAACTCTATTTCTATACTGATTTTAGTATCATATATTCATTGTGCACAAGAACTAGCTTCATTGCATTAACCACTTCCTCCCTTGTCATTTCTTCTTAATATAAAGAAGCCATTCTTCAGCATAACCATGTGAAAGGCAGAAAACAGAAGACAAATTTCAGTCTTTGGTCAGAAGTAAGCAACACAAGGAAAGGCTTTGGGAAGAACTGTGCAAGCATTGTTTTGTAAGCCTCAGTCTGCCTTTTTTTTTTTTTTTTTTTTTTTTTTTTTTTTTTGTGAGAAGGCACTTTTTTATTAGTCACCAACAATTCCCAAACATCCAAGCAAGACTGGAAAATAATACTTTCCTGCAAGTTTCAAGCAGGTTAGCAAAGTTATAAATGCCTTCAAAGTAACTGAGGGGTAAAGATGGAAATGACAGACCTGTTTTATAGCAACATTACAAAACACTTCAGTAGATCCATTATAAATTCAGTTTAGATTATTCTAAGCTAAGATTTATATCTAGTTGCTGTTCCTTGGATATATTATTTCTTTCCTTATTTCACTGACTCTTTTCAAAGCATACAGTAAGAAATTTATTAGTAATGTATCAGATTTCCTGGTAAGATATGGTCCAACAATGCTGTTATTATATTTTTCACTTTTGTCCATATACCTTTTTCCTTTATAATTTTTTCAGCCTTTGCTGTTTGTGCATCTTCACTGGAGCAATTCTGGCTTCAGCTATCTGGAACAGCATATATTGCAGAAAAATTAGATTGGAATTGTTTGGTATTTCATTACAGTGTAACTGTCTGGGGTAAGAACTTTTTGTGGTGCACTGCATTTGTTTTTCATTTCCTTTGAGTCTTTTAAAGGATTCAATTCTTACGTCTGGTGTATTTTTCTTTGGTGTAAAAGCTAACAGGGTGTGGAGTAAAGATTTGAAAGAAACGGCAAAGAAAAAAATGAATGAAAAATCAGTTATCAATGTATGAATAGTTTGAGAGACACTTTAAGCTGAAAATAATCTGGAAACCGTGTCTTGGAAATGTGCCTTGTGAGCTTCCACAGGTGTACCCCTATCAACCAGGAGTGCACACAGCACCTTCAGCCTGAATATATTCTGCACTCTTCCCGGCCCATTCCCATTACTGTGGCTCAGAAGAGAGTACTTCCCCTCTCAAATTTTCTGGAATAATCTCTTGTTCAATCTCTAGCCAGTTTAACAGTGTCAAATTGATACCATTTTAAGGGGTTTTAATACTATATTTTTTCCTAAGCAGTGTGATTTTGTAATGAGTTAAAGCAGGAATAGATGAGCAGCTGGGTATGTAAAGTTAAGAATGGTGGAAATGCTCAGGCCAGGGACTCACATGAGTCCAAAACAAGGTACATGACTGCACAAGGCAAAACTCCAGCCCAAAAGTATGTGCCCATGAATCTGCTCAACAGTTCAGACTGTGGAATGAAGGACAGGAATCCCACAGACATCCATGCATCAACCAGCGTTTATTTCCCAGCAAGGATGTTGTTACAGACCCCTGATCCAGGATCTCACAGATGCTGTATCCTGGTTTTTGGAAGAGCTAGTTTGGCAGGTGCAGCTCCTCATTATAACTGTGAAACTGCTAGAAGTGCTTTTTCAAACTTTGATTTTATGTTCCATTTGAAATGCCTATTCTCTCTGCATTTGGAGGTAGCAGCTGTAGCTGGATCTATAATTTGTTGGAAGTGGCATACAAGAGGTTATGGAATATAAACAAAGTAAAGTAACTTACAGCAGCAAAGAGAGACACTTCCAACTTTCATAAAAAGAAGGATGTGATAAATCTGTGCCTTGGGCAGCCACTTCATATCTTTTGGACACTCAATCAAGACTCCATAGAGAGATATCAAGATCTCATTTTCCTGGGACCAAGTCAGAAGAATTCATATGGCTATTGATGACAATTAGTCAGCTGAAAACTCCTTGCTTAACTACTTTCCTGGAGACTTTCAGGAACCCTCCTCAGCTCTGCCGACAGCAATATTTCTTTATAGCAAACATCCAGTCAATGTTTTCAAAGATTCGGACAATACCTGCATATCCTATAAAGATTAGTTTCAGCTACCAGCATTATATACAAACTTTACCCAAGCTCAGCAGTATTTTGATTGGATTTTTCACTGGGGCCCCTCAGAACTGAGTTTCTACAATCCTGATTCAATCCAAGAACCATTTAGTCATAGCTGTTTTGCTGCTGGCTCCAGACATACTGCTCATCCGGTGGAGCTCTGCTCATTTGGAATAACAATCCACTGTCATTATTTCATTTCCTCAGATATTTAGAAAATAAAATGCAATTGTCTTTTTTTAATCTAAAATTCTGCTGTAGCAGTAAAACAGAAACAATAATTAGAGCCATAACTCAAAAACAAGGGTGCAAATATTTACAAATGCTTATGTTTGTTTCTTTCCTTGCCCTCTGGGAGCCAGCCACAAGGAAGGACTATTAGTTAGGTAGGAGGAAGCAAAGCAGAATAGGGAGCGCTTTCAATGACATGTGGTGTTCAGAGCTCTGAACTTGCTTTGCTTTTTGCCACAAACAGCTGCCACAAAAGGAAGTAATCTTCAGGACCTTAAAGAAAAACCCAAAAAACCACTCATCCAGCCTGCATGTTACAATGGTTGAAGCACAGTGTTATCCAAACTATGCTAATCACGGTTGAAATTAACATACTGTGTCACATCATTATCTGTTCAAAGACATTGAACAACTGCCAGAACAGTATGATCTCGAGTAGTGACGTTTTTAATACCTTTTATGTGCAAGCAAGTTTTGCTAGTCATTCTGCAGGGATTAACAAGAAAATTGGGGGAAAGGTCATAAATGCACTAATTTTGAAATGATCCTCACTTTTTTTTGAGTGCAGAAGCATCTACACTGTACTGGTAGACACAGCCGAAGAAATAACATCAGCCATTATTGTACTGTTGTTTAAATTTGTAAACTTTGTTCCTCCCATTTTACTGGTCACATTTTACAGTGACCAGTAGTTGATGATGTCAGTAGGGAAGTCCAGGAACCAGACAACCCCAGCAGCTGATGTTTGCTAGAGATAATATTCCCCCAACAGAGGGAAAATTATCCCCCTTAAGCCACCACCAGCCAGCAGGCATCTACCTGGATCCCAGAAAATGTGATACTGACAAGAGTATGTGAGGGTGTGCTATGAATGGGTCACTAAGATATTCTGCATTAAAAAACCTGCCAAAAAAATGCAGTGACACCAGTGCATCTGGTTGCAGCATATGGGTTAAGAAAGACCAGCTGAAGCTCGTTATCAAAATTCTGTACCTCTGAAGGGAGCTATGGCCTTAGGTAGTTTTCAGACTGTGGGGTTGATTTCTACATAGTCTGTATGTACTTTACAGCATATTTGATTCTCCAGGAGACACTAGAAATGCTGCCAGTCACTGCCAGCACTTGATCCAAATTGGTGGGTATGGGTAAAGCTCAGCCCATACAACTCCTTGTTCTTAAAAACATAAGGGGTGGAAATAGTCCATCCAGATGACCATAAACTACTTTCTTTGCCCAAGGGAATGCAAAAACGGCTTTCTTTAACTCTGCTTTTACTAGGAAGACCAGCCTTTGGGAATCCCAGGCCTTTGAGACAAGGGCAAGTGTGGAGCAAGGAAGACTTACACTTAGTGGAGGAGAATCATGCTAGGGCACATTTAAGCAAATGTGCAACTATGGGACCTGATGGGAGGCACGCATGGGTGCTGAGTGTGCTGGCTGATGTCACTGCAAGGCCACTTTTGATTGTCTTTGAAACATCATGGGGCCTGGGAGAGGTTCCTGGAGAGTGGAAGAAAGCAGATGTTACTTCCATCTTCAAGAATGGGAAAGAGGATGACCCAGGGAATTGGTCAGCCTCATTTTGATCCCTGGGAAGGTTACAAGCAACTAATCCTATAAACCATTTGCAGTGAGTATTCAGCATGTATTTGCAAAGGGGGATTCATGATTACCCAATGTGACAGACTGCAACAAGGTGACTAAGTAAGTGGGGGAGGGCAGAGCAGTGGATGCTGTTTACCTTGCCTTCAGGAAGGCTTTCCACAGTGTCTCCCATAATATTCTCACAGACAAGTTGACAAAATATTGGGTAGATAAATGGACAATGAGTTGAATTGGAAACTGGACAAACAACTGGGCCCAGGGATCAGCAACACGAAGATCAGTTACACAGAGTTCACTAGTGGGGTGTTCCATGGGTTCATAGTGGGGCCAGTACAGTATAACATCTTCATTACTGACCTGGAAGGGCCGCACCCTCAGAAGCTTTGCAGATGATAATTGCCTAAGAGGAGTGCCTGATACTTCAGATGGTTGTGCTGACATTTGGATTGACCTTAGACACTGGAAAAACTAAAAGAGGAATCTCAACAGTCATGGAATCAAAGAATAGTTGAGGTTGGAAGAGACCTGTGGAGGTCATCTCTGCCTCTCTCTTCCTCTCCCCAGACCTAGACCATGTCCAAATGGTCCATATTCCTGATTGTGTGATTCTGTAAACATCTGCTATATGCTGCTATCAAGGCTGAGATGCTGGGTTCGGTGGAGGCTTGGTCTGACATATGTGCACTCACCTGCACCCCTTGACAGAATATTCCCTTATTTCGTAATATGAACAATATGTTCTGCTAAAAGATAATTTCATCCATCTATCCTATAATAATCAGAGACTTTCTCCAGTTATAGATGGTCCACTGTATCTAATTATAGCCCTACACTATGCATAATTTAGGTGCTTTGAACATTGTGCTATGTTCACCTTTCTGTCTGACTTTCTGTCTGGCAGCTTTCTGAACTTGTTCAGTAGCTGCTTTTAGAAGAGCAGGAGTATGGCTGCTCTGTGGAGGAGAAATTTGGGCTTAATCTGCTACTTCAGTGCTATCAGTATCTGCTGGAAAACCAGCTGTCTGGAAAATTACATGCAGGGACATTTCAACAAAGGGCAAATGGATAATCTGCATGCCAGCACTACTGTAGTTGCTGATTGAATTCTGCAGAGTCCAAGGACAGAACCAGGACTAGGGTACAGCTCTGGATTTTTGAAATCAGAGTCTAAATGAGAGTCAGTCTCCAATTTAGAATTCCTTATATGTAGCAGGTAGCATCTCTGCAATGGAACAAGCCACCTGTGACATTTCTGAGAAAAAATAATCTGAAAAGTTAAGCATAAACAGTAAACCATAAGGGCAAGTTAGTTCTGAAAATGGCTGAAATGGCTGAAAATGGCAGTGTATGAATGACATTATTGAAAAGGTATGGTCAGTATGTAACTCTTACTCTTTTTGTTGCTGTTGTCCTTGTGAAGCTGTGTATCAGCTTTTGATTTGCTTTTAATTTGTTGTCCTCTATCAGATGGTTCTGATGAAAACTGAATAAAAGGACTGACTGGTTCAAGAGATCAATCCAATAATTGGTAGGATATGTGTGACCCATTTCAAGTGGGGAATATGGGTGCCCAGAATTATCTTTCTCCTCTGTTTTTAGAAAAACTCACATCCGTACTAAATCACTACATCTGTATACTCAAATGCACATGCAAACTGTGTCTGCAGAAACCAATAGTAGATTTAAAATAAAATTTTAAGTGACAAAATTAAAGCAAAAGTTCCTCTGTATAGCAGTTCTACCCTCCTGTATATAAATTATCTTTATCGTATATAACTTGTGTCTTTATTGTATATATAAGGTGTGTCTTATTCTAAGGACCATATTCTGACCAGACTGTCTACAAAAGTATTTGCACAGATCCCAGTAGGAACATTTTTGGGGTGAAAATTGTTAGAGCTTTAAATTTTTTTGGGTACTGAATTGCTGCTAGTTTCAGAGGAAGTACCAAAATAGCTAAAATGTTCTAGACCTAAGACATTACTCAACATAATCTTAAATCATTGAAATTTGGGCCCTGATCTCATTTGCTGATATCTATTACTCCGCCAGAAAAAAAAGGTGGAAAGTGGCTCTTGCAAATTATATACTAATCTGGTCTTGTGCATAAGGTACTTCCTCATGAATCTTTGTCAAAATCAGAACAATTTCAAAATTGTAGTGTCTCTGACTCATTGAGGGAGGGTATAGGAAAAAAATTACTCATGTGAGATTTTTTACTACTGTCTGTCTCAGTTCCCCACCAAAGTTAAGAGACACACAGCACTGTGAAGAACCTTCAAGCACTTTATCAGGAGTGCCTGTAAGTAACACTTTAAGGTTAATAAGGAACTTTGGACAGTAATCGTGGACTGAGCTAGCTGTTCTGAGGTAAAAGGACTTGCTTTAAGTTAACTGTTGTCACCTTACTGATTGGAGAGTCCATTCCTAAAATTTGTGAAACAATTTAATCCTAAACTCTCCCAAAACTATGTATAGAGCTATCTGTGTAGGAGAGGGATT
Source organism: Hirundo rustica (assembly GCF_015227805.2). Taxonomy (NCBI): domain Eukaryota; kingdom Metazoa; phylum Chordata; class Aves; order Passeriformes; family Hirundinidae; genus Hirundo; species Hirundo rustica. The sequence continues at coordinate 19,770,738 of NC_053450.1, read as the reverse complement.
GTGTAATCTCATATGTTCCCTTCCTTTCCTCACACTGGAATTTTCTGTGTTTTGTAGAGTTGTTTTTGGCAATAGGCAAATTGCCATTTGGGTTTCCCTAACTGTGCCTACATTCCTTCCTGTGTTTTAAGGGAAGAATATGTCTGTGGGTTTGTTGAATCACAGCTTCCTAACACAGCCATGGAGTTGTGAGAAAATTTGCTTTCTTGTTCTATGTCCCTTCCACAGCTGTCCACATTCTATGGCTGTCCATAACACATTTTCTGTGTCCTTCTCTGAGTGTTCAGCTTAGTCAAATACAACCTGTGCTGGCAATTAGGAACCACAGGGAGACGTTCTTCTTCCCAGGCTTTGGATAGCTCTGAGTAACCCAGACACTTTTCACAGTTGAGCTAAAGTTCTCTAAGAATGCAATCCATCTTCTGTGAGGCTGGACTTCTAAACAGGTCTGAAGTAATGGTTCTGGGTAACTGCCCTTTTCTCTCCATTGACATGCAGACAGCTCAGACGTGGGCATCACAGAATCACAGAAGACTTGTGTTGGAAGGACCCTTTTTAAAGGTCATTGAGTCCAACCTTCAGTGCTGTAGACATCTCATATTAGAAGATATTTAATCAATTTGTGGCATCCTGAAAAACTTGTAATATTGTGCGGTGTTCAGAATGATCCCAAGCTCTTTTCAATACATGAAGAAAAAGAGATATCACTCAGTTGTTATTTTTGCTTGTTTGTTTGTTTTTCCTTATGTATAAATTGTTATGTTTGCATTGCTGTATTGTTTGGTATTTCAAGTTCCTATGTGCACATATGTGATTAGAGATTTTAGTCGTCCCTTGTGTTTAATGTGTTTAGTTCCGTTTACTTTCCTTCCTCATGCAGTTAAAGGCAAATAATGTGAACTTGAGAAATTATGAGGATGTCAATGAAGCCCTGGAGATAGCTACACTGATGTTGCTGGATTTTTGACTGGGCTTTTATTTCTCTGTTGAATGCCCTGCATTGACCAAAGGAAATAATGTGGGACTCCCTCCTGTATTTTTGCTTTCACTATGCCATAGCTCAGCACTGGATTTTTTGATGGTATCCAAAAAAAGGAAGTAATTTTCTTATATTTCAATATAACTGATTCAGGCAAGAAAAGAAGGCTCCTGAAACTGCCAAAAAAATGAAATATTTATTTTTTATATCTTATTGTGTGCTTTCTCTTCTTTAATTCCTGTATAAAATCATGACAGGATTTACGAGGCAAGATCACTGTGTAACTGATCTAAGTTTCCCATTAACCTAATGTTTCTCTTAATAAAAATTTGGTTTTATGTATAAGGATCCTGCACACTATTCTGGGCAGAGGGCCTGCTAAACTTCCATACTCCTTGTGAGATCAGCCCAAAGAACAGTGATGTGCAGAGAAAGTTATATCAGACTTGGTGTGAACATGCAAAAACTGGATGGTACTATTCAGTCCTAACTCAATGGCACACTCGTAGTCCTCAGACTTTGCCTGACTTAGGTCTGTATAAAAATAGAAAGTAGACTTAGAGATCTGACTCCTTTTGTCATGCTGTGCCAAGTCAACTGTGTCTCTTAAAAAAAATGCCCTAATTATTTAGTAAATCCCATTCTTTTACTCACTATATATTTTTAGGAGATACCTGCTTCTTCCATTATATTAAAAATTGGCAAGGTGTTTGCATGGGCTACCAATCCATATACCAGGCATGTAGACCTGCTGTTCACCTCTGAGCAAGCAAGAGCCTTGATAGAAAAGTTTTCACAGATACTCTCTGCAAATATTTAGTTTCCATCTATTGCAGTTGGACTAGATGATTGTTGTTGGCCCTTTCCAACTCAATAGCCCTGTTCTATTCCATTCTATCTGTAGCAAGCCATCATCGGCAGCAGGGTGATCAAGGGACTAGGACAGGACCGAGCTGGCAGCAGAAGCAGCCACAACTACTTGGAGGATGAATATGGAAAAGTCTCCTTAGAAGGCAGGAAAGAAATCAGGTAGCATAAACACATACCATAAAAAACTGCATAACTCTAGCAATTCTAGCACAGGGCTCATGGCTGAGCTGGAAGGACATTTTCTAGGGACTCCTGATGCTATGTACTTATCTTCTGCTTCCTCAAATCCATAGCGATATTTGAAATATCACAAGAAGATATTCTTGCTTAAAATAATATATTTTTCTTATTTTAAATAAAATAAATTAATACATAAATAAATAAAATACCAAAAATAAAAATTAAATATTTTTTTTCTCATTTATTTTAAAATGTAACTAGAAAAATACCTTGAAAATGTGTTGCATTAAATTCAGTACATCACAAGTCTTGAGAACTGTGGCCCAACCTCTTTGCCAGAGAAGTTCCTTTGGAGAATTTTTTTTAATAATTACTCCTGCCAGCATGCCATATGGTAGAAGAATATCATGCTTCCAGAGCTGAGTAAATATTTCCTAGAGAGGGAAACTAAAGCATAGAGTTGTTCCCCTTGGACCCAGCTAAAAAAATCAGTTATGGAAGCAGAACTAGGGCACAAGAGTTTCCAGCTCCCCCCTGTGGAAGTGGGGGTTTTTCATCACTAGAAACTATGGTGGAAAGAAATTGGCAGTTCAGAACAAGAAACAGCTTTCCAAGAATAATTTTTTTCCTTATGCTACATAAATAATGGTAGCAGCCCTCATCGTAGTTCATGTTACAGGACAGAAGAAAAAGTACTTTGCTTCAGACTGCAACTGAAATGAAGGGGGTTTTTTTGTCAACCTCCTCTTAGATTTCCTAACTACACTGAACAGCTTCAGGAAAGCTTTGTGATTTATGTTTTTAAGAGAAACCATTCCAGAAAGCTCTCAAAGTTTATTTTTTTTTTAAGTTCTGAATTAACCTCTTTAGTGATGCCAAAAATTTATTTCTACCTCTAAATCAGGGTATTGAATCTTTGATTAGTAAATTTGTGGATGACACTAAGCTGGGAGCGTGTGTCGATCTGTTGGAAGATAGGATGGTTCTGCAGAGAGATCTGGAATGGTTGGATGGATGGGCAGAGTCTAACACGATGAAGTTTTGTAAGTCCAAGTGCCGAGTCCTGCACTTTGGCCGCAATAACCCCCTGCAGCGTTACAGGCTGGGGACGGTGTGGCTGGACAGTGCCCAGGAGGAAAGGGACCTGGGGGCACTGGTGACAGCAGCTGAACATGAGCCAGCAGTGTGCCCAGGGGGCCAAGAGGGCCAATGGCATCCTGGCCTGGATCAGGAATGGTGTGGCCAGCAGGAGCAGGGAGGTCATTCTTCCCCTGTACTCGGCACTGGTGAGGCCACACCTTGAGTGCTGTGTCCAGTTCTGGCCCCTCAGTTTAGGAAGGACATTGAGCACATAGATACTTGAGCACGTCCAGAGGAGGCAACAAGGCTGGTGAAGGACTTGGAACACAAACACTGCAAGGAACAACTGAGGGAACTGGGGTTGTTTAGCCTGGAGAAAAGGAGACTCAGAGGTGACCTTATCACTCTCTACAACTTCCTGAAGGGTGGTTGTAAGACAGCTGAGGGTGGGTCTCTTTCTCCAGGCAGCAACTGATAGGACGAGAGGACACAGTCCCAGGCTGTGTCAAGGGAAATATAGGTTGGATATTAGGGAAAAGATTTTTCATGGAAAGAGTGATAAAGTACTGGAAGAGTCTGCCTGGGGAGGTGGTGGAGTCACCATCCCTGGATGTGTTTAAAAAAAGACTGGATGTGGCACTTGATGCCATGACCTAGTTGAGGTGTTAGGGCATGGGTTGGACTTGATGATCTTGAAGGTCTCTTCCAACCTAGACATTCTGTGATTCTGTGATTCTGTGATTATTTTCCTTTCCCAAGTATTCACAGCTGTTTAAGTGCCTGGTGATATAAGAATGCTCAGCCTTCAAACTTTCTTTTTTTTTTAATGTTTAGAGTTTTCATCCTTTGAGTGATCCTCCTGTACTCAATGCTGAATATCTATGCGTATTGCTGATGCCTTATGTGGAGAAAACTGAGGTGTCAGACAAGCCACAGAAATGCACACTGTGAGCCTGACTCTTACCCTGGGAAAGTTTAAGCTTAGAGATGGGCTCTTGAGGGGATGAGAACGCTCCCTTGGCCACCTTCTGTGACCATGGAGGGACACCTGAGCACCCATGCCACAGGCTCCAAAATTCACTGTGTTCTTATAATGCTTTTCCTGCCTTAAAACTCTGGATTCATGCAGGCTGGGAACAAACCTACCATGTTTGTTCTGAGTACTGCAGGGATCTCACATAACAGATTGAATCTGCTCAGAAAAGTAGACTTTTTGATTATTTTCAAGTCCTGTCCATATTTTGCAAGTCTCCAGCCTCCCAGTCCAGAAGTACTTTTATTAAATCTAAGGATGCATTCATGCCAAAATCCCCGTCACATATTTCAGCCATTTACTGAATGCTTATAAGCATTAACCCAAATTCACCATACCCATACAAACAAATGCACAAAACCATGTAAAAACTGTGCCTGAGAACAGCTGTGAAATTCGTGCTGCTATAGAAAACTCAAAATGTGTTATTTTCTTACACTGATGTTTTGGACAATATTAGATAAATTCTAACCTTTTCACATTTTATTTTGTTAAGGCTTCTTAAATGAAGAACAGAATGCCAGATCTATTCACTGTGCAAGGCAATTTTTCTTAGATCTTCAAAGAAGTTGTGATGACACACAGTGTTTAACAATCTGATCGTGGAGGTGTAGGATTTGCTGACAAGGTTTGCTGGCTGTTAGGTCTGTATCACCTTGATTTCAGGATCATAAACATCTTCTTTTCGATTATGTTTCCTAGAAATGTCTTCAGTAGAAAGAGGACAAAGAAGACCATCCACATAAGCAGAAGGGCAGCTCTGCTCATAGTAGAGCTGGAGCCAGGTGGCTTGTGTGCTAACTCTCCTCCCCGTTTCACTTGCAGTACCTCCCCAAACATGGTGACTTCTACTTACTTCTGGGGCATTGATTAATTAATTTTGATCCTGTGAAGGAGCTGTTAATTGGTCTTCTACTTAATTTACATCTTTGTCTCACTGAGGCCCTGAAGGGGAGCAATTTTCTCAGCCTTCCCAGGCCCTGTGATAATGCCAGGAATTAAGGCCATCCAGAGAGCCTACTGCCCACTGTTCACCTGTGCTGAAGTTGTTAAACACAGAAGACACTCAGCATTTTTCAGGATAGTCTTCAGCAGTATAGAGGATCAGGCCCAAGTAAGGCCAAGGAAAAGCAGCACATGAGTACAAGAAGCTGGTGATGGATGCTTGCTCCCATAATATGCAGCTCCTGTTGCACACAAAGGAGATAATGACACAACTAATAACTAATTACAATGAGAAGGAGGGGGAAATGGCACAGTGAATGCTAGCAGGACTCATGAAGTCTAATGTTAATAAAATACAGTATGTGTACAAAATTATAGTTTAGTTCCTGGCTACCTGCTGTGTTCAAGCTAAGCAAAAGACAATGTAATATCTTCAGGATGTATTTTACAAAGACAGCTGTTCACTACTTAAGGTAAATTTACCACTGTTTATTTTATTTTATTAGTATCTCATTTGTTCTAGAATGTTAAAATGCTAATATGCATATGAATTGACCTTGCATCTTTGGACAAATTGCACTGTAAATATTATAAAAAAACAAGGAAAGATATGAGCACCAAAATGTCTCCCATCAAACCAAACTGGATCACAGAAATACTCTGTAATTTACATAAGAGGCATGCTGGTAAGCAGGAGAGATGGTGACAAGCAGAAGCTATTAGGCATAAAAGGGGTTAAAAACAAAATTGAAGAATGGTAGGGTTGGAAGGGACCACAGTGAGTCATCTGGTCCAACCTCCCTGCTCAGGCAGGATCATCCCTAAACACATGGCACAGGATCATGTCCAGGTGTTTCCTGAGTATCTCCAGTGAGGGAGATTCCACAACCTCTCTGGCAGCCTGTTCCAGTGCCCGGTCACCCGCACCGTTACGAGTGGCTGGAATTGTTGATGTCTCGAGACACTTTGGGGTACATGTGTGTGGGTGAAGGGGCAGGTCGAGCCTCACCCAGGTGAGGCAGTGCCCCGCCCTACACCCCCACCCCTTGAGCCTGTATTGCAGCCTGGCAGTGGCTGCCAATCAGTGGCACCCCAGGGGCAATGCTGCACGTCCCTCCCCTGGAAAGCCTCACCCAGGTCCTATGTGGCAGTCCCACCTGGGGGAAGGGCCAAGGGGTGTTTAAAGTTGAACATGAGGCAAGCATGTCTTGACTCTGCCTCCTCTTGGAATTTCTATCAGCTGCACACCGCTGGAACCCAGGAGTGGTAGTTATGTGGCTCCTCTTGTATGCATTTTTTGTCTGTCTTTCTGTTTCTAATTCTTTCTTCTCTGAATTTTTGTGTAATTTAACATCAAACAGGCCTAGAGTTTGCTAAGTTAATGCTTTGAGAAGTGTTTTATGTTGATTGAACCTTGCACTAAATCTTTTGCCAAAGTTCTCTGATTTTCTATAGTTGCCAGTAAAGTTTTTTAGTTGTTTGGACCTCTTGAGAATATCTTGTCCATATCTGTCCCGTGCGTCTAACTCAGAGCTTACACAAACAACTGTAAGCCCTTTTAAGAGCCAAGTTGAGCCAGGCTTTTGGGTACCTTACAAGAGTAAAAAAGTTTTTCCTCAAGTTCTGGTGGAACTTCCTGTGCTTAAGTTCCTGCCCATTGGCTCTTGTCCTGTTGCTTGGCACCACTGAGAAGAGTCTAGCTTCATCCTCTTGACACCTTCCCTTCAGATGCCTGGATACATTGATGAGATTCCCCTCTCAGTCATCTCTTCTCAAGGCTGAACAGGCTCAGCTCCCTCAGCCTGTCCTAAGGAGATGCTCCAGTCCCCTCATCATCTTCATAGCCCTTCTCTGAGCCTGTTTCAGGAGCTCCATGTCTCTCTTGTACTGAGGAGCCCAGAACGGTACACAGAACTCCAGATGTGCCTCACCAGTGCTGAGCAGAGGGACAGGATCACCTCCCTCAGCCTGCTGTCTTAATGCACCTTCTTCCACTATTGCCCTTCTTGGCTATGAGGCACACTGCTGGCTCATGAACTTGCTGTATATGGACCAATTTGTAGGTGTGCTATCCCAGGAGAGACCCAAAGGAGGGATGGTGCCTCTGAGGCACACTTTCTTTGCTCTGTACTAACCTAATTCCACCTGAAGAAGCTGTGATTCATTCCCCTTCCCTGGACAGTGTGCACATGCTGCTTTACCATCTCCTTCCTCCCTGGCAGCTGCTCTGACTGCTACCCGCAGATCAAGCCATGCTCCCCTTCATGGGGCTACCAACAGGAGGTTTCTGTGCTGCTCTCTTTCCCTTCTTGGTGCCTACAAAGCCAAGCTAGCATCTGTGAGGAGCAGTGGGTGCTGTAGGAGGTTGGTGTCTCTTATACATGCACTCACACCCACACACACAAACATACATTGCATGTAAACTATTATCTCTACATAGCTAATGAGAAATCAAAATGTGCAAACCATAAGAGGACAGAAGATAGAAATCCTTTTAGAGTTACCTCTTCAATATTTATATCTGTGACACTGGGGACAAATATTTTGGTCTTGTGTGATGGTTCAGCCCCATGGGAGTCAGACCTGCATATTTTGCAGTGTGAAGAAGTATCAGACAGCCAGTTAAAAACACGTCATTCCCAGTAGTGTGACCCTGTAAATAACAGTGTTTTTCTTTTCATTTCCTTTTAGTTTGAGCCATTGCAGTGTCAGCAACAATCAGAAGAAAATGCAAAAATACGTCTCAATAGCTCGGAATGCATGGGAAATTTTTATATCTGAAAGGAAGCCTGGCTGGAAGTATCAGATGCAGCTTTTTGCAGTTTGCTCTGCAGTTGGCTTTCTCTCCAGCTTTCTATTTTTCCTTAGCATGCACTTCTCCTTGGCACACCATTCTTTGGGGCCCTTACTGATTTCTGGATTCATCTGGATTTCACTTTCTATCACGCTCTTCTGTTTCAAGCACCTGCGCTGTTTTAGTGTTCTGTTCCTCCTTTCTTGTGGACTGAAAAATGGCAGGGAGGCTCTTATTACTGCTGGCACAGGTGTTGTGGTGGCCAGCAACATTCAAAATATCTTTCACAATCTAAAGGTTCTGGCAGACAGTATAACCTGTCATTTAAAGCACGAGCAATTTGCTTTGATAAAATATTATGTTGAGGCAATAAAATGGATTTATGAGGTGGCCAACCTTCGTGGTGAGATATTTAAATATGTAGTGGTCCTAAAGCATGAATTCATACCATCTTATTCAATTTCAGATGATGCATTAAAACAAGAGCTAAATGACACAGAGCGAGAAATCCAGAGAATTGCCAACCAGATATCTTTTATGTTGACTGTACTGCCCTATATAGGTCAGAAAGTATTGCCTATATTTGGGGTTTTTCTAGTTTCTTTTGGAACTGGCCTCTTTATAAAAAAATTTGTGGGTTCTCATAGTACCAAATTTAAGAATACCTATATCACAAAACAGTTCATTGCATTTGATGAGCACCAAAAGCAACGGCAAAGACCCTGTCTTCTGCCACTTAACAGAAAAGAGAGACAAGATTACATGATAATTCCATCCTTCTTCTTCACAAGAAAGGACAGGAAAAAAATGCTGTATTCTTTTCTCCCTGTAATTATTCATCTTTGCATCTGGCTTCTGTTTGCTGCAGTAGACTCTTTGTTTTATTTGTTAATTATTTCTGTGAACAAATATCTCCAAGAAGTACCGGATCTAGACATTCAACTCAGTCTCTTTCAGAATGTAAGTATTTATCAGTACCGTATATTTCTTAGTTTAGTGTTGAAAAATTTCCCTTCATCTTCAGCAGCTGCAAAAGCAGACATAGACCAATGAGCTGTCAATATAATTAATTTCAAAAGGGCTTTTGCCTCTACAGATACATATGTTGGACAGACGGTTCTTTCCAGAGCATTGTCATATCTCTAGAGAATGGTAAATTTTAGAAGAAGGTCTTTCATTCTTCCATTTATATATATGAAGAAATCCAGAAGCTTAAAATTGGAAACTTACGAAACTGATATTTTTCACATGAAGCACTACTTTTATAGTCAAAAGTCACTGTGATATTTATGCAAGAGATGCCTGCCTTTCTTTAACTGAGTAGTGTGAGGAGCTCATCACTTATAGGCATGGGCACATACACATGAAATAACAGCTTGTTGCCAAAATCTCCAGGTTCCTTCAGCAGGAGCAGCAGCAACATAGAGAACCATAGATTAACTAGGTTGGAAGACAAGTGGAGGCCATCAAGATCAACCTCATGCTCAAAACAAGGACAACAGGTTAGAACATGGTGAAAATAACATCAAGGTTGTGGTTTGAGCCCCATGTGGGCCATTCACTTAACAGTTGGACTTGATGATTCTTGTGGGTCCCTTCCAACTCAGAATATTCTGTGATTCTGGGGCAAACTTCAGAGATAGATCAGATTGCTCAGAATCTTATCTGAATATCCTTAAAGGCAGAATTTTCACCATTGGAATGATGCCTTTAGTGCAAAGTAAACTACCCGGTTTGATAGCTCAAGAATTATTCATCCCAACTAAATCAAGCAGGGGCAGCAGGAGACCATCATGAGTGAGCAAGAAGATCCTGAAAAAGCACAGAATAGGTGAAAGAAAGGACACCAGTCACAGGAGGAATGGAGATACACTCTCTGACTGTATAAGGATGGGGGTAGGAAAGCCAAAACCCATCTGGAGCTGGTGAAAGGCAATTAAAAAATCCATAAGCAGAAAAAGAAAGACGTGGGGAAATGTAGGTCCGCTGTGAAGAGCAGAAGGATCTTGATGGCAACAAAGGACGCAGAAAGCCCAAGGTACTGCATAGCATCTTCAAGCTGTGCCTTTACTAGGAAGACCAGCCTTCGGGAATCCCTGGCCTTTGAGACAAAGGCAAGTGTGGAGCAAGGATGACTTACCCTTCCTTAGTGGAGGAGGATTGTGCTAGGGCACATTTAAGCAAATGGGACCCGATGGGAGGCACGCATGGGTGCTGGCTGATGTCACTGCAAGGTCACTTTTGATTGTCTTTGAAACATCATGGGGCCTGGGAGAGGTTCCTGGAGAGTGGAAGAAAGCAGATGTTGCTTCCACCTTCAAGAATGGGAAGGAGGGGGATCCAGGAAACTACAATCTGGTCACACTCACCTTTATCCCTGGGGAAGTGACAGAGCATATAATCATGGATGCCATTTTCATACATGTGAAGATCAGGAAATCTGTTAGGAGTATTAAGGATGGATTTATTAAGGCTAGCTCATACATGACCAATCTAACAGTTTTCTATGATAAAAACACCGAGTTGCTGAAGGAAGGGAGAACAGAGGATGCTTATTATGCTTTTATTAAGGCTTCCACTGCTGGAACACTGAAATGTAGCATCTTCATTGACAATCTGATGAAGTATGGGTTAAATAAAAGAAGAATAACATGAGCTGAAAACTGACTGAATTCTCGGACTCAAAAACTTCTGACTTGTGGTGCACAGCCATTCCTGATGTCCCGCAGGAGTAGACACTGGAACTCATACTATTTAACCTCTGCAAAGACAAACACAAACCTGCAGACACTATAGAAGTGGGCAGAGTGTCTGAAATGCCAGTGGGTTGTGCTGTTTTTCAGAAGAGAACTGGGCCAAGAGGAACCTCTCAATGTTTGGCAAAGGAACACGTCATGTCTTGCAGTCCTTGAAGAGAAATAACTCCATGCACTTACATGTTGGGAGCTAACTGACTGGGAGGTGACTTTGCACAAAAAGGCCCTGAAAGTTGGACACCAAGTTGACCACAAGCCTGCAATGTGCCCTTTTGGAAAAGAAAGCGCTAATTTGGGCTGCATTAGGGAGAGCACTGACAGCAAGCTGTAGGATGTGATCCTTCCTCTCTGCTTAGCACTGCTGAGACTCACTACAAGAAGGGCATATAATGGAGTGAGGAGTCAAGGAAAGGGTCAGGAAGATGATTAAGGGACTAAAGCATCTGTCATATGAGAAGAGGTGGGGGCTGTTCAGGCTGAAGGAGAGATGGTTCAGGGAGATCCTATGAGTGTGTGTAAATAAGTGATGGGGGAGGGTAAGAAAGGAGCCAGACGCAGGAAAAATTTCTTCAGCGAAAGGGTTGTCAAGTATTGGAATGGGCTGCCCAAGAAAGTAATGGAGTAACCACCCCTAGGAGTGTTCAAGAAACAACTCAATCGTTTTTATGGTGTCATTTGGTCAAAGATAGGACTCAATGATCTTGGAGGTCTTTTACGGCCTCACTTGTTCTGTTTCTGTGAGTTTTCAGTGGTGCACAGTGCAGGGAGAAGAGAAAATTGGAACAAATTGAAGGAAATACTTTTTTGTTTGTTTGTTTATTCTTCCTGTGATCAACCAATACAACAAGTTTCTGAGATAAGTTGTGGCATCTCCATTCCTGGAGATAGTAAGAACCCAGCTGATCACAACCCTAATCAATCTGTTGTAACCTCACTATTTGTTATGAGTCGTTTTGCCTTGACAGCAGCCTCTTATCATGATCTGCCTTGGGTGTGACCCATGTCAGGGCAAAGGAGCTTAGTCCCACTCCCCATGGACAGGAGTCCTGAGCCTGACCATGTCTGGCTGCTTTGTGGGTCCTGTGCTATGGATTTGCTCTCTTTATGTGCATTGTTCACTCATGTGGAAAGCTGCTTGGCTCCTTCAAAAGAGAAAACTAATGCCATCATCAGATTGTTTCTAGTTCCCCAAGGAAAGCTAATTACATTAAAATGTAAAATTTAATCTCAACAGATTTGTTCTATCAAGCCTCAGGGTTGCTGATCTCAGGGAGTCCAGGAAGCTGGGTGAGCAGGACAGACTCAGAGACTTGAGATGTTTATTAATTAGCATGAACAGTAAAGTTCTTCATGCACTAGTACTCCTGTTTCATACTGAGTTCCTAATGAAGATTTTCCTTGCCTATACATCAGTTCATTTTAGGGATAAAATGTCCTGAGATAGTTTGGAACAGATAGTGTCAAGGAAAGGCTGACAGGCTGAAGATGAGTAGCATGCTTTGGGAACTTGATTTTTCAAATGAATGCCTAACAGAAGTGCCTGGCCTCTGTAGGGTGATTAGAAAAGCTACAAGGAAGTGCTTATTATTCCTCTGACATGATCAGAAAAGAGGCTGGGTTATTCAGTGTCCCTACAGTGTTTTCACACACAGAACAGAAAGCTGCCTGCCAGTATGGTCCCAGCAGCATGTCTAATTTACCCTTCTTGTTGAGCGTTTCAGCCCAGAAGCAGTGAAAGACATCAGCTAAGCAGAGGCAGCTGCAAGAGGAGATCAGGCAGCCTCATTTGGGTGACAGTCTTTAGTCAGAGTACTGCCTGGACCAGCGTTTGGCTGCAGAGAGGGGACAGGGCTTAGTGCCATGTGGGTACAGCTGGATTGCTGTTCTATACCACCCACAACATCACTGGTGGTATGGTTTCAGGGGTAAGAAAGGGTGAACACCCCTGAATGTGCAACATTTTTCCTTTCTCTCTCCATTGGGAAGGTTGTCAGGATCAGCCCTGCCCCTGTCTCCCCCGTCCTCTGCTGCCCATTGTCTTCCTGTCCGTGCAAGACTCGACTCGGACATACGTAAGAGCAGCGCTGGTGCGGGAGGCAGCTGCAGGGAACAGAGTGGTGGAGGTGAGCCCAAGCCCAGCCAAGTCTGAGCTGAGCTGAGCTGAAAGGAGCTGAGCGGAGCTGGGTGGAGCAGTCAGTCCTGACAGGGCTGGTCCTGGAAGCACCTGCGCAGAGATGAGTCCAGCATCCCGAGTGGCGGCACAGTGTGGCAGGGACAATCATACTTTCAGGGCTTCTGTCATTGTTTTCCACTGTCTCAGGCTCAGGGACAGGGAAAGTGCTGTGGTGAGCGCCTGCCACCTTGTTTTGTCTGGGGACAGCCATGTGGTGTCGGGCATAGGAACAGCCACCATCTCGGCTTTGTCCCAGGGCCACGCAGAACTAAGTCGAGATGGTGAACACCTTTTGTAGGTAAACCACCTTCTCTTTTTATATACTTTCGTTAATAATATTGCTGCTGTTACTGTGCATCTCTTGCTGCTTTCAGTAACTTGCTATCTCAACCCGTAGTCCCTGCCTTTGTTCCTCTCATACTGGAAGGGGAGAAGCTTATTTGGAGTTTGATTTCTGGATGGTGCGGAAGCACTGCTGATTGTGTGCTGAGACAAAATCAAAGGGACAGATGTTCTGCCCTGCAGTTTTACTCTCAACAAAGGACCCTCCAACAGGGCATCTGAGCAGAGTTATAGCAGTGGAAAAATAGTAAACTATTATACACTGATTAGCTAAATATTTCCCTATCGGATCCACTGAGAAGGTAAGTTTTTAATGGTCCAAAATGCCAGACATTTTCCCAAGAGAAATCGTCAAAATAGAGTCCAAGACATTTTTAAATAGCCAATAAATATATTGTTTTGAGCATACTGTATATAGACACTGGATGGTCTACACGATTAAGGGTCCTCTGTAAATCTGTACAGTGGGAGAAATATTAAGAAAGGTTGGAATCTGTATTATAACCAATGCCTTTTTTTCCTCTTTTCTTGTGCAGAGAAATGAGAAAAGCAATATCATTTCTATGAACGAGAATATTGTGAAGACTGATTCTTTCAAGATCCCTTTGTTTAAGCATAACTGCATTCCTCATCCAGAGCTCGCTCTCTCCACGACATGGATCCAGCTTGGAGTCATCATCTCATTCTTAATAATATTTGGGTTATTCTCTGGCCTCCTGACCCAACTTAAAATACTTGTGTCAAGTTCCTTTTATCCTGATACCGAGATGAAACGGATACATTATTTACATGCAAAATTACTCAAAAAAAGAGCAAAGCTACAAGAGAAAACTGGGAAGAACATGTTTGCAAGAACGGTAAGCCATGAGCTCTGGGGAAAAAAATAAATCTCACTGGGTGGTAGCCAGATGCAGGAAATACTTAAACATTTGTTAACTTCAATTATGTGCTAATAGACTTTTCCCAATGCTCAGGAGCCAGAGACAGGTTACTTAATTGTAAGGTTAGATCATATAATTGTTTTGTTCTGTACTCCAGCACACATGCCTCAGACATGACATTGGCATGCTCAAATGACTATGGGCTGGCAAGAAAATACTTCTCAGATTCAGAGTCCTCCAGAGAAGAAACTTTGTTTTCATGAAGATATGAAAAGCACTTAGATTATTCCTGCAATCTAGACAGCAAGTGCTGGGCAGTAAAAGCAGGCTTAAATGTAGAGGAAGATGTTCTGGTATTGCTTAGCAATATGGAAGGTGATACATTTCTGTGTTAAAATACAGTGTGACTGCAAATACTATTAGGAAACAGATCTTTTTGCTTGCAAAAACAATTATCCTGTACATACATACATACATACATATACACACACACACACGCACAGACATATATATATATATATACAAACCCACAGAGACACACTAATGGAAACTGAAATGCATATACCTATGGCATATCCAGATAGAAAGCTGCAGACATACACAGTTTGTTTAAGTTTTTTTACAGCCTTCAGTACTGGCTATACAGGGTATTAGTGTCTGGGTGACCTTAATTCAGTAATACTATCATATAGATCATATTTCTGTCTTTTCAGGTCAACTTTTGGTTTCCAATACTCAAGGCAAGAGAGGCAGTGAGGAAGAAAGAAAGGAGTGTAGCGGAATGACAGGATGATGTGCAAAAGATCAAACGAATCTTTGGATATGGCCGAGATGCTTTAGCTCCACCTGTGTTTTGCACCATTTTTCCTATGGAATATCAATTCTAAAATGTACAAATTTCACACTCAAAGGCTGAGCAGCAGTATTTTGGAAAAGATGTCATTGTGGATAGTGTGCAGCTCACCACAGATCGCTCTGGATTGCATTATCAGTTGTTTATCAACTTGGGGTTTGCATTGTCTGGTACTTGAGAAAATCATGGATGATCTGTCTAAATGCAATAAAACAGTTTGGAGTTTTTGGGACTACATGACAAACGACTTTGCTAACAGATGATGTAATGGCAGCAGCAGGTTTGTCTCCTTCGCATTTACCAGACACCGAAGATAGAAAATGCAGCAGAGGCTGTCCATTGCCTTCTGGGATGGCCAAGAACTTGTACTTAGACGTTTCTAGACATTTTTCTCTTTTTCTCAAGCATGAAGCCCTCCAGCCTGGATCTTTGCCATCCCTAGCTTCTAATCTCCTACCTAGTCTCCCACCGAGAATTCCTTACTTGGTCTTAGTGTCCCACATATCCACAGACTGTATCACTAGTGCAGATTGTACGACGCCTTTGATAATCATGAGAGAGGTCAGGTAACAGGTAGAAGTGAGCATGGTCACAAGCCAGAATAGAGAGGAATCAGGTGCTGTGGGTGCAAACAAGGTGTCTTTAAAGAGTGAGGCATGTGAGTAGTGAATGTTTCAAATCTTGCAGAAGAGACGAAAATGGACTTATGTTGTATAAGCACCATTGACTTCAATGAAATAAAGCTGAGCCAATAGTGAAGTGCTTCACCTATTCAACCAACATTGGTGATGTGACCTTCATATGATACAAGAACAAATGCAAAATGCCTGAAGACATAGGAATGATTTATGTAGCTTTAGAGATTTAACGTAGCACTAAAAAATGTACGCAACAGCCACAGCCAACTTCCTTTTTTAGTCTGGATAATGGGAAATTCTGCTCTCTTCCTCTATAATACATGCATGGTTTCAGGACAGCCATTGATCAATGTCTCTGTTATCTGAATGAATTAAGACTTAAAACTCTCCAGTAGCAAGCATCAAAGTTATTTTCCACTTAAACCTCTGAAAAACATGAAAACTGTTTTTCTTTGGGCCTTCCAAAGTCTCACTTCTCCATGCATGCAGGTGGTTCAGGTTGCTGGTGTGACAACAATTTGTCTCTGGGAAATAATGCTGGATTAAAGCCATGCATTATTGAGGGTTGTGCTGAATGTCTCTGAGAGGCCTGACTGTGTCCTTTTTGCTAGAGTGGGACAGCCCTGAATAGTAGCAGAATGTCAGCTTGTATTTTAGGTGCTACTGTCAAGCACCAGTATCAAGAAGCATTCTGGTGAGAGAGAAGCATTTAGAAGGTTGCTCTAAATTTGGACTCAGATAAGAGAATAGCTATCCAGGTACTATTGATAAGAGGATCACACTCTTGCTATCAGTGCAGATGAAAGGGGAAGAGTTACATGTCAATAAGAGGTGAAAATTTTTGGCAGAGTTCTGGCTGGAGTTGGATGTGCTCCTTTCAATCCCAAAGGACAAGCTGGTGAGAAGCCCAAATATTGGGGCAAGTCTGATTGACAGCACTACCACAAAACAACATGCACTTATCATCAGGAAGAAAACTTTGGTTTGGAGTTTCTTGCCTTCCTGTTTGATCATGTTGCTGCTCAGAATAACTTTTCTCTCTGTTGTTCTACAAGGAGCAAGCAAAAGCTTTGCATCCTGTGGGAATGGTTCATCAAAATGACTCAGAGGTTGGCCAATCATTGGGAGAGATGCCTAAATCTGCTAGCATTTTGAGTTCTGTAGTACATTCTCAGGACAATGCCATGTCTGCATTTTCATTAACTTAAGGAAATTCAGCCAATGTTGAATGTGGACACTGCCCCCTCCCTACCTGTCAGGACAAGTAAATATTGCTTAGTTTGCCCTTCAAACTGATAAAAACCAATTAATTCTTCTTCGGTAACTAATTGTAATTTTGTACAATATACTCAGTTCTGGTAAATTTTTTACTTAGATGCTTGACCCCACTACCACTGACAGCAGACCTGGAAAAGCCCAAGGTATTTCTTTGTCTTGGTCTTTGCAGGTAAGACTGATCTTTAGCCATAGCAGACCTCTCAGGCCTGAAGGAAAGGCTGGAGCAAGGAACACTTACCCCTTGTAGTTAGAGAGGACTCAAACACACAGGAGCACTCAAACACTTTAAGACACGATGGGAGGCCTCCATGGGTATTGAGGGTGCTGGCTCATGTCCCTGAAAGGTATCTTGATTTCTTGTGAAAGGTCATGGTGATCAGGAGGTATTACTGAGGACTGGAAGAAAGCACATAGCACTCTCATTTTCAAGCAGGGCAAGGAGGAAAATCTGAGAAACTACAGATTAGTCAGACTCATCTCAACCTGTGGGAAGGTGATGGAACAATTTCCCCTGAGAGCTGCTTCCAAACACAAAGGCCAGGAAGTTCACTGAAACACAAGAAAAACATTTTACTCTGAGGGTGGTCAAACACTGGAATCAGATTCCAGAGAGGTAATGGAATCTCCATCCTTGGAGACACTCAAAACTCATTAAACATGGCTCTGAGCACCTCAGAGCAGCAAAGCTGGAGCAGGGATCTCTAGTCCTACCCAACAGCCTCAGCCATTCTGTGATTATTGACTTTAACACAGAACATTGCAGGAAAAATACTAGATCTGCACAGCAAAAGCTTGTTTTAATTTGTGAATATCCTGTGCCATCATCAAGGGTGCCACCTGAAAATTACTGTTGCCATTACAGTCATGTAAGAGTCACATACTTGAGTGGACTAATGCATACTTTGTTTCTGTGATCACACACATGCATTCCTGTGCGCTGAACATGAGCTGAATGGCAGGCAAAGGAGATAAGTTTGCTCTCCCAGCATTTCCCCAAACCTGGTTTGTCAGGGCAACTGGCACATCCTGCACCTTTTTAATTTTTTTTTTTTTTTTTCTTAAATCAAGTCCACCTTCTATGCCTCAAAGGCACTGAGTTTTATCTCTGTGGTAGGACAGTTCTTATCCTGACCTACAGTACTAAACCTATTCCTTCAGCTGCCCAGAGTCTCTCTTTAGCTGTACAGATGAAAAGGCAGGTTTGTCACTCCCCTGAAATTACACTGAGACATACTTTTCATTCTCTCCAGACCTCATTTTCTTTTTGTTTTCTTCCATTTGTTTCTACCCGATGAGCAGGGGAAGCCTAGGGTTTGTTTATCTTCAGCTTTCTCTCTGCAAGTTGTTCAGCTATTTCCTTGGTCTCACTGTTAACCATAACCTTCAATCACAGGACTCAGTTGTTCTTTTTTCTTAAAAAAAAAGGCTACAAGTTACAATGTAAAACCAGTGTTCCACCCATAATTATTTCTGTTCCTCCTCTTGTCCACGCTCTTCAGATTTCCTACATTTTATTTTGGATATTTTCTTCTGTCATTCATAGTTCTTTTTCCTCTTTTAGTATGTTTTCTTTGTCTCAAACAGATCATTCTTTCTCATCCATAAGAGCATGCAGTGCTTTTCTCCCTGCTGAGCACCATGGAACTATACGTGCAGCTGAAATGAAGGATTTTTATTTATTTATTGGTGTAGCAAAAATTTTTAGTATCTATTAATATCATGTTACTGGGCTTTGTCTCTAAATGACTCTCTTGGCTTGTCAGAAGCACATTCAGCACTAAGAACAAGAGTCTGAGAAGTCTGGATTTGGCTTTTGACTCAGTCGTACCTGATCTTCTCTCAGCTCACAGCAGAACTCAAATTTCTTTTTAAAAGTCCTTCACTAGTGGAGGAGCTGTTTGATTTACTGTGAAAAATCCTCCAATTGGATCAAATATGGTTTGTAAAATTAATGAAAGGCTGACCTGATTGTCTTGTGAAGGTAATTCAGAGGGACATGCTAGTGCTCCTGACCCTCCTGGAGTGGAATACAAACGAGGACATTTCCTTTCAGCAGCCCTGTTTCTGGACCTCTCCTCATCACCACTCCATACCCCCAAACCTGGCTGGCTTCTAAAGCCAAGCCAAGCTAAAGGCTTCTTTTCCTCTGTGCTGGTTTTTCATGTGAGCAGCTGGGTGTGCAAAGTCAGAGGATGCTGGGTTTATAGCTGCTCTCGCCGTGACCCCTGCTCTGTCAATATTGTCACATTGACTCGTTGTTTTCACTGCCATTTAAATAGGCCAGAGATGCAGTTAAACAAGAAATAAATAATCAAAGCTTTTCCTCTCTTTCTGTTTTACATTGCAAAAGTGGAGAGTTAGGAACAAAAGATCACTCTCTGCTGATGATGAAATAAAGCCTGAAAACAGGGATGTTATTTTCTACTGTAGGGGCGCAGATTTCCAAACGTGAGCATGCTTCGGCGGTGCTGCTGCGCACGGCGGTACCCTCCTCCTGGTTTCCCTGCTGCTGCATCATTCCTGCCCGGCCTCCAGCTGCCCGGAGCCGCCACCGTGCCCGGGGATGCTGCTGCGCCGAGATCCGCCCCGCCGTGCTTGGGGATGGAGAGAGAAGCTCTGCAGGTGTGGGCGTCTGCACCAGGGCCGTGAGCTTCACGGGTGGTGGGTGAGCTGAGTGCCAGCAGTACACACGTGATGTCTGTACGAGGCTTCCTCTGGCAAATGATGGGAGTGGAAGCAGTATTGTGCATGCAGGGATCGCATCTCCCGGACTGCTTTTCTGCTCCTGCCTCGGAAACCCACATCACCAGGAAGAACGGAGTACAAAAGATCCTAAATTTCTGTCTGGGTGGGGAGAGAGATGAAAATATGGTTAACATAATTTTTTCCTTACTTTAACAAAGTGTTTGAATCTTCAACCTTTCTATACAAGAAAGAGGTGGAAACCAGTAACATTCCAAGGAGAAGTGCTAAGCAAAGAAAGGATGTTCTGTGTTTTAGCCTTGACAAAACAGTTCCTTGGCTCCTCTGCACAGACACTGCTCCAGAAAAGAGTTTTAATGCAGCAGTATAACCTCTCAAAGCAATCAGAGTGACCAGCAGACTGAAGGAAGAGTCAAAGCAAGCATTTTTCTTCGTAGCTTTTGGAGAAGCCTGAGGATTATGGCTAAATGAGATAGGATTCAAACATCTGGGAAAATAAATTTTTGTCTTACTTCCCCATTAAAGGCCCAAAAGAGCTGTGTGGGCTGCAGAAGTAATCTCTAAACCACCTTTCCAACCTGGTGTGTGGCATCTGTTGTCTTAGCACAACAGTTCTAGAACAGGCAGAGCAACAACTTGAGAATGTAATGAGCCAGTGATAGCTGAGGGATGAGATTCAGAAGGGATGAGATTCAGCTGTGGAATGAATTCAGAAGTCTCGTCAGGGTCTAGAGACTGAGGTACAACGGAGAGACCAGTCCGTGCTCCTTCCAGTGCTCCACTTCAGGACCACTGCAGACGTAATTGTAATCCCACTGAATCCCAAACTATGTGCCTACTAAAAATTCCCATGTTACTCTTTTTGGCTCTGCTGTCACTCCTTACTGGTGTTTTGGAATAGAGACCTGGGCAGTCCCCAAATCACATCCCTATGAAGATCCCACCATTACAGCCTGATGTGGGCCTGATATTTCTGGGTCTGAGAGATTTTAGCTTGCTAGCAGCTGCCAACTTTATTCCAAGGAAAAATTTCTCAAGAAATCTTCTTCTCAAAACAATCTTAGGAAACAACTCTTCTTTCTCAAAACAATTTTTCTCCAGGTGGTGTTTTGCTGATTCTCTAGTTTACCCAAAAGGATTAAAGAGGTGTTATTTCTATTCACTAATCATGTTAAGTCTGTATTGGAACACCTTATAAAAGGTGGTAAGAATTAGACAATAAAGCCTTTTTTCTATGCTCTTTGCCGTCTGAAATATTTGGAGTCTCTCATCTTTCTTTTGTGTCCTATAACAACAGCCTAGCCCATGTAAGTGTGAAAAGAACAAGGATGACAGAGATTTGCAGTCTGACAGTTTTAACTTCAGTGGGAGTGCCATTCAGAAATGGCACTGTTGAAATTCTTTTGATGTCACACAGCTCCTGAAGGGCTATTACCTTGTGGCTTGAGGCA
Source organism: Hirundo rustica (assembly GCF_015227805.2). Lineage (NCBI taxonomy): Eukaryota > Metazoa > Chordata > Aves > Passeriformes > Hirundinidae > Hirundo > Hirundo rustica. The sequence goes on along the minus strand of NC_053450.1, from coordinate 19,749,782 downwards.
GGATTCAGGAACTAGGGCCAGTAGATGTCGTGGCAAAACAAATACTCATAAATATAATGAACTTGACATGCTCAATAGCTTGTTGCACCCAAGGAGGTAAAAATACAGCAGATCATTTGGTGTAAATCCCAGTTCACAATATGCAAGTAATTTCTTTCATCTGCACAATAGCTAAGACTCACTGGAATTAAAAAGTAGGTGTTTCTTAACCAAAAATAGTATAGCCCTATAGGAAGAATAGTCCATGATACAGAGCAGTAAGTACCAACATAGGGAATAAGAATTCTTTGCTTATTATACAGGAGGAAGCTCATTCATTTTTAAGCTAATAAAAATGAGTAGGAAACATAAAAATATCATACAATTTTCCACAGCCGATACATATCCATACTTTGGAGATTACTCTTTTCGAATTTCTGCTCTTCTTCTGATGTAGCAAAAGATTAATTACGAAGAATGGATTCATTGTTGACCTGCACTGTTGATGAGACAAAACATAAGGAAAGACAGGCATCCTTCATATAATAAAGTTCCAGTTCTGAGAGGCAAAGATGGGCTGAGTGGAAGGCAGCTGCAGAGCAGAAATCTGCACCATAGTTACACAGCCTGTATTATCTTCGTAGCCAATGGTGGCAAACCAGCATTGCAAGAAAACTGCCCACCTCATCCCAAAGAACAGCTCCAGAGAGATTCATCTAACCCATGTGAGATCTTGATGCAGACACAAAAAAAGTTGCAGAAGCATCACTTTCTCTGTTGATTGTAAAGGGAGACTGGACAACAAACTGAGATGCACAGCAGGACAGTACAGAAGTCTGTACTGAGCAGTGAACTGTTTCCTTGTAATAGTCATTGCTATAGTGCTGGATTTTTGGTTCTGCTGTTCTGTCATCCCGAAGACAAACCTGAGAAAAGGGAACTGGTGCTAGACCTTCTCCACCATACTCATGACTATCTTCCATCGTCTTACAAAGAAATCCCTGTTTTGCTGTTTGGAGACACAAGAACTACTGACCTAACAGGAGTTTGTTTTTCACAACAAGCTCATATATCACTGTATGCCTATGAATATAGCAGGAACTGCAAGTCTGCTTTCCACTGTCAAAAATAATAGTAATTATCATATTTTTAATGCATATGTCTTAAAATACGCAGCTCTTCCTGTGCTTGTTCGGCCTGCGGATTGCACAGTACAGGTTACATTGTTTCTGCACATAGGACATCCAACTTGCTGTACAGGCGATTTTATGTTGGCATCGTTTCTCTCTGTGATGTTTTTGGCTGTGGTAGAGTTAATTTTCTTCACAGTGGCTGGTGTGGGTTATGTTCTGGATTTGTTCTGGAAACAGAATCGATAATTCAAGGATATTTTGATTATCAATGAGCTAGGCTTACACAGCATCAAGGCCTTTTCTGTTTCTCACCCCATCCCATCAGGAGAGGGCTGGGTGTGCACAAGGAGATGGAATGGGACACAGCCAGGACAGGTGACCTCAGCTGACCCCAGGAATACCCTAGACCATATGGTCATGCTCAGCATGTAAAGCTGGGGGAACAAGCAGGGGGAACATTCAGAGTGCTTCCCTGAGGATGCCAAAACACCTGCTTGACAATGGGGAGCAAATTTCTTGTTTTGCTTTGCTTGTTTGCATGGCTTTGGCTTTACCTCCTAAACTGTCATTATTCCAGCCTAAGAGTTTTCTAATTTTTACTCTTCTCATTCTCTTCCTCATCTGACTGAGTGGGGAATCAGGTGAATGTCTGTGTGGCACTAAGCTGCCAGTTGGCATCAAACCATGACACTCTTAAATTTTTGCCAGCAACAAATGCTTGAAAAGAAGAGCTATTACATATGAAAGTGCAACTTTAAACAACATTCAAGTTCTCCAAATCAAAATTTGTCAAGACATGGTAGTAGAATCATGCTTCTGAAAGTATAATAGCCTCTGAAAATGGAAATTGGAAAAATTGAGGAAAAGAGATTTTTTTTTTTTTTTAATTAGGAATCCTATCCTACAAACCCCAAAGTATTACATTGAGAAAACCTCATATTTTCAATTAAAAATGTTTTTTGACATTAATGCATTATGGGTTTGCTCTGGTGATCTCACTTCATAAGCCTGCAAGTGATGGGTGTGTGTGTCTCCATAAAGCCAGAATACAACTATTACTGTAGGTGAGTTCACCAGTATGGTTGGTGTGGGTTTGCCTAGGATGCAACAAAGCAAATAGTTGAACCCACCAAAAAAACCTTGGTGGTGCAGTTAGCAGGGACCAAATACATAAAGTTCTTTAAAGACAGTGACATGGAGATGTGGCAGCAGCTCCAAAATAGTGAGTGTTTTCCTAAATCAGCGTATTTCTGTACTGACCCTTCCAGAGAGGGGGGGAAAAAAAAAAAATCAGCATCTGCTCTCAGAATTCTCTGCATTACCAAGCACAATAGAGATATTCCTAACATTTGAAATCAGAGAATTAGGACTGATCTCCTGGCACCCAACAGAGCAGTTAAAAAAATGTTCTTAAACACCATTGTTCATTGCTTTTACTTTATTGGGTAGCTGATACCTTCTAAAGATAAACATTAAGAAATACCATCCCAAAACTTACATATTTTTAGAAATGTACAGAACGGTACAGAACTGTTGCCACATTATAATTGTAGGGGTTTTTTTACTATTATTACTCCATTTCCTAAAAAGTATTTTCCGATTCTTACAGCAAAAGTATTTTCAAAGATAAATTTCAATGACAATTTTATGTAGGCTACCAAGTATAATGCTTATTGGTTACTGTTGTTTCATGATGGTTCTTGAGAAGTTAATTGTGGATTGATTGCTGGACCCAGGAGGAACTGCTGGTGGGGGCAGCAAGGTCATTTTCATTTGCTTTTATCTACAGAGAAGAAAAAGAAAATACGATATCATCTTTCAAAAGAAAATCTCTTCTTTGCAATTTGTCAGTCAGAGGTAATAATGGAGCAGGAGTTCTAAGAGCTAGAAAGAATGATTATTGCTCCCTCACTCTACTGAAGCTTTAGCCTTTAGTCCTCTCTATTAGAAAAGCTTTTCCCTTAGGACAGAGAAAAACAAATAGGATACCATGCTCTGTTGCTGCTACTGATGCCCTGGATGAGGTTCACTCTAAGATAGCTCTAAAGTAATGATGCCATGAAATGTAGAAAAGCTAATTTCACCTTCTGTCCTATACAAATTAGCACAAAGAACAGACTCATTTTATGTGAGGTGCACACTTTCTGTTCACCTATTGGGAAATTATTTCTCAAACTAGCTGATCTCATTGTCGGTACATATATGCACCCAAGACTTCAGCTTGGATTTCGGCATGCTTTCTTTCACTCACTGTTCTCCCAACCCATATCAATCAACTCCCCGGCTGTAGCAGACATTTCAGCTGCAGTTGGCACACAGCAGCAGCATGGTTCGACTGTGCTTGCTGAAGGACTTGCCTAGTTTTTACCTTTTCCTGAAGCATTTCCTCTGCTTGTTAAACAGAGAGTGAGGTGCTGTCACAAGTCCTTGTCCCCAGCTGCCTCACCCCACTCATATGCTGCACTGCACTGATCTTTGCTTGGTTCTTCTAACAGACACTTCAACTCACCAAAGCAACACAAAGCCAACCCAGAAAACAAAGCTAATTGATTTCAACTCACAGAAGGGTCTGCCAAGCACCAGGGCATATACAAGGACTGTCAATAACCAAGTTACACACTGTGAACACTGGAGGGGAGGGAAGGGGAGATGCTGGGTGTTACTGCTGTTAGCTGTGATGAGCTTACACTAATTCAAACACTGCTGACACTTGGCTGCAGCACCTTTATTTGTGGAATCACAGAATGGCATGGGTTGGAAGGAACCTTACTGATCATCTGGTTCCAATCCCTCTGCCATGGGCAGGGATGCCTTCCATTAGACCAGGCCGCTCAGTTCCCCATCCAGCTTGACCCTGAACACTTCTGGGGATGGGGCATCCACAAATTCTCTGGATAACCTGTTCCAGTTCCTTACTGGCTTCACAGTAAAGAATTCCTTCCTAATATCTAATCCAAGTCTACTCTCTCTTTCAGTGTAAAGCCATTCTACCTTGTCCTACTGCTCCATGCCCTTGTAAAAAGAATTCCTCTCCATGTCTCTTGTAGGCTTCCTTTAGGTACTGAAAGGCTGCTCTAAGGTCTCCCTGAAGCCTTCTCTTTGCATGAAGACATTTTTTGTTTTTGCAAAACAAATTTGTCAGCTTAACCTAAACAGCACATTTGTAGGGGGGTTATGGTCTGTAACAGGGAAATGAACAAATTTAATTTTTCACATCAAGCTGGTTTTGTTTGTGGTTTTGGTTTTTTTTATCTAAATTTGCAAGTCAGTTATGCTTCATTTTGTACGCCTGTCACTACCTCAACTCAGGTTTTGTATGGGTCTTCATACCCATGTTCTGGTCTAGCAGTTAAACTCTGTCAGTTTCTTTTGACTGAACTTTTAAATGTGGTTCCAATCAAGAAGAGGTTCTCCAAGGCTGCCACATTTTTTGTCAAATTTACAGATACCAAGAGAAATCAGCTTCTGAGAGGGCTTATTTGATACAGGCCTGTCACCAGATAGACAGCCTGCTACACTTCTGTTTTCTTGAAGTTTCAGAGAAGCAGTAAGTAGTTTTCATTAACCAAAAGAGATGCTTACCTGCAACAACCAAAACTGGGGAATGAGCCTCTTATTTTCTCGCAACTGGTGTTCCCGAGACCGTGCCTGTGTATGGTGCCCTCTTGACAGGAACAGGTTGACATACCTGCAATAAAATGTTTTAAATCTTTCACTCTTTTTTTTCTTCTCTTTTAATTGCAAATGGACAAAACTGAAATAGAAGTCCTATGATAATCCATCTTTCTATGAAATGCATCCCAATCCTTTTATCTAACTTCTCTCTGGAAAAGATCCCTTGCACTGGGATTAAATTGTTCAGTTCTCAGCTTTCATCAGCAGCTGGGTGGCTAAGTCTGTTCAATCCAATTCTAAATCCATTTTCTAAAGAAACAACAACATGTTCCACTTCATTTTATGGATTCTTCTATTTGTTAGAGTATTCACATTTTCCAGTGATGTTTTTAATATGTCAGGTAAGAGAGGTAAATAAGTATCAATGAAACAAAGCAAATTCTGCCTTGTGTGAATATCTATCACTCACAATTCTAGCTGCTGGCTACAGGAGGCTGAGCTGGTTGAAAAATCACTTCTGAAGACATGCTGTAATTGATATTTGGGTTAAGGGAAAATTCTCTCTAGCTTTGATGGGAAATGGAAACCACTATGTGTTCATGGAAGTCTTTCAGAATTGTGTAATTATCAAATTTCTTATAAATTTCAATTTAGTTTAGTTTTCATACTGTGTTATGTGTGTGAACTTGCAGGCAGCTCACTACATCCTCTGAAATTGTGGTCTTTGGAGGAAAGCATCATTCAGCCACTTTTACATGCCCTTCTCAGTCCTTTAAGACAACAGCAGAAAGAAATATACAGAATTATCTGGGGGGCATTTCACTGGGCCTTATTTCACATGGATGCTAGTCTGTTTTTCACAGTCTGATTCAACTTTTAGATCCTGCAGTGAATCCCACTGATTTAAGTGGTGATTTTAAAACATACTTACTCAGTGTGCTTTTGAAAATCCTATTCACAGTACACTAAGGATACAAAAGCATCATGGATGCTTGCACAGTAAACAGGCACTGAAACTCCAATCTTTATGTATTTGAAATATTTATCTTTAAAAAATAGAAGAGAACAAAAGCTTGAACAGAGCTATCTTGCTTGGCCCAGCAGTGCCCTTTGAACATGTTCAGTTTTTAACATATACTTGTTGGAACACAGCAAAATTTTTAACACTCTGCAGGGATTAGCTCAAAATATCTGATCCATGAGAGAATCAGAAAACTTTTGATTTCTTCCTTGGTGCAATATTTCTTCCTGCATATGAAATTTAAGCTCTCTGATTTTCAGTGAAATCAGTGATGAAATGTAGCAGATTACTCAGAAACAAAACTTTGTCCACTTTTATTGCAAGTAGGACATGTTTATTTTTAAAAGTACTGGGGCTTAGTTCACAAGCTGTACAGACTACTGTAAGAACAAGAACTAGTATATGGTATTTTTCTATAAGATAAAGAGCAATAAAATTTGAGTCCTTTGTTTCCTTTCCTCCCACCTTGGCATATTTTGATTAGTAAGGAAAATTACCATTGAATCCCCAAACTCCTCTTCCCAAGAGCTAGTTATCCTCATGTTGCACAAGGCATTACAGAGATTTATTAGTTTAATTAACCTGTTCTCGCTGCCTGACTCGTTTGTAGACATATGGAGGGAATGGTGGACGGGAGACATATTTGCCTTCTCCTGCTGTGACATTGAAAACTCCACATTCATAAACCACTTTGCCTCTTGAAACTGTCACAAGTGGAACTCCATGACAGACCATTCCTTCAAATATATTGAAGTTATTTGCCTGGTGATGTGTCTTTGCAGATATTGTCCTGTGTTTACAAAAACAGCACACAAAATACAACACACAAAATTACTACGATCATTTCATTTGACTTCATTATAAAATTTTGATAAATTGATATAGGAAGAAAATTTAGCAACATTATTTAACTATGACACTGTACAGTGCATCATAGAGAAGCTGCAGAAATAGGATAGCACAATAACATTTCATTGAACAGTAACTGCATTTCAAAAGAATGAAGAGGGAGTCAAAAGGACAGAACTCAGCAGCCTTTAAATGCAAAATTTTCCACTACAAAAGAGATCAGTGGAAAAAAAATCAGGTTGTAATATTTTCTTTGGATAACATGATTTCATTTTGCCTTGTCAAGCAAATATCTATGCACAATTCAATCAGAAAAAGTCTGACCTTTTAGCTGGAATGACTTGCAATTTCAAGTTTGAAAAGCATGGCTGCAATGTTTCAAAGACTGAGTCTCACAAATAACACAAAGACCATTTCACTGGAAAGTCAGTAAATGGTAATGATTTTTGGTAATGCTTGGTGTGAGCTGGATTGATTCAATGACTTACTGCCCAAATATCTTAATGCTGCTAAATAATAACGACATCACACTTCTACATACCTTTACTCCAAGGGTATTAAGTAAGTTATCATTTCAGACTTCAACAGTACTCATTTGAATGATGGTATTATTGCTTTTTGTATATATATAGACCTCATTCTATATGATTTCCATTTTTCTAGACAATCTTTCCAACTCTAACTGGCTATTTTAAAGGCTGAGTCAATGCTAGAGCTGACATTACTATCTGGAAGTCCAGGGTGTGTACACTTCCTTTATTGTCTATTTTCCCTACTAAGCTACTTACTATAATTACAGACTTTTAATTTCAGTTAGTTATTTTATTCACTTCTGGTATCCAAGCTACAGATTGTATCTATTATTACGATAGTTTATACTTTTATTGTCATTTATAATTTCTGAAAAGAAAGAAGCTTTGTGCTTTTGGCTACCAGTTGGGCTTTTTCCAGGATGAGTGCTCATGCAATCAAAATCTATCATGCACATATTACAATGTGTATACATATATACATGCATTGTTCCAGAGATGACATCTTTTTGCAAAGGAATTGTCAAATTCAAAAGCAATATGAAATATTAATAGATTAAAATATCAATCAATTTGGAGAAATATTTTTTTTTAGCTTTAGTCAATATCCTTATCAAAATGAGAAAACCACAAAAATATCTTTATCTTATTTGGAGTATAACAATTTTGAAAAATAATCATATAAAATATTAGAAATTATTACTTATAAAGAGGAAAAATAATTAATGGAAGGATACTTAATTTCCTTTCATATCATTTTGTTGAACTTAAGAGTAACTGGTTCTGCTAAGGGCTATATTTAAGGCTTGGTGGTAACTGATATTTCAAAGGCTATATATATGTAAATATCATCTAGGACCAGTTTACTCATAGGAATAAAACCTTTGCCTTATGCAACACAGCTTGAGCAGAAAACTTACGTATGCCTGCTCACCAATATCAGCATCATCTTGTAGGTTCATGTTGGGAAAAATCAAACCTCTCTTGTTTTCACTAATCCTGTTGAATGCTATCGAACAAATTTATCCATGGTTGTTAGAACAGCCCTGTAAGGAGTTTGTGAACATACTCCTCTAGCCTATTGCATTACCCTTATGGGTCTAATTGCTAGAACAGTAGGTAAGAACAACTGTAATAATCTTTGACATTCTCTGCATATATGTTCTATCTGCTTGCACAATTGCACTGAGACATGAAAAGAAAAATGGAGAAGGTAATTTGAGGAAACACAGAAAAATAAGCAAGATCCTTAATCAATATGTGAGCTGCTTAAATGTGCTAGAACAGGATCACTAGAGGTAACTATGTCTCAGAGGTAAGTACGTCTTTCATTTAAAGATACAAAATGAATGGAAGTTGGCACATTTGAGAGTAATATCCATTTGTACAGCTAAACCTTGCAATAGGACAAAACACATTTCCAGAGCTTGTCTTAACAATAAACCTCAATAGAATTAATTTATAACTCTTCTGCTGAAACAAGCTATAGATCACGCTGCCCTTTCTGAAGGTGAATTGAATTTTCCCTGATGGAAATCAAAATTTGCCTGTGATTTTACCCTTTGACATTATCAATGTCAGTAAAAGTTTCAGGTAGCAAACAAGCAACCAAATAGAACTTGATGGTATGTTTGGGTTTGAGGCTCTCAGTTCAGCAGCCTTATGCAACGGACTGTTTACAGCTGTATCACCAATCTCAGTAGCAGGCAGCTTAGCAAATTTCTGATGTTTGCTCTCAGCTAACGGCAAAACCAGTTGTAACCTACTAATAATCCAAGAAACCAAGACTGCCACCATAGCAGAGTACAACTGAACAGTTGTCTCCAGCATCCTAAGTGATGCCTGACACAAGGGGTTACCCAGCATGAGAACAGATTCTGAGTCCAGGTTTCAAAAATTTGTATTGTATTTTAAAATAACATTTGGAAAACTTCTCTATTGTGGTTATAAATTGCAGTGGCTCCTGTTTCAAACAATCTTTTCTCAAATGGAGACTGAGATCAGGACAATTACTTTCACATTTAAAAGAACATTCTCCTCTACAAAGAGGATACTCTATAGGCATCAGGCCCTATATTGTTCTTACTCACATCAGTGTTTCCAGGCAGTTCACTTCAGCTGCTTTTGATACACCTGGCTTGCAAAGCTATTTGAAGCTATTAATACATACATTGCCATTCTCTAGTACCAAACAGGAAGATATGCTTCTGAAATTGGTTTTTCTTCACCACCATACTTCTGTCCAACTAATTCAGAGTAAAAGGGTAATTTAGTCTAAGAACAACTGACAGATTTGCTCTAACTGTGTGACGATTCAGTGACTAATTGTACTGGATTTATCTGTGCTTTTCGTGAGAAAGGACTTACAGTCGCTCTTAGAGTATTGTAACTAAATAAACTACTGCAGCTTGAAACTTGGAAAAGAGCAGCAGTTAAGACTAATGCAGCAACATGTAGGGTGAAATTCAAAACTATACAGGTAGTCAGCTCAAGTTATGACCTAAAACTTTGTTAAGGAGTTAGAGGGACCAGTTCTCATCTCAACAAACATGTCTATGCTTCAGTCAGAGATTGAAACAGTAAACAGTGGGTTACAATTGGGAGTGGGACATGGATGAAGGGAAACCTTCATTGAACGTTGGAGTGATCTTATGTCTTTTGTAATGCATAGGACATGAAGCTACATCAGCTCTAGAACCAAAACTTTGACTACCATAAGCATCATCCCTTTAATTTTCAAAGTCACATAAGTAAACAAAGGAAGAATTTAATTACATTCAGTGGAAATAGCTGCATGCCTCATCCAGATTTCTTTAAAAATTTAAGATACAAGAATGTGAAGGTATGCTGTAGACAATAACCCTTAGGTAAGAATAGCTGTTCAACATCTCAGTAAAGGGAGGACACCTATTTTATAATCAATGAATTACCTCATTTAAAACATAGTAATAAAATCTGTAATTGAGAACAGCTCCTTTGTTGACAGCTGCCAAAGAAAACCACCTTATGTAGGAGTGAGTATTTGAGCTGTAAGTAATTCTCTCAATGCTTATAGTGCAGTATCTCTGAGCTTTTCAGAGCTGGGGGTAGGTGAGAGATGCCACTTTGCTAGGGACAGTATCTGCCTTTGTGAGTTGCCTCTTCTAATCACTTTCTGATGCCTTTGAACACTATATATTGTTAAACTAATTTTCTAAAATCTAGAAAAAACAAATCTTTCACCTTTCTCTGTTTTCTGAGTCACCACTCAATTATAATGATAATTAAGAGTTTTATTTAAAAGAAAAGCAAAGAACAGGAAAAAGAAAATAGAGGAAAAATAAGAAAGTCTTAAAATCTGTGTGTAAAAATGCTAGCTATAAGCCTATAATGAGGATTAAAAACCTCATGGCCTACTTTATATTAAGGAATTGCAATAACTGCATATGCAAATATATGCAGAAAACTATTTGTAAAGTTGTGTTCCTAGCCTCTTAAAAAAAAAATCTTCAGTAAACATTACTTTTGAGTAGTTATATGAATTGAGAAGATTTGTAGATAAAAACATATGCAAGGAGAGGCAGGAAGTTAATGTCTGGGAGTTTCAGATCAAAGTGACTTATCTGAAGTAATGGGATCTTTATTTCATGCAATCGTATCTCCTAAAATTCATAATTTTAAGGGGAGGTAGAGAATGACAACAAAATATTTTTTTTATTATGGTAAGTAGCTCATTTATCAACAGTATTATCCAGTCTGGTCCTATAAATTGTTCCAATCTGATACAGGATGGAAGTAAACATTTGTGAAAAACTGTGGGCAGGAGAAAAGCAGTAACGAGAAATTAGATTGCAGAAAAGCTTACAAAAAGAAAAGAACACAAATTAGTCTATTCAATGACTAGAGAAGATCTTGAAGTGTTTACAAGGGAAAAAAGTCAAATTTATGAAAGGGAAAATAAAGAATAGTTTCATTTTTTGGGTAACGTTTCTGAGATTCACTTCTTTAAAGAGACCAAGTGACATTTTGGAGACAGCAAGTTACTAGGGAAATGTATATCATACACTCTCAGAGAGCCTTATCTTGTTACAGTTCACAGAACCGGACTGTCACTGAGGTTGGAAAGCATCTCTGGAGATCATCTATTCCAAGCCCCCAGTTCTGATCAGGGTCAAAGTAGGCTTCTCAGGGCCATGTTAAATTGGGCCTCCAAAGAGGGAGATCCACAATCTCTGTGGGCAACCTGTGCCAGTGTTGGATCACCATCACAGAAAAAGAGATTTGTTTATCATGTTGAAATGAAATTTCCTGTATTTTAATTTGTACCTATTGTTTCCTTCTCCCCATTTTCTTAATTTGAGATGTCTTTGGCAGGATTCTGGTGAATTAGTGTACATTCATGCATGCACACCTCTATCACTTGTGCAAAAGAGCATAGGGCTATTGAAAATGCCCAAAACATACTTGTTCTATGCATAGATATTTGTACGTCACATTATTTCATTTTGTCTCATTGTGACTAGATGCAGTCATCCATATATTCAGAATTCAAAATTATGCTCCTTCATCAAAAAAGTAAGACAGTTGCAGCATTGTTTATTCTAATCTTCGGCTAACATCTGGTTTCTTCCTCTCTTATGTTACTAAAAGTTACAGGCAGTTACTTGGCAGAGTGCTTAAACGTGGTAACATCCCCGCTTAACCCTCTGAGGCTGAAGACTTGACTACAAATGAGACAAACATAGGCTGCAGATTTTGGTTCTAACAAATGCAAAAGATTTAGCCATGAACATATCCACATGCAAGCAAAGGCATTGAGGGAACAAATGCCAGCATACAGGGGAACTCTGACATTTTGCTGATTCACATCCAGTCAGTTCCCCTTAAAATGCAAAAATACTAGAAACAAACAAAAAACCCACATCTTCCTCTGTCATGTCAGGCAGGTAGATTACAGAGTGACCTGTCTTTTTCCTCCCTCCTGTCCCCTCCTCAGGCTCCCCACACCACATTTCCTGCAGGTCAGGGGCCCCTCTGTGGCAGCTGTACCGGGGCTGCAGCCACCACTGCCCTGCTCAGGGCTTGAGCCCGGCTCCACCAGCACGTGGGGCACAAGCTGTGCCTGCCAAAGTGGGCCACTCCAGCAAAGCCCAAAGAGGAGGGTGCTACCTGCACAGCCAGCTCTGCCTTTGCAATCAGAAGTGTCTAACTTCTCAGCTATATTTTATGAGGGAAAACCCCTGGGGAGTGTGGCTTCCCAGTCTGCATGTTGTTATAATGAAGTACCTGGACTTAGAAAGTTAAACTCTTCTCAAGACAGGTTTTTTTTATCCTTATGGGTGTTTGATCTTGCCTTTGGGACCTGATCCAAAGTTTACTTGCGAGGCTGCGACAGGCTACAGTGAATTGAGTCCTAATATCTGCTGGGAGCTGGATGTCTCTTTATGAGATCTTTAGGACCTTCTGCACCTACTTTACGAGGGATGCTCAGCTCTGCCTGAATTGGGCACTGCAGTATTTAGACTCCTTGCTGAGCATTTCTGAAACAAACCCTAGAGGTATTATACTCTTGCTTGCTTTCAAATAGCTAAAGGCATCAGTGTTAGAGGACACTGACTTGCTGACAGGTGAAATTCCCTTTCCCTTACTTTGCTCTCTCCTCCTGAAAAAGTCTTTACAGTTGCTTTTGTTTCACAGACTTGGGGCTTTTATATTATTTGTGTGCAGCTGAAAGAAGTCTGTGAACAGTCTTCATCATAGCACAGATTAAAATAAGATGGTACAGTGAGTACACATTTGCTGCCTACACGCGTTTTCCCAAGGAGTTTTCACAGAACAATCCTGTTTGCACAGACTGTGCTTGGGATGCTGAGGGTGTTGAGGTTTGCAATATGATATTTGGTAGCACATGGCTTGCAGCAAACCAACAGAACTCTTTTGTATTTTTGTGATCTTTAATGAATGGAATAAGTATGAGGAAGCTAATAAAAAGACCTACTTAGGCAGGACTCACAACTCATCTTTTGTAATGCAGCTTCTAACCAATTTGTACATTTAATGCTTCTTCCCAATAATGCTTGCTGTCATGCAGACCTGCTAAAAACAATATTCAAATGCTTTTAAACACAGTAGTAAATGCGGTAATTGTTGATATATTTTCTGCAGAAATAACCAGAAAATGCTACAGAAATAGGCCAGTCAGTGAAGCTGACCCTGAAAAGGAAAAACTCAGCTAGAGCAGCAGAGTGCGGAAGCAGAACCTTAAATTGCAATTGCTTCCAGCTTGCAGAGCCGTCACGTTGAATTCACTGTGGTTTTGTAACCTAGAAAGAGAAAATCGTGAATGCTCAAATAGCACCCAACATGTTACTGTGCAATGATGTGGGCGGGGAAATGCAGCTGATTTTGTAGGGATACAAGTTTTTGTATTAAAGAGCTGCATTACCTTTCTAAATTACTCTAGAATCTTCTGTATAGACTTCCTCTGACAGACTGTGAGAAGATCAATTCCTCACAGCAATACTTCAGCAATTGTCTGACTCATTAGGCTGGTGTCAATCAGAATGTCACGACTACAGCAAAACAACCTCAAACCAGAACTGGAAAATTGCATTTCCCTCTTGCAAGACTTATGGTTGCAAACAAGAAAAAAAAAAATCATGCACAAAAGAGGAAGAACTTAGCAAGAAACAGGAAGAAGCCTATTGTGAAACTGAAAATCACTCCCCAGAATCAACAAAGCACACGAGGCTGTGCCTTGTGTAACATCTCAAATGGCTGAAATCCGTTAGCTAAATCCCTTCTTTCTGCTGAGCTGTTTATGCCCTCTTCAGGATTTGGAGTGAAATTAATAGACAAGTTCCAGTGAGATTTATTTATACTTTCTCATATAGTTCACAAAATTGTACCTGCAGAGAGATTGTTCCCTGCAAACCCAAAAGGATAAACAATGAGAACAGTACCAGATCAGGAAGAAAAATATTGGCTGAATTTAAAATAAGCTTGCTCAGTAAGAAAATACAGTTTAAATGTGTAAAAAATGCTTCACAGTTGCAGTGAGTGAAAAGACAATTAGAGTACTCAGGAGAGAGTGAAGAGAAGCAGAAGGAATGTTTGAGAGGCAAAAAGATAATTACAGGAGCTGACAAAGCACCTTGAGAACATTGTCAGAACTCTGCTATCCTTCTAGATTCATTTGTCCCCAGGCAGAGCAGAAGAGAGTTCAGAAAACAATCCTTCAGGGTGTTTTAAATCGGAGTTCATATCTTCACTGTCCTGAAATAGCTCAGTGCTGGTATCTCAAAATATGCTTGCTCAACATGCCGGAAGCCATAATGCACACGAAAATCTCCCTGACCCAGCACTGGGCAGGCCTCTGTATTTATTTGGGTTGTTGACACTCTTGAAACTTCTTCTGCTGGTGCTGTCAGTTTTTTTGTGGGACTTCTGAATAGCAGCCTCCATATCCTCAAATGTTGTAGCTTAAAACACAGAAGACTTCACACTTTCACATGGTTTTGCTACTCATTCATATACTGAGAATTATATATCAAAAATCAAAAACCCAGAAGATTGGTCAAAAGACTTCTGTTTGTGTAAGGTAAATCTAGGATTGGGCAGAGGGGGTGGAGTGTGTTATCTATTTGTCTACCAAAATCAGACATGTCCAGTTACGTTTCAGAACTTTCCTACACCAGGAGCAGAGTCTTCAACTCTTTCAAAAATCAAAGGCTGAAAGCAGAGTTTTACGGTCACACTGCTCACTAGAGCTGAGCCCAGGAAGAAAACTGCCACCCCAGAGCACTTGCTGACCTGCTGCTGAGTGCACGGGGGGTCAGAGGTAGGGCTGGACTGTTGGGGTTCCTGCAGACTGAAGTCACCCTGTGCAGCACTGGAACATGGAGATGCACTCACAGAGCTCGTAAGCGCCTCAGCTGAGAGACAACTCCCCAGGTGACCTGGCTCTGTGACAGACAGCTGCCAGACCATTTTCAGGCAGCTTGAACAAGACCAGGATGGGCACAGCAGCCAGAGAAAGACTCAAGACATAATTCCTGAAATATTTATAGAGCTCTGATTACGGGGTTGGCTGATGGTGTGAATACACCTGAGCACAGGAATCAACCATAATGCACAGTACACTGTGTGAGTGGAGGCTTCTAGAAAGACACTTCATGCCCTTTCTAGCAAAAATGTACCACGCTATGAAGTCATGCAGGGTGAGACACCAGGACATGTTTGTGCATCTGTCGGTGCCACAAGCTCTAGTCTAACGGATTTACTGTGCACACAATCAGAAAATTCTCCAAATAAAAGCATAAGCATGAATAAATTGAGCTGCAGAGGTAAGTTCAATCCACCTTTGAACATGTTTTAAGTGGGTCTGAGTTCAAAGCACAAGTTTGTAATGGGTCATGCTGCAGCGGGCTCTTCTCCCTGCTCTTTTCAGTGGAGGAATTCAAGCATACTCCAGCACTAAAAAGAGTTGCACTAAAATCCCAAAGGAGTTATTTTTACTCTTAGGATACCAAGCCCTGGTTGCATAATGTACAGACTTTTTAATTTTTGCACTTAGTCAGCTATCAGAGAGAATGCTTTTTAATCCATTTAGAGATCAAAGATCTCTCCTTACATACACTACTGTGGGAGACAAAACCCTTTAATTAATTCACATGAGGTGCTATTTAAAACCACCATAACCTCACCCAAAGGCTTATTGTGGTGCAAAGGCTTTGTGAAGCTTTTTACCTGCAGAAAGGCTGGATAGAGAAGGGGCAGGAAATAACTTCCTGTACATACCTTGTAGCTTTAGGATCCCAGATTACAATGTCAGCATCAGAGCCCACAGCAATTCTGCCCTTCTTTGGGTAAAGGTTAAAGATTTTTGCTGCATTTGTGCTGGTAACAGCTACAAATCTGTTTTCATCCATTTTTCCATTGTGCTGCAAAAGAATGTACAAAAGCAAACTCGTTAATTTTTTAAACAAGGAATGAAAAAAATGTTCTTCTGTTTGAAAAACTACAATGACTGAAAACATATCAGGGTTTTTTTTTGTTGTTTTTTAAATGTCATACTGGAGAGTTTAGAAGTAAAAGTAACTATTTGTTTCAGATGCTCATAATACAGTATACTGCACTAAATACAGTAACTTCATCTTACTTTATCCCACAACAAAGAGAAAAAAAAGGACAACTTTAAACCAAACACTCTGTGGATCCAGCCTCAAGTCAACTAAAATCAAATGTTTTAGCTGGCTTTAAATCTGTAGTTGTGCTCAGCATTTTCCTCAGGAAACATAATATCTCTCGAGGATCTTGGTTTTGGAAAATGGTGACACGGTATTAAGGGGAGCCTAGAAGGTGATAACAGCAAGGCAAGGTACAATCTGGAATATAGGAAAACTGATTTGCAAATTTCTTTAGCAATGACACAGAGTATGGCAGTGATCAGTAAATGCAGCAATCAAGTAGTATAAAAAACAGATTTGTTGAGATGACATTTTAGCAAAATAGTAAATAACGATGGATATACATGTGTCTTGGGACCGTCCACTGCTGTGTAACTAATTTAATCCAGCTTCTATGACTGTTGTTTGGAAAGCCACCTACACTGGCAGAAATATTGTGCACAGGTAAGTCTAGGAATCAGAATGTCACAAAAACATGTTTATGGTGGCCTGTGAGCAGTCATCTGAGATGAAAACTACAATGAAAATTGTGAACACTGCTCTTCTAAGTAATAGTGTGTGGGAAGGGAGGAAAGCTGTTCAGAAAAACTCACACAGCTGTATAATGTTTTACAAGTGAAAAAAGGGAGGGTATTACAAGAACTTTTAAAGAAGAACTTTTAAAAAATGATCCTTCCCAACAGGATGCATTGTTCAAAAGCAGCACTAATGAACACATTCATGTCCCAGTTTCATACGAACCACAAGCTAGATTTCTGTTTACACCAAAAGAAACCTCACTAGAGCTGTGCCACAGGAGAGTACAGGCACAAGTGTGTGTGTTTTGTACATACCAGGTGGAACTGAATCCCAAATACAGATAAACAAGAGATGTCATGAACCACATTCATGCCAAGTGTGTGAGGTAGGTAGTTATACTGTGATGAATGAATAGGTGTCACAGTGCATTATCCACGTGACCTCACTACTGCAAAAGAACTTTAAAAGAACTAGAGCTCCTAGAACATAAGTTCTGCATTAGCCAGAGCAATCATAACACCTAGCATCTAGCAGATTCCTCGAGAGATTTCCTTACCTCACCCCTCATCAGACATTTTCTGAGAAGCTCTGACCATTCTTGATTGGTACTCAGAATCTGAAGTGTGAGGGACTTGAAGGTGCTCATTTCATTTTACCACATGACTGAACCACACATTAGAGAAGCATTTCTTAAAGCATAAATTAGAAGTTGATAGGCACACCACTGTGGAAACTCCTCCAATGGCTAAGTTTGAGAGAGATCGAAGAAGAAAAAATACACAACTGGTAGAGTTGAAACTGTAAGCAACTCTTTCCTTTTATTTTCATTTATGAGTTGAAAAAAATGCTTCAAATATACTTGCAGTACCACTGAAACAATAGCAATCCCTTACTGTTAAACAATAGAATTTATTTTTTTAGTGAAATATTTTAAACATCAAGCATCTTCTTTCATCTTCCAGGAGCATAAAGTGAGAGCTAATAAGGACTGTTATAGCTTTTAATCAAATGAGTTATCCAATGATAAACACACTTTGTGGCGCTGCGAGAATTATTAGGTTTTTATAAGAAGTTTATGTTATGGTTCATTTCACTGTATCCCCATTTCTGTAACCCTTTTGTGTTTTCTGTATAATAAGGTGTTTTGTGTCAATCATCCCACCCCCCACCTATCTGTGTCCATCCCCTCTGCCCCCCCTCTCTCGGGGGCAGCCTGTCTGTCACTCCAGGAGCCCTCCCAGGTTGTGAAATTTCAGGGAGGGGGCTTCAGGTGATAGGTAGCCTGGAGGGAATTCCTTTCCTCTGGAGGTGGTTGGTCAGAGGCTTGGGGGTGGGCACACCTTGTTACCCTCTGAATCCCCGGATTTGTTGCCTTGTTGTAACCCCCCTTGAACCCCTTCCCCGCTTATAAGGTGGAGGAGGGAGATTCAAATCCTCTTCAGCTCTGCTCTGCTCTCTCGCTTGCTGGCCCCCCTGGCCTGAGGTTTGGACCAGCCGCGGACTTCCCACAGCCCGGCCTGAATAAACATCTTTAACCTGCAAAGCTGAGAGCCAGCCTTTTCTTCTTACTGCCGTTGCTGTCACGACACTATTTGGTCCAGCTGCTGCTGAGAAGCCGACCAGCACGTAAAGATTGCCTGCGTGCCCATCCGAACTGGGAACTTCTGTGGCTGTGCTGACCAGAGCTAGCCGGAGGTCAGCTCCTGCCCAGAGCGGGGACAGAACCAGCCACAACACTTGATAAATCTGAAGAGTTAATACTCTTCAGATCTGAAATCTGAAGAGTTAATACTGCTGAGAGATTATGTTTTGTTGGAGAAATAAATTACTTCTGTGTTTGGACATTTTGATATACTTACAACGCCTTTTTCCCATATGACTGACATCCTATCCTCCACACCATTCACTCCATTAGGGATTTTTGTGAAGTCATCTTTGCCCAGAGCTTTCTGGCATATGTCAAAGGTGCAATTGTCAGTCCCTGTCACAGACAGGTCACCACTGCGGAGAAACAAAGTTCATTATGAATCAGATCATGCACCACAGAGGAGAACCTGCTGTAAGCCTGGGTAGATCAAGACATCCAGCCTTCACAAGAAGCACTGGTATGCCCTGCCAGTCTGCCTTCATTCCTTTCCTCCAAGACTGGCTCCACAGTAACAGCCAGTTGCCCTATAAAGCAGTTTCCTCTTCAGAAACCCCTCAGAATAAAACAAGCACCAACATGGACACTTTTGCTCTGGATATGTCAAAGACGCCCACAAATGGAGGACTGTCCACTTTGCCCAAAGCAAGCAGCTTGGTTTCATCCTCACTTTAGGCAATTTTAGTCTATGTCACTCCATATGACTTCTGAAATTACTACGGATCTGCACGACAGTTAGCCAGTGTTCAGGCATACCTTTACATGCTCTTTGGTCAAATTCAAGCTTTTGTTTAACCTTCATTGGTAACGAAATACCAGCAAACCACACATCTTGTTAAGTGCAGGTATTTGAAAGACACTTTTTTATCTACTTTGTTCGGAAGTAGATGTTATAAAGTGGATACCTTATATGTAACTTCAGAAGTTAGCAGGCTTGGTTTTTGTGCAGTAGTTGAATTTTAAGTGAAAAAGGCAGCTGACAACAAACCCCAGAAAATCTAGCTGTGACCTCATCTTTTACACATTTCCCACTGGCTTACAGCCTTACTGGTCATGCTACAGTTTTTGCTGTGGTATGAGCAAAGCAAGACTTACTGAAAAAAATCAAATGTGGACAGAAGGCTATAAGAGTATGGAGAAATAAAATATGAAAACAGATTTTTTTTTTTTTCAATCTCTGATTTCATCTTCTATTTCTTCTTTCTCATGATGTAACATTCCGTATTTAGAAAACCTCCAGAGCATCAGCCTGTTACTATGTACTCCTGCCAAAATTTTCTGTGCATTTGGGTATCAGCGGTCACTGTTGGTTCATCTGCTTACTTGGCCAGTAAGTTCATGAGGAAACCAGGAGTAGATGGATCTGGTCTCAGTGGAGGTCCCATCACATATGCTGCAGCATGAGCCCAGTCTTTATTCCAGTAGTTGGTGCCATCGGTGCCAAGACTTGCAGCAATAGGCTCCCCATAAACCACCTTTCCTGAAAAATGTAAAGCAAAGATATTATAGTCAAACAACATAAAAATGCATAACTTGTATTTCCTCTGTTGAGGATCTTTTTGGTAACAATGAATTTAAATTTGAATGAGTTTTTCAAATTAAACAACAACTTTTGGAAGGACATAATAAACTAAGGTATAACACAGCATCTTTGTTCTGAATATTCTGCTAGTGATTTCCCAATATATTTCCTCCTAAGAACATTGCTTGGGCAAGTTTTTTAATTAAATTGTTGACAGATATACTATAATGGGTTTTACACATTGTTTACTAGGAATGTGATTGAGATTTCAAAAGGAACACAGTCCTCAGTTGCATTAATTACGTTTAAAATTCATGTACTTGGTAGCACCTGCTTAGTGCTCTGAAATTACTGACTACATAACAGTGTAAGCTAATATATACAGCACACAGACTTTGCAAGGTGGCACTTTTAATTGTCAGTCTATAATTATGCCAGGAAGAACAATATGGCAGGAGGCATAAACCAGAAAGTATAGAAAGATTTCCCAAATCAAAAGCTATAAATAACTTAATTTTAAAAGTTATTTCTGAAATTTTGATCCAATTTTGTCCTTTGCTGCACATTATCCTATTTTCCTCAGAAGAGGACACCAACACAGATGAGCTGTTAGCCTTTGGACAAGGCTAGCAGATTTTAACTACTTTTTTCTCCTGGTAAAACATGGGTTTGAAACTCATCAGAACAAGATGTTTCATTCCTGAGCGAGTGGTCCAGACACTTTGCATTTCTGTAGCTGACAGGTGGTAGTGCCTCCAACTGCAGTGGTCACTAAAGAACCAGAATGAGCTGGGACCTTCCACACCCACTCAGAGGCTGGTGAATGCTGGTCAAAGGCAGCCTCTGCTGGGTCCCAGCAAAAGCCTTCTCCCTCCCCTGACCCCTGCAGACAGTGGGTATTTTGCTTTGGAGGCCAGATTTCACTCCAGGCACCGTTTTTATTAGAACCATCACTGCATTGCCCCAGCAGGGCCACAGCTGGTGATTGCTTGGTGATACAAGGCTGTGACCTTTCTCTGACTTTTTGTGTGTATGTCACACAGTCCTGGTACTGCTGGGAAACAAAAAGCAAAGCTTTGCAGCTTTCTCTCTGTACATTAGACTGCTACTTCTGTGAGTTACTGGACTGTAACCCCTGCACTGGCATAGGGAGCCACGTTTCTCATTGTACTAGTGCCATTCCTGAAATCTTTGGTGCTAGATTTGCAAAAAGGCCTCATACAATTTGATTTCTACATGGTGCCAAGGTTTGCTTTGGTGTTACTGTATTGTACATTTATTCCAAGTACTACCTAGTACAACTTTGTCCACAGCCTAAGGACTCCCAATTAGCATTGCTAATTTCCTACAATCACCTCAGCATGCTCTGACATGCTGAATGTTCTTGTCTCATATGGATGCTTTGGCTGGGAGCATTCAAAGTTCTCAGTCCCATCTATCTACGTATGTTATAGATTAATACTTGGGCTCAGGGGGAAACCACGATTTTTCAGACTTGAAAACATGACTTTGTCAGTTATTTACTGGGGATGTTTTGCATCTTATTTTTCAAACTCAAAAGCACTGACTATGAGGCCATGCATGAAAGTGATATGTCCACTCATTGATAAGGAGATTTGAGCAGATTAGTGTTTTCTTAATTCATAGCTGAATGATGAAACCTAAGAAGAAACATGAATAAAACCAGGAGAATGGATGAAATTAGGCTGAAAGCTGATTCACTTTAGTTCAGGGTCTTCCCTGACTTTTGCAGGAACTCTTGACCCTCCCTGGCCAACTCCAAACACTGTATTTGGGGGTAGGCTGCCACCAATCCTGATGTATATAGAGAAGGTCTGGTATATATAACCAACCTGTCATATTTACCTATTAGTCTTTTGACAAATTTTTCATTATCAAAGCTACCAGAAAGGGGAGGGAGAGGGAAGAGCTGCCAGAAAGGGGAGGGAGAGGGAAGTGTGGTTTGTGTCTCTCCTACTGCATTTAAACAAGCCAAAGAAGCTTTCATCCAAGGTAAACCTGAGCTGTGAATCATTAGGACATAGTCACAAATTATTAAGTTAAAATTGCAGGAAAATAATAATTTTTTTGCTTCATAAATACTTCAGAGAATAATAAGAAAAAAATTTTCTCATTATAGGTTCACAACATGAAAATGAAAAGACGTTTCCAAGCTCTCAGTTGGATATGCTGAACTGATTCTAACTCATGTACCATAGCTGATGACAGTATTTCTGCGGTCAGAGTTTGAACTGACCAGTTCCCTTTGTTCTCATGAGTGGGGAGGAGTAGAAGTTATTCCCTCAAGTGCTTTTTGAACACTGCAATTTCAACAGAATACCTCTGGACAGTTCTGCTGAACGTGCAATTTCTTGCATTTCATTTAGGCCATGACTAGCCAGACTGAAGGATAAAATAATATCAGGATTCTGCTTTAAACTTATTAAAAAGAAAATTCTGCATTAAGGCTCTTTTATCTCAACCGGTAACAAGGAAATTCTGCATTAAGGCTCTTCTAGCTGTATTGGCTTCTGACTATACGCAAAAAATGAAGTAATGCAGGAATAAATCACGTCTTTCAAATTGTTATGTTTTCCAGCATCCAATGAAACCAAGGAACCACCAGATGATCTGCTGTTTGGCCTTCCTGACACCTCTGAGCAGCTGCTAAATAGCTGTGTATTTGGTGACTTTTTTTATCAGATGCCCAAACTGGCTAGCCAGAGCTATTTTTAATAGATTACTTCATCAAAAACAAGAGCATTCAATTGCAATTTCTTTTACCACGTGCTTGAACTCAAAAAGAGTTGCAATACTGATAAACACCAACATTTACAGATTTGAAAAACGGGTCCATATATTCTTATTCTAGCAGACGTTCTAGAAGCACTCAAGATAAGGTCATGTGGTGCAAAGATACTCACAAGCTATGCCCCGAAAGGAGCAGAACTGCAAGGCAGGGTTTATCGAATCAGGGATAGCATTGCGTCCATTAGGCTATATACAGTCTGGACCTGAGCTGTCCTGCATGAGATAGCTAAAAAGCTGACATTTTTAGTTGCATTCCTGTGGTCAGAATCAGCTTGAGAGCTTATATTCGCTCAGCAATGGACATGCCTTTCCTCTCACTACGAAGAGACATAACCCGTGACTGTTGGTAGGAACCAATCTTGTAAGCCTAAGTGAGCTTCTTAGAATTTGGCCAAGGACATATTTTTGTATGCACTCTTTAAAAAAAGAGATTTTTTTTTTTTTAAATTACTTTTTCAGTAAGATTGTGCTCTCCAGGTGTCCACTAGAAAGTCCCATTTTCCTGGCTGTGGCAGCACATTAAATGATGAAAGGCACAGGGCCTTTATTCATCACACTGGATGACCTTTAAGGTCCCTTCCAACCTATTCTATGATTCTATGGTCTACCAGCTTTAGCTGAGATTTATCGTAGATTGGAAGCATTTTTTAGGGGGAGACAGTATAAATCATGTACCCCTAAATCACATTTTATTAGCCTTGCTCTCTCCATATGCATTTCTGGTGGCAGGAATAGGTGACAATGCCACATTAATTTTCCCCAGTAATTCATATCAGGTAATCCTAACACGGAGAAGGTTCTGCACTGCCTCACACCAGAGCTCTACAGCCTTTTATTCTCATTGGAGAGAAGATTTTACACAATAGCAGGAAGAGAATCCCTTTTGTCCTCCCACTTAAGGGAATGAGAGTATCATGCACAGTCAGACTGCCCTTCTGTAGAAGAATACAGTTCCTCTACCTACTCTGTCAAGATTCAGGGCTATGTTTTGCACAGGGATGAAGAAACAGCTCACCAAGATAAGCAAGGACAGTTCTCACAGAGAGGTGCTGACCCTCTCAGTGGAGAACAGATGAACCACTGCTTTTGGCAAACAGGCTGGTAGGGCTCCTCAAAAAGGACAGGATGGGGGCATGAGTTAGGTTGTCCATTTCCAACAATGGTCACAACGTGGAATTTTGGGCTTCCCATTGAATATTCAGCAGCTATTACAGATGTACATGAAAAACGTGCTGCTATAATCTGGAGGTTTCCTTCCTTAAGTGGTGTTGCTGGTGATCAGAGCAGACATGGGTGGTGAACTCTAGTATGGAAGAGTGAAGGAAAGACTTTAGCTCACCTCCTCCTCTTAAAGTTTGCTTAATCTAGAATAAGAACTGGTGTTCCTTTACAGTGTGTATGACTGATCTTAACCTTCAAGGTCTGAGCAGTAGCTCACTGAAGACAACAGAATTATGCCTACTGTCTTGACCAAGCTCCATCAAGTCATCAGCCTCTAATGTTAGCTCTCACCTTGTATAGCTAAATGAGGGACAAGGAAGAATTGGGCTCTGACTTACATTTTTGACTAGGAAAATCACTATCCCATAGAATTTGAGAGTCAATGCTTCAATTCTGGTATCACACTGTCAACCAGAAAATAGATTTCACTCACTGAAGATCCCTTTTTCCCCTTCTGAGGTCAGTGATGAAATTGGAAGGGATATCAATCTTCCTCTGATGTGGGCAGGAATGAATATGCACACACACTTTGTATTTCATGCTAAGTGCTTGGAAAAGAACATGAAAAATTCCACAATTGTGAACAGCAGGAAGCCAGCATCAAGACATGGAGAAATGATCTTGAAAAGATGAATAAACTGTTTTAGAGTGAATATCTCAAATGCTTGAGAGGTTTCCAGTATTTGAGAGTTTACACAGCTTTCACATTAGAGTGGTTTTTTACCTGTCCAAATTAAACATCTTTCATGAAAATATTTGAGTTTTATTAATGTCATTCATACAATACTTTGAGAATATATCTTTCTGTCTGGAACTCCTTGCTTTTTATTACCACTCTTTACTGAAAAAAGGAAAATAATGTTTACGGAAAGCAACAATAGTGAATTTCCAATTACCAAAATTTATACAGATCAGTCTCATTAAAAACTACAATTCTTTTAACTGCCTTTGTGGTACTCTAGTTATCTTTTGAAAATTTTTAATCAATCTTTGATTTGATTTCTTTTTTCCAAACAGTATACTTCTATGCAGATCAATATGAATTATGAAGATATGTTATATGTCACCATGCACAAAGACAAGCATTGCTGAACTTGACTGCATCAGCTCAGGAAGCTATAAAATACAATTTGCACCACGATGGGCATCAATTGTCCCAATTTTTTCTTAGTACATATTGGAAAAGCATACATCTATTCTCAGTAATCAAACTGGCACAGCAGACTATTCTAACAACACATGCCTTATCAACGTTTTACAGTATTTACTGTCAGCATAAAATTCATTACTTGAACAGTGTATTTTAAAACACTGTCTTAGCTCTTTTATGTTCACAGCCAGTTTTTCATCTTTAATCTGGGTATTTCAACTGTTGTCAAAGGTTTTTGCAGTTAATGTTCACACGACGCCTCTGAATGTACAAACAACCGATGGATATAATCCACATTCCTGGCAGCACTGTCATCTAGTGGAGGAATCCAATATAGCACAGTACAAGAAAATGTGCCAATAAAACATATTCTGGTAAATTCTTTTACAAACTCTAATTTTACTAAATTTTTCTTGAATTTTGCTAAATTTTACTAGAAGTCATGGTCATACATATTGTGCATAAACATATCCACCTACATCAGCACAATGACGTCACACTGCTTTATCATGATCTCATACTCTACATTTTAATATCAATAATCTATGCCCCCTGTGTAGGCATTATATAAAGACAAGAAACAGAGAAACTTAGGTCTGCATGGAATTCATATCAAGCCAGGTGAAAACAAGCTGTAAATGCAAAAGATGTAAAAACATAGTAAAAAGAGTGTAAAAAGATAATGAGGACAGATAATTTTAGGTCCTCCAAACCTTGGGCTCCTATCCCACTCCTTCCACCTTGATAATGTCTCCTCACAGTGCTGTTGTTCCACGTGCTGCTCTGGATTCACTTACAGATAAGGAGATAAAACATCCTGAATACCTACCACCTTCAGGCTGCTTCTAGTCTACCAAACAGATGGTCAGGAAAGTCAGGACCCTTTGGCTGACCAGAATTATTTGTGAATACTGCAGTGCAAACCTCAGCAACCCTGCACTGGTGGAAGTCAAGGCTTTCAGAACCCTGTCATCTTCACCCTTACATTTAAGTGCCCAGTGAATAGGAGTAATTCTCACATCATGGTGCTGTCTGTAAAAATATGGTGTGGTCTCTGTTATAGAATTTCTCATCAAGGTATCTGGTAAAGTCTTGCAAGCAAACTCAGAAGAACAGTAGAATATCTATTGTCTTGAACTGGTCACATAATTTTTAATGCAATAATGCTGTCCTGGCCATCACTTTGACCTTGGAGGTACAGTACAAAGAGGAAAAAGTTTGCTCTGGGGAGAAGGGAAAGTCTCAGTTCTGGTTGCTGTTCTTCCACACTGCTCCCCTTGGGCCTGGCAAAACACACACACACCCACACACACCATTTAGACATCCCACTCCAAGAAATTCACCCATGATCTGAGGCTTATGACACCCATGAAAAGTAAAACAGTAATGTTGTGTTTGGTTTCCCATGACCCTTCTCCCAATGCCATTGTCGAAGCATAAAAGAATTAGGACGTTTACCTTCTCTTCGTGCATTACTGATCACCTCTGCTGAAGATTTACTCATTACATGGACTACATAAAGGGGGCAGTTTACAGCATTTGCTATGGTAATCGCTCTTTGTGTAGCTTCAGCTTCCACTTCCTCAGGACGACACAGCTCATGACCCTCAGGGCCAGTTATTCCCATTGCCAGCATCTTCTTTGCCCCCTGAAGACCACACAAAAGCATGTAAGAGTCAGTTAAATTGTATCTATGGTGTCAAGAGCATGCTGTCAGTCAAATGGATTCTGAACCAGCCATTGCAGCCAGCTCAGGGAGAAAAATAACTAGGCAGTTATGGGGGTTTTTTTCCAAAATAAGTTACTGTAGTTTTATCTGAAATCTAATATATCTCTCAATAGATTTGGGTATCAAAGCTGAGATATAAGCAAATTCAGAGAACACACTTCACTGGCTTGCAGGATTAAATCACTGCTCTTGAAAACCCTACCCCTCTCTCAATAGGTACATTTAAATATCATGGCAAATGATGTCCAATGGCACTACTAACCCTCATTGGAGGGGAAAAAGGAAATATCCTTACTAAGTACAAAGATGCATATCCAGAGCCTCTGAAAACTCCAAAGCTTATAAGAGGCAGAAGGTTTTGTCCCTACTGTGTTCCAGGAATTTAAGATCTGCTGATTTGAAATTATTTAGCAATTAATTAATTTCAATTACAGGACCTGGGGCAGAATCAAAGCGCTGTTGACTGGAATAGTTGAAGAAACTATTCTATTACATCCACTTGAGTTATAACTGATGTAGATTATAACCAGTGTAGTTATACTCTCAGGGCCTCAGGACTCTCAGTGCCTCCACACAGTACCAAGGTGGCAGCAGCAAGTATGGAGTGAAGCTAATCATGCATAGAGGGATGTTGAGACTTCTGTGCCCTGTCACTGAAGCTTTCTCCATATTTCTGGATTTGCTTCTGTTACATGAGCTGACAATGTCTGGAGAGACCTAGGATTAGGACCATCTGTGTTCCTGACTTTGACGGACAAAATGTAAAATGTGCACCTGTGCAATTAGTTCCCCATTCTCCGCATGGACTTGAGCAACTGCCCCAAGTTCCTTACAGCAGGAAAAGGCTTCATAGAGCTCCTCATCATTAACCATGTATATATCTTTATAGGCCATAAACATCTTGAAGGAGTTAACACCTTTGTTTTGAACAAGACTTTTCATTTCTTGCTTCACCTGAAAAATACAGCAGTTATATTTTACATGTTAATAATTTTGTTAACAAAGAAATTGTAAGTACAAAGGGTGAGTCTTTACTTACCCATAAAATGTATGTTCAGTACAAATAGCCCAAGTCACCTATTTAAAGACTGACTTAAACTATTCTTCTTGTATCAAGTTGATTCTCAAAGTATATAAAAGAGTAGTACTGCAGTGTAAATACTGGAAACACAAGCTAATTGAAGGAGGGAATGCTTTTTACCAAAGGTAATGAGGAAGAATTTTATTTCAAATAAACCTCCTGATATTGAAAACACCCATTCTACTATTACAGTCAGTGTCCAACTCACACAACATGGACATTTGTGCAAAATTGATTTTTCAAATTGGACTTAAATGGGCTGCAACTTCTAGCAAACAACAGTGACAGAAAAGATTTCATCTTTTAGAGACTTTTCCTGACTCTAAACAACATGCACAGCCTTTTGAAACATTTTGTTGTCAAACAAAACAGCTCCAAAATGGTAAATTTAGGCCTGCTATATTTTTTTAATTTTTTTTTTTAAATTTTGTATTCACTACTTGTTACAATTCCCTGCTTCTGCTAGAGCCTACAAAGCCCAGCAAAATATTACATCACAAAGAAAGAAAGACACATATTTTAATCTGAAGGCTTCTTGCGTCTGGTTAGCTAGAAACTTATATTATATAACTTTGGTTCTCCCTTCCCAGTAAAATGATGGTTACAGTAGTTGGCATGAATCTGTAATGCTATTACAGTTTCCATGGGATTAATTTCTTTCAAAGAGTAAAATATTACTTTTTATCTAATAATCTGGTTGGGTCTGCCCAAGAGGTGTAAGATACACAAAAAACTCAAGGAAATCTCTTTTAGTTATCCAGAGGAGGGATGAGAGCACATCTTGAATGGGAGTTTTTAAATCAATACCTGACAAAAGGCCCTGCTCTGCCACAAATAAAGAGGCATGTCATTTATCCTGTTCACTATTTACTACAACTAACAGAAGGCATTGTAAAGAATGTATGCTTTTAATTAATACTTCAAATCCTGATGAGATGAGAGCTGAACAGATGGGCATGAAATAACAGTTTTTTCCACCCAGACCCTTAACAGCTACAAAATGCCCAACCTTTCTATTTCTACTAATCTCAGCCTTTAAAAACAGTTACACTCTTAATATAAACTAGAACATTTTATTGATTTACACCTCCCTAGTTTTATTGGATTTGTCAGTACAATTCCACTATTGTCTGCTGAGGCTGTTTCAAACACACATTACTTAAATTTCATTGGAGAATTTATTTCATGTCTTTGTCTCAAGTTAGAATTTGTGGTCAGCCTATTTTAGCACTTAGTACACAAAATATCAAAAATGTATTGTTTGCAGAGTGAAGGCTTTAGTACATATATTTTAGATTTAAAAAATCAGAATAAGTATTCATATATAAAATATAATTTACTTAATATATCTGTGTACTGATGCATAATTCTCTGGGAACCCAAAGTCATGTTGTCAAATGTGGGCCTTATTCTGATAGATATCAAGAACCTGAAAAATTAATTTATCAGTAAAGCTTTCAGGCTATCAGCAAACGTTCACTAAGCAAATGGGATTCTCCCATACGTAAATTCAAAAAAGGTTTTTTAGATCATTTCACATTCAATGTACTATTGGCTACAGTCCTGCTTTACTTTAAGGAGGCATTACTGCAGTCACCCAGCAAAAGAAGCCTTCCTCTACAAAGTAAGTCAAGTGCCATATTTTTCATGTATACACTTATTAAAAAAAAGCCAAGCAAAACCACCAAAACTCATCAGAAGCATAAAATAACAAGTTTTCGAGCAACAAAACCCCAAATAATTGTAAACACGTCTTTCCCCTTCTGACCTGCCTGGTCTTGGTCTTGCATAATCCCCACCTTTAACTTTGTGCAGTATTATCCAGAGATACAGGCTATCTCCAGACTAGAGATACAGGCCATCTCCAGACTTTTTTCAAGTACATTAATCTCAGAAGGGAGGGGGCTATTTCAAATGTTGTTTTTAATTCACAAAAATACTAACCAGCATGCTATATTTAGCATGTGAAAACTAATTTGAAGCAGGTGTGATACAAATTTATGGAATTTAAATCAACTCTTGTGTCTACCTTGTTGCTCCACCATGTAACTGCCACGTGCAATGAATAATCACAGCAGACTTTAGGGTCTGCCCAGCTTTTCCATGTATCAAAAGCTTCAGTAAGAGAACAACCTTTCTGAGGGATGGCAAAGTCGATGATCATAGTGGTTCCTCCTGCTATAGCTGCCTGAAAAGAAGAAAGTTAAAATTTAGCGATCAGAAAGAATGCAAATTTTCCCCTACCCTCTCCAACTCCCTTACACCAATTAATCTGGATACGCTGAAAAGTCAAAAGCCACTGAGGAATTCCCCTGAGTAAAGTCCAAACTTGAAAAATTATTATGGAGATTAATTTCATTTGCTTTGAGAAAAATGTTCTCAAAAGTGTGTTCAGGAGAATCCAAGTGAAATTCATGTGCTGAAGAAGCTTCTTTATGTGTACAAAAACTTATCAAAGACTTGGAGATGTATCTGTAGTGTATTTTCATCAGCGAGTTTCCTCAAATGTGTGGAATCACTGAAGAAGGGTATTAGAAGAGCATGGTCAACTTGAGACACGCTTCCTCAGAGCCTATGTAGTAGTGAAAGCAAGCCTAAGTGACAGGCAGGTATTAAGGGGCAGATACGCAACAGCAAAAAACACCACTGAGTTTG
This sequence comes from Hirundo rustica, assembly GCF_015227805.2. Classification (NCBI taxonomy): domain Eukaryota; kingdom Metazoa; phylum Chordata; class Aves; order Passeriformes; family Hirundinidae; genus Hirundo; species Hirundo rustica. The sequence goes on along the minus strand of NC_053450.1, from coordinate 19,719,155 downwards.
AAAATGCAATATGAAACCTCAAAACTCTTGTCTAACACCAAAATATTTTGAAAGTGTTTAAAAATGCATTTTTATTAATAACAGGATATAATTTAATAAAACTGTATAGAGGGTTTTAAATAGAATGAGGAACTTACATCCTCTACATAAATGTTGTCAATTAAATAAATAAACTAACGCCTTACTTAATAGATAAATGGTGATCAAAAATTGCTTTTTAACCAATAATTTCCATATGGACAACTTTTCTTGCCTTTGGAGGGGGAAAAAACTCACTCAGATGCCAGATCCTTGACTGAAAGAAACTGATCCAGTAGAGAAATTCCTTTGTTGAAATTGTTGCTTTCTTCCAGATTAGCAAAAGAGATTCTCTCTATTGCTCTGAACAACCTCCCTTTGCAAAACAGTAACAACCAATTCACATCAAAATACTCACAGTTCAAATCCACAGGATCAGGGAATCACAGAATTAGCTATGTTGGAAAAGACCCTTTATTTCAAGTCTAACCTATGATCTAACACCACCTATCCACTAAACCATGGCACTAAGTGCCACATCCAGTCTTTTTTTAAACACCTCCAGGGATGGTGACTCTATCACCTCCCTGGGCAGCCCATTCCAATGCCCAATCACTCTTTCTGTGAAGAATTTTTGCCTAATGTCCAGCCTAAACTTCTGCTGGCGCAGATTAAGACTGTCCTCTTGGCCTGTTGCGGGTTGCCTGGGAGGCCAAACCTAACCTGTCTGTAGTCTCCTTGCAGGGAGCTGTAGAGAGGGGTGAGCTCTCCCCTGAGCCTCCCCCAGGCTCAACAGCCCCAGCTCCCTCAGCTGCGCCTCACAGGGCTTGTGTTCCATGCCCTTCACCAGCCTTATTGTCCTTCTCTGGATGCACTTGAGCACCTCTATGTCCTTCCTCAACTGAGGGGCCAGAGCTGGACACAGCACTCAAGGTGTGGCCTCACCAGTGCCCAGCACAGGGGACAATCCCTGCCCTGCTCCTGCTGGCCACACTGTTGCTGATCCAGGCCAGGATGCCATTGGCCTTCTTGGCCACCTGGGCACACACTGGCTCACGTTCAGTCTGTTGTCAAGCAGCAGCCCAAGGTCTCCCTCTGCCTGGGCACTGTCCAGCCGCTCTGTCCCCAGCCTGTAATGCTGCAGGGATTGTTGTGGCCAAAGTGCAGGATGCAGCACTTGGACTTATTAAACTTTGTATTGTTGGACTTGGGCCATCTATGCAGCCTGTCCAGGTCCCTCATGCTATATTACTTTTCCTTTTTCTCCAAAAATTACTCTCTTTCTTTCTTTCTTTCTCTTTCTTTCTTTCTTCTGTTCACTTAGAAATCAGAAAAATAATTGTAAATACGTCAGTATATTTTGCAAAAGGAGAAGTTTGGAGAGTGACACAAGTATTTGTAAATCTCTAATGAATTGAGCAAAACATTTTCTCTGGGAAAAGTTGTTCAAACTGTCAAATATTTTTAAACAAGTCTGACTTACTTGTTCAACACAATTTAAAGAAAATTTATAAACTTCAAGAAAAAAATGTAATGGATTCCACAACTCCACTTGAAGTCTCTTTTTATTTCCTACATATTTTTCCCCCTTCTATCTGCAAAGAGAACTGCCTTTACTTATTCAACTGAATGGGTAAATCTTAGCTAATCATTGTAGCATATTTCTCAGTAGTTGGAATATAACTCTGTTGCCCTGAATTTCTTGCCAAAATATTTGTCAGATAATGAATAGGTCTGAGCACTTTCCATGCTTTGACCTGAGTTAAGAACATCCACAATATCTGACTTTTTGACATCGAATTGCTAAGCTGGATCTAGAATCTTCTTGTAGGCACTGAAGTGACTATCTGGACATCCTGTTTTGTGTATGTAGCCTTTGTTTTGCAGCTTCCCTGTCCTACAAATACCTCAGAGTCACTCAGAAAACCTTAAAAACTTATTTTCTGCTTTTTAGTAACCCCCAGTTCTCCTGTGAGAGGAACTGGGTATAACAGTCTCTCAGAAGGTGATGGCTAGCAGACAAGCCAAGCAGGGCGATGTGATCCTTTCTGAGAACAAAGGATTTCAGTCTGCACAACAGAGCTCTTAGAAAAGTGCCTTGAAAATTTTAGTTATGGAAACTGTATGGAGATGATGCATAATACTGTCAATATGAGTAATTGATACACTATTCATATGCAGGGAATATAAAAAGATCAGCTAAAAAGCTGAAAACACCTCCACTCCAAGGGTAAAACTGGGAGAAATTAGGTACTTTTAGAAAGTGTATTTGACATGGACTTTCATTGAGGGACACAGTAAGCACCAAAGTGAATGACAGAAGAAAAGCCTGCATTCCCTCATGCTAACAGAGGGGAAAGATCAGATAACCACAGAACTGCTCAAACAGCACTGGAGAATTAAACTGTTGCTTCAGTTAACCTTTGCTCAGAAAAGTATGAAGCTTGATGCATGTACCAAAGCAGGTTGTAAGTCTGCATGCTGACAGCCAGGGTAAATGCATGCCTCACTTCACGCCCACAATCACAATAGTTTCTGAAGGAGTCCAAGAAATACTGGTTGAGGGGGGACCTCTGAGTACCCCAACTGCTTTATGACAATGTCCCAGTCAAAAGGACAGGAGCAATTGGCCATGCCTGATTCACACTCTATTCTCACTTTTAGAAGTAATACTGGATGACCAGCAAACATCCCTCTCTGAGAAAGCCCAGATGCACACACAGATGTGCACATGTGCACCCACCTTGGTTCCAGTATAGAAGTCATCTTTTGACCTGCTACCCATGAAAGGGAACTCCATGTGTGTGTGAGTATCAATGCCCCCAGGGATCACCAGCTTGTTGGTCGCATCCAGCACAAGAAGTCCAGTGGAGTGCTCCAGGTTTAGGTTTGGTCCCATCTGCTGCACCACTCCATCTTCCACGTACACATCAGCCACCACAGAGAGGTCATCATTCACAACTTTGCCCCCTTTGATCAGAAGTCTCTGCCGAGCCTGGGCTTGGGGTGGCATGCCAGCAACTGAGAGTGAGGCCTCAGATCAGAAAGTTGCTCTTGCCTCAGAGTACTTTACTGCCCCCTCCTCCCAGAGCAGCAGTTATCTCCAAATGGCCTTAAACACACACCACACCACGCTCTTTAACCAGACACTGGAGGAACTGCCCCCTCTGCCCCGGGCAGCTCCACCTCCCGTGCAGCCCAGTGACATGGATGGGAGCCGAGTGCTGGCACTGGACCCTTTCTGCTCCCGACTCTGCCTGGACAAAGAGAAATGCTTTCAGAGACTCGGGGGGGTTCTCAGGGCACTTGCTCCAGCCTTCCCTGTGCACCTGGGGGTCTGCAACTTGCTGAGCTGCTTTGAAAATGTGGCTGTTTTATCACCTTGTGATGCCCAAAAGCAAACTAAGCTCTTTGCAGCCACATTTGAGGAAACCAAGGGTGACCTGAGGTCTCCACAGAAGAAGCCAGAGAGCCCAGGGGTGACCTGAGCTTCCTGCAGCCTGTGGGTCCAGCCCATGCAGAGGGAAAGGCAGAGTGCAGCACTCTGGTGATCCAAGTGTCGCACCCTTCTCGGTGGAGATGCTGGGGTCCACACTGCTCTCAAGCTGTTTCTCGAAGGATTTGGGACACACCACCCTCAGGATCCAAACAGAGTTCCCCCCTGCCCTTGCAGTGACACTACATGGACAGCACTCTGGTCTGAAGGGGAAGCCGGGGTGCATGCCAACATCCACGTGAAAATCACATTTCAGTATCTGATGCCCTGCTCCATCTGCCCCATGGACCGGCCCATGCTGCCTCTCCCCCCACACTGCTGCCCACACAGCCACTGCCGGCCCCGGCTGCAGCCCCAGGCCATGCTGGCCCCCTCAATCCCCCTGTCCCGGGGAGCCCTTCCCAAGGGCCAGGGGAAAGTCAGGATCTTCTGCAGTAGGTCTCCCACAAGGCTGGTGTGACCTTGACAAGATGCGGCTTGTCTGTGTTTCAGAACAAAGACCTTGAAAAAGAGGTGGGAAAGCAAAATGAAGACAACTGGAAAATGAGCTAAAAGTTTGGAGCAGAAGATGAAAGACCTGCTCTGTACCATCTCAGAGGCACTAGCTTCTATGGCATTTTCCAACTTCTTTCCTCCTGTAACCCTGGACTTACATACTCAGCAGTGACACGACTGCTCAAATGTGTCCCTAAATCTGCTGAGCACTTGCATCTTCATCCCCTCACCTATTCCAGTTCAGTGGTGATGATTTAGCAAGACAGAACATTGCCTCTGAGGGTTGTGAGAGGGTACACACACACACACACATACACACAGGGTACCAAAAAGCCATTTAGACAAAGGACACAAGATTTGGGAAAAACTCACTTCCCATCAGCATGTCACATTTGTTCCTTCCCTCATGATGGGTAGGAGAGCATTACCATACATTTGCCTATCTGCCCATCACGAAGTATCTTGTCTTACCTTTGTGCAACAGGGTAGCCCACTGGGATTCATAACCGGACACAGCAGCAGAACAGGTCAAATCCCATTTGGAAAAACAGTTTCACTTTGCATAAATTAAGTGACCTTTGTTAAGTGAGGAGAGGGGGTAGCAAAGTCAGAGGTTCATTTGATCATGTGCGGTCATGGGGGGTTATAGCAGTCAAGCTCCTATGCTCACCTCAATGGATATTTAATGATTTGATGTAGAACAGCATCAAAAGATTTTGCAGAATTTATTGGCAGAGACTTCAACCTAAAGTTTCAGTACCACTCCAGTACCTGAACTGCCAACCTGATATAGCCACTTTCTTGTTACTTCTCCCTGCCCAATGAATACTTAGTATTTTCTATGAAAGGAGTTTCGACACAACAGACCTAGATAGTCATCTCTGAGTAGGCTGTTGGGCAGTCATAAACTGGTACTGCTCAAATCCTTCCACCAAATTGGGAGAGGAAGATCTGAAGGCATATCAGCCACATTACAGCAGATTGTAGCATGCATTAGGATATCCCGTTCCCTCTTTGTGTGTGTTGTACAGGAAAGAGCTGAGGCAATTTTGATACATAAATGCAGGAAGAGTAGCACAGCTCAAAATCCTACTTTGGCTGTTTCTGAACAAGAACAGGCTTGAACTCTTTTTCCCTTCCTCTGATTTCCTCCTGGATAATTTAGACTTTGTGGATCCTATTCTTAAATGCCTAAACCTTCCTATCTGCAACTTCATGCCCAGCTTAGAATTGCAAAGCTGCCCACAAATCAGCAACCTAATATCTTACAATGCTGTGCCTAGGAAAACTGAATTTATCCCACAGGTGATTTTGAACACATTAAATAATGTATTGGTATATAACAAGACACTGTCTAAGCAGCCCTTTTATTTAATCCACTTGAATCAGAAAGATTATCTCACATTAGTTGCATTTATGTATATTTTGTAAATATTCAGTATTTCACAGCTCAGCTGTTCCTGGAAAAAACAGCCTGGAATACCACTGGTGGAAAAGAAATAATACTTAAAATACTGAGAGAAGACAACTGGCCCTACATTTTTACACAAGTGCAGCTGTCATTACCTCAAACCCATGAGTTTTCACACTATCACCCTTCCAAACCGATGGAGTGAGTGGCTGTGCAGTAATCAGATACCAGCTGGGCTTAAACCACAATCCCGCAGAGAAGTTTCCTGTTAGGCAACGTTTACTGATTCTAAAATGTTACACAACAGCTCAATTTGAGACCCATTGCAAAAGTCTTCCCAAGCTCAAAAATCTGAAGTAGAATCGTATGCTAATGATTTTGTGTCTAGCAAAGCAAATATCCTAGAAATCTAAACATGGAGTGTCTTGTTTAGTGTAGCTATCAGAGAAGTGCAATCACAAGAGGTTTCTCTAATGATTAACTGATTCCACTTGGACAACCCTGAAGGAAATACAATCCATATCTTTGATTTAACAAATGAAAATAATGTAGCAAATTTAGGAAAAAGTTTGCAAGAAACAAAGGACTGAAGTTTGGAACATCCAGCAGACTTGAGGACCTCTTCTAAAAGCCATTATAATGCAGCCACAATCAGTTTAAAGTCTTCTGAGACACACATACTCTCACTCTCTTCATCCTGGAACCTTTAACTGCTATGTCCCTCATATAAAATACTATTAATTTTAAACTTCTCCTTTAATTATCACACCTTACTGTTATCTTCCCTTTGCTTCAACTTCACATTTTTCTTACCATAACCTAGTGCTGTGAAGCTCTTCTATTATCACAGAGTCTTCAGCTTTTTCTGAACTCCAGGACTCTTACTGGCATTAACCTTCAAATTAAAGTTGGTGAAGCTGAAATGTATCTCAAAGCGCAGGAGTAGCACACAAATAGGCTTTTGAACAGAGACATTTTGTGAAGGAAACTAGAGATTGATAATGAGCCGTGGGAAGAAAGGTCAACTAATGAAGATGTGCTATTAATAATATAATTTATTTTTGACAACTTTCCTCCAAGGAAGAAAGACATGAATGTGGTCATGAACCACATTGACAATGTGAGAAAATTAACAAAAATGGTACCAACAATCTTCAGTGATGATGGAAAAAGCACTAGGTTTTGGAGAATTTGTACAAAAATGTGTCAATTTGAGGTGCACTCTGGATTTGAAGAAAGGAAAGAATGGTTATCTTTCCTTTCAGAACCTAATCTCTAAAGCCTTCTTCAGCTGCAAAAGATTTCCAAAACTAGCGAGCACGCCCCATGGTTTTCTATAATAAAACAAAGCTAAAGAACACTCAAGAAAGGAGTTCAATCCTCTAGTTCCACATCACCTGAATTGTTATAAATATGCTCTCCTAAATACGGGAGCACATATTTACATCCAAGATCCTAGTGCCAGTCTTCCCCCAAATACGTTAGCAGTGATGGAGCCCATTAGCACCCAGCCTTGGGTCCCACACCTGTGACACAAAGGAAGGTAGCCAAAGGTATGTGTGTGCTGAAGACCATCCTGCCTTTATACAGCAACAATAAGTAGTGACTGTTCTCTCATTTTTGTAAGGCCACCTGCCTCCTCCCCTTTGATTAACACAAATGGTGAACCACAGATAGTACAACCAATAAACAGAATAACCAGGAATCCAGCACACCCTCATACTGTGCTCTTTGCTCTTTTCACTATTCATTGGCTCAATAAGGGTCCAATAAAAAGTCCACTTCCTAAATATGGGTGGGACAGTTTGACTCAGGCAGTGAAGGTCTAAGTCTCACAATGCTCTGGGGAAAAAAACCCAAAAAACTCATCATATCTGTCAGTTACTTCCCGGTGTATAATTTCAGTCAAAGAAACTAAGTTCTTAGGTGGGATTTTTCTAAACTCCAGGAAACATAAACACAAATGCACAGGGATCAGTTATCTTTGGAAACCATTATTTTTATCAATGCATTACCTAAAAAACCACTGCAAAATATTATTTCTATTTTCTCCGACTCTCAAACTCAACTTCTATTGAAGGAACACAAAGTCAGAACTGCAAGTGCTGGCCAACACGTATGAGAGAAAGCAAAACCGAACATCTCTAGTTTTTGCCATGCCATTGCAGAAATATGATGTCAGTTTATTACATTCCTCACTATCCTGTATATTGCTCCTCTTTTTCCTCTGGTGCACCAGAACTTCTTCCTCCAACTGTGGCTGTTCAAGGTGGTTCTTAACTAATCACAGGAAAAGACAATATATTTAAACCAACATATTTTACCAGTTGTTTTTCCTCAATGTTATACACCCGGAGAAGCAGATAACCTATTTCTTAATTTCTGTTGGCATACCTTCATCATGAAATGCACAATTATTTCATTGCAAAGGTACAAATGCAATACTACTAAATCTCTGTATCACAAGTCAACAATGCTGAGATTTCTGCTATGAATTCAGACATCTGTCTCTGTTAGATAATATGCACTATGTATGCTTATTTCAGGGACCGTGTCCTTATTCTTTAAAATGAATTTATTTCTTCGTCCTTTACATTTTGCATAAGAAACCCTTATTGTTAGGAAGTCCACACTGAATTTTAAGTCCTTTCTTTCTCTTACATATTCCTGATTTTACATGTCCTACCCCTTATGACTTATTTTTGGGAAGGCCTCTTGCAATTGTTTGTCTCAGAAAAAAAAAAAATCCTTTGCGCAATGTAATACAGTTATATTCCTTAAGAATTGCTAGTCTGCTTTACTACAACCTTTCAAAAATTAAAATTCAAAATCCAGTGACTCATCTTTTCATCTTTTTTTTTTTTTTTTTCTTGTGTTTTCCGCCTATTTCTTTCCTGCACAAGCAGCATACAGGGTAACTGTGATCTGAAAAAAAATCTCAACTTGAAAAACTTCACTTGCATTTGAGTATTTTAGTTGGTCCTTTGATAACAGGATGCAAGTTGGAGATTTTTCCTGCAACCAGAAGAAATTTACACTGGAAGCTAAACTGTTCTGCTGGATTTCAGTGTGCATGTAAAAATATCACAAACACTAATTTGTACCTGGATATTCACAAAGAAACTTTGTTTACTGTAAATGCCCTTTCTCAAAATGCTCAAAGTCACGTCTCTTATTTCTTCCATCAATGACGTGGGGAGTCTTGTCCATCTGAATTTTTAGATAATACGTCAGTTTAGTGAATACTACAGTCTCTTCCCCCAAGTCACTACTCCCCAGATAGTGGATACTGCATTTGAACAGAAACCTCATCTAGACATATTGACATGAATGTTGTGCTATAAAACTTGTCTGTATCAGTCCAATAATCATGGACTTTAATTTATTTGGATGAAGGAAAAGCTAACTACAACAATGAAATCCCAGTGGAGGATAGAAGGGAAAGAATTTTAACTATTAATCTGCTTACCTCTATATATTTTTGGTGACTTGGCAAAGGGACAAGATAGACTTCTCCCTGGTCCTTTCAGAACCACACCCCATTTTGGGCACTTGAGTTGTAGCTGATGTCCTGGAGGAATTCAGTTACCAATTGCTTATTTTCAGAAACTCACAAAGGAGGAAGAAAAGAGATACAGTCAAATAAACCCCACAAACTGACAAAACACTTTACAAAAAGCTTCATTACAACTGGAGAAGATTAAAACTTTTGACAGAAACCAAGACTTATGGAAAATGTGCAACACTTCCTCAGGAACAACTGTTACAGCTGAATATCTGGAGATATATGTAGGATAATAAAACACTCACTTGTCAGAAAGGAAGCAAAACCTCATCCCAACAGGAAAAGCCATGATTTGATCTGCAGCAAGTATTTAATATATAAACTTCACTGAAACAGTATTTGTGTCCCAACATGAACTTGATTTCCCTGGACTGAATCCAAGCTTTGGCACAAGTTCATGCTTTGGCATTTGGGCGGAAAGTGGAACACATAATACAGTAACTAATTCCAGCATCCGCTCCAGCAACCTGTTTTGAAAGAAGAGATATCAGCAACACTTGCTGAACTTGCACTGAAAATGAACTTTACTTTGGTAACAAAACAAGCCCATGCACCATCTGAAGTTCAGTCAGCCCTCCCCTAATTTTTCAGTGCAAATCAAATGACAAAAAAAGTGTGGTATGTGAAAAAGAATGATGACAAACTCCATGTTTAAATAACTTTACATGAGAAGAGAACTTGCCTCACAATAACCTAGGTTCTGCAATGCCGGCAGATGAAAGTGATTTATTACAGAAAACAAGATAATTCCACAGTAAGTAATTCTGACTTTTTTTCAAACTGCCCTCGTATTGTAGCATAGCTAAATCAAGACTCATTTTAACAAGACACTAATTCAAGATCTCCAGCATAAAAAGAAATAGGGTAGTAATGCTGTATTGGAAACCTCAATAAAACAAAACTAAACAAATGCAACCAATCACTCATAAGTTACTCAAAAAAAAAAAAAAAAAAAAAATTCACTCCTTTTAAAATCACTAAGAAAAAAAAATCACTGCAACAAATTCACCTCATACAAATATGAATTTTATTTACAATTTTCCAAATTACCAATCAAATCCAATTTCTCAGTTAAATGTGTAGCATTTGTCCTTTAAAACAAATTAAACATTGTGTTCTTTTTACATCTGCAATATGGAGTCCATAGGTACATGCTATTTGGGGCATCTAGTGGAACAAATTTATGTGTGTTAAACACCGAAGGTATTCTGTGAAGACTCTTTTTTAAAAATTTATCTGCCTCAGGGACAAGCATTTCCACAACCACTTTCAAATGACAATTAATTAGGAAGGTTTAAAAACCCAGTATTTTATACCAGGACATACTGTTCACATATACATCAGGGTGTGTCATCATGTTCCTATTGCAAAGCTGCCCACTCTATAAGCAACGCTACTGAAATCAGACTAAATATTACCCACAGATTTAGATATTATTCAATGTGAATAAAAATGGCCATTGATGACTTTTACTTGAGTATGTGTAATTATGGGCCAACTTGTACCTGATCTGGTACCAGTGTGATGTGATCTGTTCTGAATGTTGAAACCGCATGGGTCATTATAATAAAATCTTTTACAACTGTATTGCACATAAGGTTCCTCAAAAGCACAAATCTACATAACTGCATCCTGAACTCAGAATTTACCTGCTAACTCTCATGAAAAAAATCAACCAGATGGTAAAATCGTTTATTTTTCTCATCCCAGTGTCTGTGAATGAAGAGAAGAGGGAGAAGATATATACACTTTGGAATCCATTCAATTGTTTGTTTCTTCTGCATGTGATTTGTACTTCAGAGATGAGGATTTAAAAAAAATAAAAAGCCAGACAGACCTTGGATTTATCTTTAAAAGTACCTCAAAACCATAACAAAAATTCAATTTAATTTTGATACATATTAAAATTTTAGTCAGTTCTGCCTGACAGCATAACACGACAGAAATGCACAAGACTTTAAACATGCTTTAAAATGACATTCAACAAAGTATTTAAAATTTAATAAATAGCATACAATCACACACAAATACATTTCATACTGGATCTTTAAGCCTACTAAAAACAGACTGGCAAAGAATAAATAAAACAGTAGTTGACAGTTTTGTTTTTAAAAGGTGTAGTTTCTTGTTGTTACACTAGTAGCCACATATTAACCTGCTTATCACAAAATTGGAAGTTATGAGCTTTTTTTCCTCACTGATCTGTTTTGCTCCAACATGTAAAAAAATTACACTAAAAGGGTTTTCTTTTGGTTTTTTTTAAACCAGTCTTTGACCGAGTAAACCAGTTTTTAAAGTTTTTAAATACAATGAATAAATAGGGAATTAGTAAAGCAAATTCAATTGCAACAAAAATGCAACACCCCAAGAAAGAGCCATGGAAATATATAGCCATTGCAATATTAGACAATAATAGTACTTAAAGTGATAGTGCTTGTGCACTAAGCTCGTTAGAGACCTTAATATGATTTTAGTGCAAATCCCTTGAGTCCAAACAAGCCATATACCCTACAGTATTAGGGAAAGATCTATTACCAGTTGGAACTTATTCTGTAGTGTATTTGTACATATCGGATATTTAAAGAACTAATACATATTGTAATATCTTCGGCCCTTTTTTACGTCAAATCAAAAAAGACTAATGACTGGGGATTTTACATACTGTTTGGCTTGTACCATATTAGACTACAGTTTAGGAAAGTCAGTGCTAAAAAAGCTTTTGCCATCAGTTTATCTATTATGTCTAAATAATTTCATATATCATTGAATTTTGTACTTCTGAAAGAAAAAGAATGCTCCTGGAGAAAGTTTCTCCTCCCTTTAAGTAAGTTCACATTATGATGAGATTCAAGAATATTTAGACAAAGTGTTGAATAAACTCAAAGAAAAGTACATATTTTACAGTAACAATCTTTATCAGTATTTAGTATATTAAGTTACAAGTATGTTGGCAATAATACAACAGAGTCAATTCTTAAAGGAAAATAATTCTGTACAAATTCACCTGTTAATAAGGGGTTAAACAGGCAGCCAGTAGGTCTTGAGCAGCCATGTTTCAGGTTTGAACTATAGTACCAGGATAAACTAAATTTGAAACTAATGGGGAAAACTTCAGTTTAAAGAGTAATCTGATTATACTGGATACACACATTGTGTATTCAGAGCCACTAAAATGTTCACTCTTATAGTTCCATAATGTCATCCAGTACAAGAAAAGTTTAATCAACCACGCAGGCTAAAATACCTTTAACATAATGTTGTCCTGGATTTTTTAAAACTAAAAACTAATTTTAACTGTGAAGTACAAAACAATGACAGATATTGCTCCAACTTGTACACAATCTTTCCTAAACAATCCGTACCTAGCAGAGTAATAATGCCTCATCGTCACTAGTTTCATTTTTCACTGTTGCCTCTAAGCAAGTGTCGGGTATCTGGGCAGTGTGAACGATGCCACAGCTCTCACAGGGGCCATCTCGACTGCATGACCTTACACTGTGATGTGTTGCACTGTAAGGCTGTCTAAGCCCTGGTCCTTGATCTGAGCTGAGATCAAGTAGAGGTCTTGAACAGTCATTCATGTCAAAGTCTGATGCTACATCAGAGACTGGAATTAACATTTCAACATCATCATCCTCTTCTCTTCCACTTACCCCATTATCAAGCTGTCTCAAAGGACTTTGGTTCTGATTCACTGAGCTTGATCTCCCTAAAGTAAAGCGTACCCAGCGTAAGCCTTGAGTCATACGGCTTAGTGCGCTCGAGAGCTGGTGGCGTGCGGGACTTGTGCTTGGGGGCTCTACACTTGCCACTTCTCTTCCACCATCCGTGGCACTGCTACTGCTGCTCTGAGCAGAGGAACTCCCACACGCTCCCACTGTAGCTTCTATTGCTGTTGCAGGAGGGACTTTTTGAGGCAAGGTGGCAGCAACACCACCAACTGCCCCTGCTGTGTCTCTTCTTTCATTTTCTGTGTCTGTATCATCAGATTCAACTGAAAACAAACTTCTGTGAGTATTATTTCTGTCAGCTTCTCTATTAGTACTTTGGCCGGCAACATCATCTCCATCCGCTGAGACCAATGCCAACGATCCAGAATGACGTGACCTTGCAAAATTAAAAATTCGATTCCAAATGTTACTTGATCTGCCAGCAATAGGAAGTCTGATTGAGGTAAATCCAAGCTGAGATCGTACTGCCAGCCTCAGGTTTTCCAGAACTGAAGCCTAAATGAGAAGACAAGCAACAATCAAGCATTGACAGTCTGCTGGTACTGTTCTAGCAAAGAAAGAATGATAACTATTGTGCAAAATAGAATCTTAAATATTGGAAAATGTTGCATCTCTCTGAATAAGGAGCTGGTATATGTAGTAATAGGCTATTAAAAAAAAGTGGGCATGACAAAAGTCTAGATGCTCTAGAAAAAACATAATAAACAGGCAATTTAAGTGGAAATACATACGCAACGGTAATAAAAGAGCAATGACTTCTATATAAAGCATATTTCTCTAAATAAAGGCAATGTGAAAAGCAAGGCACTATAGCCTGGATATGGAACACTGATAAAAGAAAAGTCACAATCACAGAGCCAGTAGAGCAGGCATAGAAAATCTATTACAGACAGTCTTACCAAAAAGGTATTCACTGTGGACTGTAGAGTACAGCGCATAGAAACATCTCTCAAAAAGTTTAGGATTTGTAAACAAAGTCTTCCAAAAAGATTTAACAATGGTGGCCACCTTCTTTATTCACTACCCTAGGGCTTCCTCAAAGGGACTGAATCAGGTGTCTTCTCTACCAGAGGCTTATAATTTGATTTTTTTCTCCCCCTTCCTGGTATAATCAGTTAATTCCAGTTTCAAAATGCTTTAATACTTCTGTTTAAATAAAATCATTGTATGTGTTCTAAACTATGAATTCCCCAAATTCAGTATACATTTTTCAGTTATCTAGCTACAGAAGAATGCATGTCTGAATTTTCCTGTTTAAAAGCCTGTATAACTTTTCAACTGTAAGGTAACACAAACATAAGAAGATAAACTCCCTTGTCTTGGATATCCCTAACTCAAATTTAAGACAAAACACTGCCTCAGCTAAGTAGCTCAATTCTCAAATAGGGTAGAAGATCTTCCAAATACCCATAATTCTAAAAATATTCACAAATGTTTTTAATTAGAAGATAAATTCCATATTCACAACTTTCCATGAAGATTATGGCAAAAAAGCAGAATTTTCTTCAGAAGAGCTATTCCCCAATTAAACCCTTAACATATATGCATGTATCTCCCTCATTTTTAAAAACTGAAATTTAGTGTTCTCATGCTGTCACCTTCATTTCCCTTCCATCATGCTTCAGAAAATACAGCAAAATATCTGAACAATACTTCATAAACAACTTAGCTCCTCCCTTCCCTTCGTTCACAGGATGACTGAATTCAAGCATGCAGTATGTGTGTACAGCAGCCTTACTTCCAAGAGCTACTGAACAGACTGTTACTCTTTGAAAATCCAGCTCTGAAGGCATGTACCAGTTTTAGGCAGAAAGCACTGCACTGAAATTGAGCATCCAGCATTCCTATAGCTTGAATAACTAATTTCAATCCTACAGAGATTTGCAATTAGAGATGAGTATTTTGCTGAAAACAAATTTTAACACACCTTGACTTAATACTGACTCCCTTCCCTCAACACTTTACCACATTAAAAATCGAGTTTTATAATTTATAAAATTCAATTTACATTGCCTCAAGTTTTTACTAATGTTTTCTCCTCTGAAAAACAAAGGTTCTAAACAATGCAACTTCATTGGTTAAATATGAGCAAAGTTTTTATCATGGAAGCATCAATGTTCTAGAATGGCATTTTCATTATTTTTGATGGCCCGCTCACTACTATTTCTTATTTCTATGCTAGTTAATTGCTCAGAATAGTTACTTCCGTTTTCAAGGCCATAAGTCTTATTATATAATAATAAGACTTATATAATAAATACTGGTATTCATAATGGGAATTCAGTAACACTCTCACTGTTCAAAACTATTGTACATGCACTGAAATTTTATGAAGTCTGAAATCATGATTACATAGAAATACTATGAAGCAACTACATTTTATTAGGTTTAATTACAAAAGTTTGCCATATAATTCCAATATATTCTGAAATGAGCTTAAAATGTGTCCAAAGAAAAAGTGGTTAATTCAATTTAAGTCAAACTAAAGAGTAAAGAAAATTTCAGTAGTCACAGATATCTAAAGGCTTCAGTACCAGTCTCTGACTGCAGCCACTACATGTCTGGGTTTTTTACTCACTCTCTACTCATTTTAGTAAAACCCAAGACCTTTATAAGATTTCAAGATGAAAAAGGTGTCTGAGCAAGCTAGGTTTTTCTAACAATTGTCATTGTTCCTACACATATTCATGTACACCAAACCTGAAGTGTCCCACACAGGGTAGGCATCTGCAGGAAACACTAGTTTGTTCCAAGTTATCTGTTCCTGTTTGAAGACTTGCTCCAAGTTACTAGAGGACTTACATATCTGGGCATGACAACTGCATTGTCTCCAGAGACTTTCTTGAGCTAACCCTACCTCAAGAGACTTGTGAACACAGACCCACCATAAACTGGTGAAGGTTAATTTTTTTGGAAAAGAGGACAGCAAGCCAAACTTGTAAAAGTACAGAATTGGTTTGAAACAGAAACATACTGATCTTTATTATAACCACAGTAACCCACTGAAAAAGAACAAGGGATTCTACAGTGTTCACTACAGACATTTATTAAATTCATTAATGAAGTTCAGTGCTAATTTACTTATCCAAAAAATCCTTACAATGTTTTTTTAAAGCCTCTCATGCAAATTGCAATCTTCCTTTTTTCATCTGCAAAATCTTTTGTAACAGATCCCAGCAGCTTGTGAACATGTGAGCATGAGAGCAAATGTGATAGTCGTGTAATTTTTTCTCACAATAAACTTTACTATATTAACTGCAACACAATATAATTAATGCCAACTATACTAGAACACAGCAAGATTTCCAGACTAAGACTTTTCTTCTATTTCTCATTAGAGCTTTATAACCAAAAGACATTTTTAACTGAAGTTTTTTGACAGAAATTATCAACCAAGTAAGAAATGTGCTAATCATCCACCTCTGAATCTGGATGGCTAGAAACTATTAACTGCCATTTACTAGCTTTTGCTTTGTTACTCATTCACAACAATTTTACATGATATCACACCCTGCCCTTCTCCATCATCTCATTATACACGGCAGGCATGAATGCACCTACACACTGTGCATGTGAACTCCCATTCTGCATTAGAAGTTTAGGTCTTCTTTCCCAAATCAGAAAGTGCCATCTTGCAATCTTTACTTTCACAACAGTAATATAGAACATACAATTAGATCTACCAATCCATTACTTTTCATGCAAGAGGGGGGTTCTATAGTGTGCATTACTGGCATTATCAACAAAAGAAAGCCTGCAAAAGAAACTGTGGTGTTACTATATCATGATTTTGCTCAAGGGCTAATCATTTGTATAATACTATTGAGTTGAAAGGAGAAAAAGGAAATGCTGTAGAGGAAAAGGAAGCAGATAAAGTTAAAATATCTTTATTTTAGTCTCCTTAAAATTTAAGGGGTCCATCTGCTGTTTTGAAATCTTACCTGATTTGGGGAACAAACAGGGAAATCTTCAACTGGTGGAATTAAACCCTGGGCAATTAATTGTCCATAGGATGGAGGAGCTTCTCTTCTTAACAGTTCGGCCTCAACCCTTGACAAATGAGTTTCAAACGATCTTTCAAAGAGAAAAGAAATTTCACAATACATAAGACACTGATTTATTTATATATGTACATATATGTAAGAATGAAAGTACATCAGACTATTATAACCTGAAATGAAAAAACTTCAGAAGATGAAGTTTTGCTAATTTAATTGAAATTAAATTTGCAAAAAATATATACCCAAGCCTTTGAGTCTGTCCAGCTGAAATGAGAGCAAAAAACCCAGCCCAACAATAAATTTCTTCAATATAAAACAAACAAACCAGCCCAAGCCCATGGGCTAAATATAAAACCCATGATGAGTAATGCTTATATTATCGTAAAAGATTGAAGGATATGTAATCCTGGTATGAACTAACCTACAAGAGAAGAAACATGCTGTTATATACAGAACTGTGATATAAATTGTGAATTAATTAACTGCAGTTTTCCCACAGTTCCTTTTTGGTAACACTATCTGAAAGCTTCAATCCTCTATAGCGAAGTGATCAGAATACTTCTATCCTCTTTTCTTCACTGGGGGAATAGTCAGCCCCTGGAAAAGACTCACCAGAAAACTGGGTCCTGGCACCCAGCCTTCAGAGTTCAAGGAGCATCTGGACAATGCCCAGCCATAGGTCTTAGCAAGGTTTAGCTTCTTAGCAGGAAGCAGGGAGTTAGACTTGATATTCCTTATGGGTCCCTTCCAACCTGATAACTCTATGATTAACTAACCTCTTTTTACTACCAAAGAAAAAGGAGCAATGTCTTTACAAATCATGTGCAACAATATCCGTATGGCAATAAAACTACTTCAAGTACAAACAGCAGAAAACACCAAGACATTTCATAAAGTCGCGTTCTACTTACCTTCGTTCAAACATCCTGAGTGAGTACAATTTACAAGTACATCCCAGTGCAATGACGAGCAGCAATCCACAAATAAGACTCCCAATGACAGCTGCAGTTATCACTCTAGTGGGCACAATGACTGGGCAATTCTCTTCGTCACTGCCATCGCCACAGTCATCTTGAGAATCGCAAACCCAGCTCTCAAACACACAGCGGTTATTTTTACAGTGAAAATTGCCCGGCTGACAGAAGAAACAATTCTTTTCATCTGAACCATTAGGGCAATGATTCTGGTAGTTGCAGCGATCTGAACGAGGGTAGCAAACACCATTTCGAGAGCAGGGAAACTCATCTCTTTGGCACATGGTGCAGTTGGTTTCATCCCTTCCATTTGGACAGTGCCAGTAGCCATCGCAGCGTTGCTGCTCTGTGTAGCACCCCCAATTTCCACCGCATGGGATTTCCCATGGCAAACAGAAGCCATCAACTTGATAGGTTGCATTGAACCCTCTTGCAGCATTCACTTTGTCAGCACAAAAATGCACTCTTATCTGTCCTGAGGATGAAACAACTGTGAGGGGAGCATGAGAGTCAAATGCTGTCAGAACACGCAACAGCCTCCGTGGATTCTCCTCTAATCCATCATATATTTTGACATAGTCTCCATAACCTGTACCATCGAGTTTAAAATCGGTGAATCGCAAGATTACTTTGCGATGATCACCAGTGTCTATCAGCCAGGTGCAGTTGCTGCCAGGTGGATAGAAGTCAGGATAGTTGGGAGAACTGAAAGTACCATAGAAGTATTTTAACCACTGCCCACATGTTGGCACATCACAGTCTATTTCATCTCCCAGGTCAAGACAATCAATGTTACCATCACATTTTAAAGATTCTGGAAGGCAAGTGTAAAGCTTGGTGAAGCGGGAAAGACACTGGAACTGGTTGTTTGCACAAGGCTGAAAGGAAGAAGCTGTCGGAGGATTAGCTTTGGCACAGATTTCTTCGTCTGAGTTGTCTCCACATTCATCCATATTGTTACATTTCCAACTTTCTGGAATACACTTCCCATTAGCACAATGAAACTGGTCACAATCACAACTTGGCTCATCAGATTTCCCTGAAAGTAAAAGAAAAAAAAAATTCTTAGAGTTTAGCACTTTATGGCTTGTGTTGCGTATTTACTTGCTGCACTAGGTACATCAGAAGGGCAAAGCAAATGCCTGCAGTGTCTTTAAACCATGCTAACTTTCAGCAAATTTCAAGACAAAACAGTTTTTTCAAGTCAAAATTCCATCAATACATCAGCATGAACCTTATCCTTAGCTGATTTCAGTCAAAAAACTTTAACCCAAGCAAGAAAACAATGCTCATTTATAGCTATTGAGAAATCCAACTTCTAATATGCTAAAAATAAGTTAGAAGAACACTCTCTCATCTATCACTCAAAATACAGAAACATTTTTTGCTGCAGTACCAATTATCTCCTCAAATTCTTTCCCAGAAAAGCAGTCAGACTCTCTTCTGCTTTTGGAAGTTCCTACTTTGCACCAAAGGATCTAAGGCAAGAGAGAAGCTGACAGCTGAAGATTACCTATTGCCACCAATCAAAGAAAGAAACCTCTGTCCTCTCCTTTCTTCACTGTTTGCTCCTGCCTCTCCTGCAGGAACTAAGATGGTAGTGCAGCAAATGCAAAAATGCTTGCTTGCCTTGACTTATTAAAGTTCCAGCCATGTTGAACAAAGAAGCATACCTGGGATCCAATTTATTTCAGCTCTGTAACAATTCAGCTGAGTCAAACACTGCTGTATCATTTTCAATCACTGTTATTTCTACAAACCACAGTACAGACTGTAAAATTTGCTATAAAACTAACTGTCATGGTCAAAATATTTAACACAAGTCTGCAATGCACATGGTTCTACACAGCAGTAATTCAGAAAATAAACTAGATAAATATACATTCATTCTAAGGAACACTATACCTAAGGTTTTAATACAGAAACAGGAAAGCATAATAAACTCACTGAAATCCTAATGCTCCCAGGAGAAGCATGTTCTAACTTTTTTTACAAGAGAACAATTCAGATTGGAACGGAGGCCATCTAATAAAATCATCTGCTCAAAACAAGGCCAACTGGTGTTTGATTAGGCTTTTCAGGGCCTTCTCCAACCAAGTATTTTTCAAGTTCCAGTGCTTTATTATACAATATGATAAAAGTTTTCACAGCTAGCTTGAATTTTTCTTGCTGCAACTAATCTGCTGTGATAGGTCAAGTCATATCTTACTTCTGTTCTCCTTTTTTTCTACTTTAATATAATATCTTAGAAACCATTAAAAATAAATAACTTAAAATAATAATTTTTTTTAGAAAAGTACAACACATAATTATTAAATTTCACAAATGCTAATGCTTTTAAAAAGTGAATGCAGGAAAAAAAATTAAATCATGAAGAGTGGTAAATGTTACAAGCAATGCTGAAGAATGTTTAAGTTTACAATTTGCTGTCAGAGACTGAAGAATGAAAGGAGAGCAAAATGTACGTGCTGCAACTGACTAATTTCAGAGCATTCACTAAAAAAAATTCCAAAGAACATGTGCAGTATAAATGATACCATCTTCTTCTTCTGTTACAGATATATAAGTATTTATATATATAGTACGTTCACACACATACATATTGTTCACAATATTAGCATGGCAAAGTTGGAAGCTTGGCCTTGAATTTAAAACCTGTAAAACTGAACTGCTAGACTAGTCCTACCTAAATTGAATGACAATGCTCCATAGGTGGAGGTAATAGAATAGTAGGTAGTAGAATATGCATCACTAAACCTGTTCAAGTACTGATTATAATCTAGCTCAGTCCTTCTGCATTGCAGAACCTGGAAGAGTTGAGAAGAAAGCTGTAACATGGAGTTATAAATATTGATGGGAATATTGCTGTAACAAAACAGGATACAATCTCAAACCAAGCTCTTCCTTCTACAAGCTTTTAAAAATTCCAGAAAAGAGCTGGGATACTCGATCCTGATTTAACATTTTTAATCACCAATCCTGCAATCCTTACACGAAGAAGATTTACCTATGAATCAAAAATAAGAGTCGTAAAATCATAAGAGATGTACTAAATAGGACTAACCTTGGGAGCTGTACCACAGAAGGCTTCAGGATAGCACAAGATCATTAGCAGCACCTTTGGGTACTGTTGTAACCAAAGGACTAACACAATTTGTCCCTGCATTTACAGTGGCCATTGACTTCTGTGCTTTTAATAACTTTATTTTCCACTCTACATCACCATCAGTCAGCTCTGCCCCATTTCAACTCCCGTAATTAAAGAGGCTAATAAATAATAAGTAGCGGGAGGAAGACAGTGAAGAAAAACAAGTGAAACTGGCACAAAATTTACTTTCTAGTCCAGTACCCTTCCTACCTGTAATGCTTCTTTCTTGCCTATTATTGGTTTGTTTTAAGTTAAATATATTTACCCATTATTTTCTTTAAACAAGAATTAATTCAAATAATTCACATGACCTATCTTCCACATCAGATTTTAAACTCCCTAATTGTCACTTCTGCACTCAAAATCTGCAGTGTTTCCATCGTTCCAGAACAGATAGGACTAACTTGCATCCAAAGAAACTAATGTGTTACTGTTTTTCCCTCTTTTTCTATGATGATTTGCCAACTTTGAGAGTAACCTTAAAAACACTGAATTAAATAGTCTGTTGAGGTGTTAATCTGAGCACTACTGCATGATGCTGATGAGAAGAAACCAAACATAATGACACAGCTGAATGCAAAACAAAAGTGTTTGCATTTCAGGAGCCTTTTTGACACTCAAAGGCAGAAATTACCACATGATTATTAAAGCAACTGTCAACTCTTCTCCTATATACAGGTTAGTTTAGAACATTAAAAGACCACTCTGATCACTGAAACACTACACTTACACCTCAGTTGTGAAATACTTCCTAAGTATTGTATCAAACATAGGGAGCAAACTCAAGCTGAAGTTTCAGTATGGCTTGTTTGTTAAAAAATGAACAATCCCCCCCAAAATAAAATTTGTTTTAAAAAGCCAGCATCAAATGCAAGGCTGCATTATTTCCTGAAGACCTGCTAAAGTACAAGGAGCTGAACCACTGAAGGACCTTTTTGTAGACTTGAGAACAGGTGATAGAGAGGGATAAGCATGCTTGAAAACTTTTTTGTGAGAGACTGACATAGTGGAGGAAGCTACTAGGTAAGAGTGCAGAGTACAAACCAGGAGTAAACACAGCTTAGACTAGAGGAGATCAAGGGTAGATTTACTGAATCTTGTTGGAACAGTTTTGAAGGCTGGGTAGCATTGGATATATTTACAAGTATGAACTGTCTTATGGAGGAGTCAATAGTTGATGTGCACAGAAATCTGGAGCAGGCCAATGGGTGGATATATGCACACTCAGAGGGAGCAAGGTAACATGAAATCATCGTGAAAACCAAGAAAAATCTAATCCAGTATTTGGGATAATCACGATGTAGAACACCATAATAATGCTATTACAAAAAACTGAAATACCTCTTAAAGCAAGGAAAAGTTTGGAACTAGTTTTGACCCACAACTGGCTTCCTGCTCTCCCTTGGCAATCTCTAATAGAACAAGAATGGCTCACAAAACAGTCTCAGACTATCACTACTTTAACTAGTTTTTATCATCCTGTAATTACACAAGAAAAGTTTTGCATGTACAGAACTATGTCTGCACTTGGCTGGATTAATCTATCATATTAATGTGGCAGGGGTTTTTTAGGTTGTTTTTTTTAGAAGATAGTATGCCTTCTGGAGATGGGAAAAATGATGCAAACTCTGTGAGAAGTGTAAAAAAAAAAAAAAAATCCTGCCATTTCTTTCCTCTCTCACTGTATTTATAATACTCAGAAGTTTACCTGACTACTTTAACAAATTTATTTTAGTCTGATGAAAACATTTCAAATCTTACCATGTTAAACAAACTTCCAGGTGCCTACTGCTACAGGCTAACCTTTTCTTTCTAAATATCATTCAATCTGCTTATTGTTACTCCCACTTGGAATATTCAAATTGTGCACAGGATCAAAATACATTACCTAATCTATAATTTCTCTGATTTCAACAGACCTTGAGGTGACTACAGGAAAGACCTGTAGTCAGTACTGTACCCTGTTAGAAGGAAGTAATTCCTGAAACAGGAAACAAAAAGTGAAGCCATAAAATTATACTAGGTATCATTTGAAACTTACCAGCAAAGTAGGCTAATCTGAAGCCTTTTCTGGAGATGCTATCATCTGAATGAAACCTTATCCAAACATGATCCTGTGAAGAGATGTATGGTGAGGGAATGGAAGAGCCACATGCTCTATAGCCTTCAATATTCTTGTAGCTTCCAATTGTTAACCAATCTGAGCTGCACCGTCGAGATCCCTGAACATCAAAATCTTGAAAGCTGAAAAAGAGAAAAGGTCAAAAATTGCTACTGAATTGAATATTAGAGAAACAAGCTGCTGAATTACTACACATAAAAATTAGCTTGAAGTTCTTTCTGAAATACATAGTTCTGAAATAAAAAGGGTAGCTTGTCCCTTGTAGAAATAGGATTTAATCTTGTGCTGCTACTTTTATATTATGAGGACAGCAAGGATCCATTCTGTCAAGCAAAATACTGCATCTACCATTTAAGAATTGCAATCTTCTTACAAAAACAACATTGTTTTAATATAAAATTCTGTTTATGAAATTGTCCGTATGTCCTCATTTAATGACTGTCATACACTACTAAGTGATTTTAACTCAAATTTCACCAGAAATTTATCTAATTTTAGCTAAATGCTACACTTATGGCAGTAATACGATTTAACATACTAAATACAGCTAAATTTTTCAAAATCATGTTTTCAGATAAGACTTTCTCCCAGTTGCACTACTTGGCTACCCAAGCATTGTGTCATGGACTGCCATGGTATGGCTGCACTTGGTCAGGACAAGCTGCCACAGTAATGATGTGCGAGGGCGAGACTGTGCAAAACAGGGCTGTATAGACAACAGAGGACTACTAGAACTGAAATGTGCTATGTATGAGTGGAAGTAAACAACATGAAAGAAAAAAGGAATTTTATTAAAAATAAACAGTACAAAAAGTTTAGAAAGCATTCTAGTAGCTGAACAGTTTTACCTACTTTATGTTGCATTTATGCCAGTTAAATATTTAATAGAAAGATAGCTTAAATTAAGATGCAGAATTTAAACGAGTAACTGATGTCAAAGCAAATACTTCATAACGAAGAGCAGTTTCTCAGGTCAGCAAGTCTGAACCGGAAACTGAAGAAAATCTGCGGGTAATTCAGTTTCATAATCAAGTCTATGAAGCAGTACTAACTGTTGATGTTGATGCTAAAAGAAATCGGTAATCAGAAACAAACTGATGAGAACTTGAATCTCCAAGTTTTTTACATGACTACTTTGGAAAAGATTAAAAGATATGTGAAACTGTGAGGACCTCCCTGCATCAAAACTCAGCCTTTCCTAAACTGCAGTTGTAGCTATTGACTCTCTATTTGTCCTGACATTTTTAAGCACACCAAGAGACCTCATAGCAATGAAGCATTACAGCATTTAGTCTACACACTTTTTAATGAAAAATTCCTGTTTCAGACATGTTGAAAAATTCAAATAAATGAGCACACTGGAATTTTTTCTAGACACCGATTCTCCAGATAAAGACAAATGCTACATGGCTGTGTGCGAGCAAATCAGATAAAAGGAAAAGCAAAAACCAGACAGAATTGAAATCCTTCCCTTACAGGAAGGAAGAGAAAACTGGTATGTGCACAACTGGCAGTTGAAAATGTCTGGTTAGCACTTCTTTGATCCACATGGATAGTACAGGAGCACTGTTACCTTATAGTAATGATCTCCCCTGGGTTCGCGTGGATGTACCAGCTACAGTTGATTCGGGCAGGATACTCAGAGGGCCACCCTGGACTTGTGATTGTTCCGCTCGGTGATCGAATTTGTTCTGGAATATCTCCACAAGCTGAAAAATACATATATATTCAAAGCAACTTGATTAATTCCATTTTTTTACAAGACAATAGGACAAAAAACCCCACCCAACCAATCAGCGCCTAATCAAAGAGAATATCCAAGTGAGTTAGATGACATACCAATTAAAAAACCCACAACTTTTAAAGGAGTTTGTAATGGAACACGTCAGCCAAAGGATGTTTTCCAATACTGCCAGTGTAGCAGTTTTTGCTTATGTCAATTGCTCCTACAGATTAAAAAAATTATTCTATGTGGACTTTGACAACTTTATTATGGAAAAGATTTTTTGTTTTTAAATTTTATTTTTAATCTTTAAAAAGATTCAGTTCAATTTAACCATGCATTAACACCTTACACTGACAAGAGCATTAGAAAGTGAAAAACAAAATAAATATTCAAGCTGAAATTTCCTGTCTTAGGTAGACCCAGTGCTTGACCATCATTTAAATACCTTTCCCCTTCCAGTTCCTGGCATGGAAATGATCTCCATACACAATTCCAAACTCTTTGAAAGGAAAAGAGCACTTACTGCAGCAGACAGATCTGCATAACTACATTTCTGATAAGGCCTAGAAAGCTTATATTTATAGGTCTAATTATATGCAACTGAAGTAACTCAGTCCTCTGTACTCTTACTTTATAATAGGTGTAGCTTTCTGCATTGGCCTTAACTCAGCTGCTGTTCCTTCCACAGCTTGAGTGTTCTCAATTATTCTGATTTTATTTGGAGTACTGTACTTACACTTTGTGGATTTTGTTTTCCTGTTTTTTCCCCCTCTTAGCAGCCTCATATCCAACACCTGTCATATAGCACATACACAACCTCCACATAAACAGAAAAGGCTAGAATACTCTCACTGCAGAGCTTCAAATTATGAGGAAGTCTCAGTGGCAAGAAAACACATTAAAAATAACTACCCTTTCTGCTTTTATTTTTCAGTTTTATCACTGACAGTCCAAAGTCTGCCAAGCAGTCAAAGTTACTAGAAGTCCTATAAGTTACTTGCAGTAGTTTGGACAAAAGAACTATTACAAATAAGGAAGCAGTTCCGGTCTCATCATCAAAATCTTTTAGAATTCTTATTTGATTAAAATAGCCAAAGAGAACTGATGAATAAACAAACACGATTAAGAATGAACTGCATTTATTACAGTGGAAAAGTTGTAATAATGTAATTTGTGACCAGGTTATTTTTTTCTATTTCAATACACAATCAAGCTTTTATTTCATTATTTTATTTCAAAATAATTTTGAAATAATACAGGGACCTGAAATTATAAAATGTTGCAACCTTTAATTATTATTACCTTAAAGTATTTCTATATGTCATATCAAATACACTTTAAAATGTGTTTAGAAAGATTAAAAGACAAAAATGCTGACATATGTCTGAATTTTCTATATTAACCTAAATACCACAGCAAAAATAAAACTCAGGAAATTTTCTATTTTTCTGTAAATCTGTAAGAGAATAATGCTTTAAACAGTTTTTCACATGTTTCTTTTTAGAGCTTTACTCATGCTTCACAGTTAAGTATTAACATACATGAACTGTTAAGACGCACGAGCTGCACAAATATATTGTTATGAAAGTCACAAAATACAGAAAAGTATTATTTCATTTGAATATGCAATCATTCACTTTCTTTTTAATTTTTGAGCAAACCCTATAGGTGGTGCTCTAACACCATGATAACTTGGAACACAGCTCCTGTGTTAGTGATCTTTTGATACTCAACGTTTGCTCAGGCAATAATTTGAAGGACTTGAAAGAAAAGCTAGTTATTGAGTTGTTAAAGTAAAATAGCAGCTTTTAAAAAACCAAAAAAACATACAGAACAAAAACACGCAAAAAAAGTAGAAGAATGCCTAATATGCTTTGAAGCAAGCTTGCAAATGCTGGCAAAAATTCCATATACTGCCTGTTTACTACTGACATAGTCCCCAGCTTCAAAAAAGTGGCCTGGAGGTGAAATTTACACTACAGCATACACCTGCTATCAGATATTTCCAAACTGACACAAAATTTTGTCACTGAGAACTTCTAAAGAAGCTATTCTATTAAGTTTACCTGACAAAGGAAACTTTGCAGTAAAATACATAAAAAAGCAATCCATTCAACATGGGTTCATTCAGTTTCAGAGAGTTCACCTTCAAAAATGTTAACATGCTAACCCTACAGCAGTACAAACAGTAATGTATTTGTACACAAGTATGAATGGAAGAAATTCCACATGAAAATCCTGTATAACCAAGATAGTACTTTGAGAGCAAATGAAAGCTTCCAGTTTACTCAAACTCATTTTTTTTGGTATCTTTTGCAGAACTAACCTTATCCCTGTAATTTCTAGATTTTTTTATTAGGATGTCTTTTTCTGTTTCTACTAAAGCTCACACTACAGAGCTGAGAGCAAACGAGAATCATTTGCAACAGCATCCAATATGGGGAGAGAGAAGGCTATGGAGGGCATGAGGAAGCAAGAATGACCATGGGCATAATAATACAGGGTGAACAAAACTGTACAAGTGCTGTAGAAGAGAAAACACTGAAGAAAGTATTCATGTGACAAAGTCGGAGTTTGGAAAAAAAAAGGGAATGGACTTGAAAAGCGAATTATAGCTTTCTTAGCTTCAAGTTGTCTAGACAAGCTAAACACACTTGCATACTTGATATATATTCATGCACAGAAACCTCCTGTTTGCTTAAAAAATGTATAAAGATCAAGATCAGCTGTGCAGAAGCTGTACTTCAGAAAGCTGTGCAGAAGCTGTACTTCAGAAAGCTGTGCGGAAGCTGTACTTCAGAAGTGCTGTCCTTTTGAGAGAGAATAATTTCTCAGAGAGATTTTTTAAATCAAGGATAACCTTTTGAAATAGAACAACTTTAAAGGGAATATATATATAAAGACAATAGCAAGCCTTTAAAATCAGTTGCTCCCTGCCTAACTAGGACGTTTCTCCTACACCTTTATAGACTAAAATGTAACATACATTTAATTCATGTACTTGTAAACAAGCAGAATGTAAGCAATATCATGAAAGATATAGAATAAAAAAAAAAATCCAACTGGCAGCATGTAAAACAGAAATGCATCAATAGAGGCAAACATCTTTACTTTAAGTTGAGGAAAGTTTGGACTCAATTGCTAGCAGCCCAAGCATTTGTCATACAGGTCAGTTGTGTCTATGACAACTTAAAATTACAGGAAAACTGATTAGGTTTAGAATAATTTATTTAAAGTATGAAAAATATATAAGGAAACAGCAGAATGAAAATTAGGCAAGTCAGGATGAAAGGAATTGAGTCTGCAACCCAGGCAGAAGCAAGAAAGAAACTGAGAAGGTTGCATTGCAGAGAAGCAAAGACACCCAGTGATGCATGCCCAAGATGTTCTCAAATCTCATGTTGGTGGCCATAGTATTTGGAGGGGAGAACAAATTCCTCTTGCACAACCATTTCTATGTGAACATTGTGTCTGCTTACATTCCCTTCAATGCCCTCGTATTCTTTGGCACAATTCTGCTCATCCTCCACCTACCTGTTTCAAACTCTTTTCTTTGATAACCTTTATTCTATTAATAATCTATTTGCAATTCTGTTTGTTACTCAGATATAACTGTTCAGTAAATTGCTATACTGCGATTAGGACTGAGGATGTTTCATATATTATAGTGGAAAATAATGGTCAAAAGAGCTTGCACATAATTTTCTGTTGTACATGGATTTTCCTGTTTTCTTAGAAAACAGACACAACAGTTTTTCTTATTCCCTCCTTCCTGAAATTTGTTTACCATCCCACATTACAGAACATTACTGTAAACCGCAGGATGTTGACCAGTTAACAGGAGAGAGCCAATTAAAAGTTTACTGTACCAAATTCAACTAGCAAGTTTTAACAAGAAAATAATTAAGAAACCTCTGCAAAAATTCTGTAGCAAGGTCTAGAGAAGTAAAGTACCTCTAGTAAGAGTGAACAACATGTCAAGGAAAAAAGTCACTTCAGAAAAGCAGGGAGAGGGAGATTAGGGATTTATCTTCACAGTAATGCCAGGAGATTAGTTGAAAAGATAAAAGAATTAGCTTTCAATGTGAACCATAGGATGATAAGGTATGCATTATATTGGACATGGTAAGGACATGAATGCAGCTGGATAAATGATCTGAAGGTGTTTAAAACAGCTTAGAGTAAAAAGAGAATAATGTTGTGATAAAGTCTAAACCGTGAACGGGGAGGATAATTATTGCATTGTAACTCTCAGGAGCCACTGAAAGTCTTATGTGGAGAACTACAGGGGAAGAAGACATAGGAATCTTTGCCTCCAGGTCAAGCCAAAAGGCTTTAATTTAAAATGCCCTTTGCTCTGCAATACAGAGACATATTCAGTAAAAAGAAATCGTTATATCTATCTATCTGTCTCTCAGTGCTGCAGTTCTCTAAAACGCAGAGTGAGGGGTTGGGGAGATGGGGAATTGGTTTTGCAACTGTGACAATTATGGCTCAACATACCTCAAAGACAGACCTGAAAATATTTCTGAACTCTTCAGATTTTAAAGGCATAAACACTTGTTCTGTAGTGATAGCTTATATGCAAAGAGACAAGATTCCACTAATTGCTGCTGGCAGAAAAAGCATGCTCAAATATCAGAGGGGTACCTGTAACTTGGCAATATAATATACAGCAGAAGCATAAATACCAAAGGCCACAGGCCTGTGCTATTAAAACATAATTTAGTAAGGTAGGTCATATAGTCTTAGAGCAGCAGCATGACAGGAAATCTACCATCAAGACAAACATTTCATTTTAAATCCCATCTCTGTACAACTGTCCAAGAAAATGGCTTGCTTGGTTTCAGCACCAAGTGAAAGTTGGATTTAGAAAGATTAAAGGCCAGATGTCTTTGGTTCTATTTTACAGAAACTCTGCTTAAAATTGTTTTGCTAAATATAAAGCTGTCCAGGTATGCTTGATGAAACATATAATCTGCAAGTTTGAAACTACGTCTGGAAGACCCAATTTATTTAAAATTAACTAAAAAAATAACTTATCACCATCTTTTATACTTGGGCTATGCACTTAAAATTTAAGATGCACATACAAAGAGCAGTAAGGAAAATGCTACTGGGTCAGTCTGTATGCTTTCTTCAGGTTGTCCTCAACAGATCACTCCTTCTCCATCACCTCGAAATTTCCCAGTGAAGAACTTGCACTTTGTATTACAAAAGAAACTTAGGAGTACAAATACACTTTTTCCTACCTGGAAAGCTATTTAAAAACACAAGAACAGAGATATCTTATTTTGGTTTTGTTTTGTTATTTTTATTATTTTTTATTTCTAAATGGATCTTTCTTCTCAGTGTTTAAAGTTCTATCTACCAGCTGCTGTTATCTTGCGTACAAAGTACGTCGTGTTCTGCTCTTCTTGGCACTGCCTACTCAAGCATGCTGGCCAAAGTACTGGAAGCAGAGTCAAAAATTCCATCCACCTCTTGCCCAGCAGATGCTTTTCTGCCTGTACTGTGACCTGTGACACAACCCTTGCAGTAAACAAAGGCATGAGGGGCTGTTAAACCATACCCTGAAAGCTGCATAGCGAGATTTTAGTTTGACTTAGTGTCTCTCATCCATTCTAATTCCAGCAATAATTGCTCCAAGAAGGCCAAGTAGCTATGCAGGTATTTATTATTTACAGCACGCCATAAATGTAGTATATACGATACTTGGTGCACCAGTACTGTTAAAAAGCAACAGCATTCTTTATGTGCAGCACAAGAGTGAATAAGAAAGATCTATAAATAGATTTTTAACTGTCATTGAGTGGTGAACAATAAAAAGGAAACAGAAACCAGTAGGTGCAACAGAGATCATCCACTGACCGTAAATTTATCCAAAACCTCAACCACAGAAGTAGCAACATCATGTTTAAAGCAATATTGCAAGGATAACTACAGTGAGATATACAAGCTGTTCTCAAAAAGGACAGAACTTTGACTCTTATTTTAGGAGAAGGTTTAGGAGAAGATCATGTTGAATTCTAGGGATTAGAGGCAGCTTTCCTAGGGAAAGAGCCAGGCTTGCTACCTGCTGAGGAGTCTTTATCTCCCCATTTGCACAAATTCTGGGTATCTGTATGATAAACTACACCCCGCAGCTGCTGACACTGCACAGCATCTGAAGAACAAAGACTGTACACCTCAATGGCCACACAGTCCCATCACTAACACACAACAGAGCTGACTGCAGCTGCTGCCCAGAAGAGGCCTAAAACTGACTTGTTGGAAGAGAACACAGAAACCTTTGAGCAGTGTGTGCTGCTTTTATACCCCATATTCTTCTAGCATCTCATCAGTTTCTCAGTTTCCCGAGTTCTAAATGTTTTTTCTTGTATTAAGGAAACTGTGCAGTCAAGTGTACAGTCGTTTCAGTTAAATCTAATCAGGTGAAACGCATAACTCTTGGATTTATGTTATTTGATACTAGCAGTGTCCAAAATTACATTTCAGTAAATTTCATTTCACAAAAACTTTACTGTGGAAAGAAAATATCAATTCAACTTAAACCAACTTTTCTCTTAGTTCAGTGTTTGTATGGAAAAATAATTAAGCAGTCCACTTAGAAAGGCATAATCTGTTCATGAGCATGCAGGTATCAGTTTTATCTTATGAGAATTTTTCCATGTTCCAGTTGCTTCATTCCTTATTACATGCTGCAAAAGGCAGTAATAATTTTTATAGCCAAATATCTCTTCATAAGATACCAGGTGGCTTTCAATATTTACTATTTAAGTCATGCATGAAATTTAAACATTACAAAAAATGACTTACCCGTTGACACTCCTGAAATATGCACATTTTCAGAATGTTCTGCAAGAGCACCATTTCCTAAAATTAAACATAATGAATAAGCTAATTTCCAAGATAAAATTTGTAAAAATTCTTCAGATACCTTTTTACAGAACAGAATGAACAAACCTGAAGTTATTTTAATTAATATTAAACATGAAAGGTCCCGCATAAGTTTTATCATAAATTAAAGAGAAAAACTAGAGAGAAAGTTACCATACAATAAAAAATATCCCCACCCAAGCATTGTTAGTTTACTAGAAACAATTAGATATACTAGAAAGTTAAGGAACAAGCAGAGACTGATACTGTCAGTTTTGAGAAACTTTATGCATGTCAGATGGTAGACTCCGTATTTTGCATCAAGTGCTATTTTATTTTCAGGAAAGGTCAGTTTCAACGCATCTTCCCATCTCCTGGAGCAAGATTTTTAAGTAAATGCTATGCAAATAAAGACATCCAGGGTACTATACCCATCTATTTCATAAAAATTGCAGCCTATACCCTTTATCCAGAAAGACGGCTCAGATATAGCAGGGAACCAGCTACCTTTGAGAGTAACTCCCCACCAATGTTCATTAAAATGAAGTAGACTTGCAAAGATGAACAAG
Source organism: Hirundo rustica (assembly GCF_015227805.2). Taxonomy (NCBI): domain Eukaryota; kingdom Metazoa; phylum Chordata; class Aves; order Passeriformes; family Hirundinidae; genus Hirundo; species Hirundo rustica. Next base: position 19,687,020 of record NC_053450.1, on the reverse strand, counting down.
ACCCATGTGGTCATCAAGAGTAAGAGAATAAAAAAAGTTATCCCTCTGAACACCATACCACTTTGTACTCTCCAAGGTAAAAGAAGCCTGCGAAATCCAACATCTTTGCTGGCAGGTGGCAGTCCTGGTACATGATGTGACACATCAAATTGTATTTGCGTGTATTTCTCCCCTCCTTTATCCGTCATTTTTTTTTTAACCTTTACAACAGATTTTTAGTAAAATATTTCAGAAATTTCAGGAGGAAAGAGCTACTTTGATACGGAAGTTCCTTAGAACACAGGCAGTGAATCTAAAATGTAAAATACTTCACTAAGCAAATCCTAAAACTCTTAATCCTTCAAAGTTTTGTAACATTGAAGACTTGCCCCATCACACAGGTTTTCATGCATGTGGTACCAGTTGTTCTACCAGTGCTGCAATGTCAGTGTACTACGCCTGGGTAACAAGAACCTTAAATATACAAAGAGAACACAAATTCCTTTTATACCAATTTAAAGACTGTTATGAGTTGACCAAGAACATAGTATACCTAAGCCAGCACCTCAGTGCTCCTCTCGTACAGTGATTACACGTAAGACGTTTCAGAAATTGCTCCCAGGGTTGACAACAGAAAGCCATAATTTTTAACTTCTTTAAGACACAGTACAGTTAGAAACCTGTTGATCTGAATTTGTAGAAAAATAGCAAGTTCCATTTATTTATTTTTTAAAATTAAATTCCTTGGCTCTTCAAAGTGACATGTTTCCCATCCCATTTTCAAAGTACTAATTTCACTGCATATATTTACATACCAAGTTCCTTTGTTTCAGTTATTAAAAAAATTCCACACTGCAACAATTCTCCTCAATGTTCAAAACACTGAAGTGTTTTTAAAACAAAAACTATTTCAAGTACTGTGTTAGTGAGGAACTATTTTTCAATTAAACTATTTTCAAAGTAAAATAGACATCTAAGTTTCAAAAACCTGTTCTCCAAATAATTTCTCCAGTTCGCATATCACTGACATACCAAGGGATGTTGCCACTCTAATTCTGTGCATACAGTAAGACTTAGCTCTCAATTTACAAAATAAACATCTTTACTGGAAAATTATTTTACTTGTAACAAGTGCCATAGAAGCACATTTCTGATTGTTTTGTTTTCCATTATTTCCATCAGCATAAAGAAAACATCAACACATTTCAAGACCTCTTGTCTAACCTAAAAATAACTGACATTTCAACTTTCAAATACACCAGGGATTATTCACCTTCTTGTGGGTCTCTCCATCAATCATCAATACCTTTTTACTTGTAAATAGGGGCATTAGCACATATACTTGTATCTGTAGTTGTTATTGAACGCTGAAAACAAGCAACATGACAAAAAGGAACTCACAAACATCTAGAAATATGAAAAACCCAGAAGTAATTGCACTGAAGACAGTCAGTATCTGAGCACTCCATTGATGCTCCCAGAATCTGAATTCCTGACAAGCTGCCTGTACATAAAGACCAGTAAAATAAAAAAACCCAGAATACTAATGCAATCAGCTCTGATAAAAATACAATAAAACATTAAAAGATTGACATAACACTGAAGTGATGGAAAAAAAAGTATATATATATCTCAAAGACTGACAAAAACGATAAATCAGTAATACTGAGAAGCATACTAAAGTAGAACTTGCATCCAAATCCTGCGTGTTGACTCCAAATTAATAGGTTAAGAAAATTTAAGCCAATACCCAGAGGACACTTGAACATTTTCCATCTAAATATGCTTTACCATCCAACAATTAATCTCTCGAGATAAAGTTGTGTCAGATTTATTGTCAAACTAACTTTAGTGATTAGTCAGAAGTGGCACTAATGTGTGATGATGAAGCCTAAATTCAGATCCAAGTACTACAGTATCAAAATAAGGTCTTTTTTTTTTTTTTTTTTAAACAAACTCCCAATACATTAAAGATGAGAAATCGCTCAGATTGTTACTTCCTCCTTTATTGAAAACTGTCTTTGAAACAGAGTGTGTTTAGATGCCATTAAAGTATTACTAATTGCTGACACCTTTATGAAATTTTTAGGCAATTATCCTCATATGATCTCAACAAATAATCACAAGGTTCCATATGAAGTTAGCCTACTAGAAGACCAATATAACAGATAACAGATCAGTAATTTCCATTACGATATGGGAACATAATTATCTTTGAAACTCCTGCTAGTCTACTTAACACAGCAAAATATGTAAATAAAACTAGAAAATAAAATGAGAAAAAAAAATTTCTTAGGTTGCAAGTAAGTTTTTATATTTCTTTATGTCCTAAAGAAATATTTACTATTTATTCCCATTCCAACCTGAAGTTTTAAACTGAAACAGGTGTCACCTAACAAAACTTTGCACTAGGTTTGTCTGAATCAGTTACAGGAGTGTGACAGCACAGCACTGGAAGCTACACACCAAGAAGCTCCTGCCTTCTGCACTGCGAGAAACCAGGACTGTTTTTGTTTTTAAACCAAGATCTTCATCATTACTTTTGTCTGGTGCCTTCTTAAAATAAATCATTTGTGTAACTAGGGCTATACCCATCTTCTTCACATCCTTTTATAAACAATTAGTACAAATACAAAACAGAAATGTATGTTAACTTTAGCCCTGCAGCTTAAGATACGGTCAGCAACTGCACACAGGTTAAAAAATTCAAATGGACAATGATCCAGATAAAATTAAGCATTTGATATGCTTCTTCTAAAAGAACCGAAAAATATTCATAAACAGAATATGAGATTTTAAACTACTGGTAACCTACAGGTTAAGCAAAAGTATGGAAAGTGCTTTTAATGGCTTTCTACTGAGGTGCATGAGTTTGTTGCCACCACTCATTGTAATATGTATAAAGATTGCTTGATTTCAATATAAAAAACTCACCCAACTGGTTACTAAATGAGATGAACTTTTGATAGAATGTTTTACAGCATGGAACAACCTCCAATTTTTGAGGTGCCTTTCTGTCTTCAACAAATTCAAAAATCTCCCAAGTGGTCCAAAGTTGTTCACCCCTCCTTACAGATGTATCCAAAAAAAATTATTTTACTTTCACAACAGAAAGCCAGACCTTTCGACCTCCATCACTTTTTTCTGTTCCACTCAAATCCTCTGGGCTGCAATGCCACATCATCTAAGGAGCAGGCAGAGACAGACACTCAAATTAATTCCTTTTAATTCATGTCTCACAGTTGATCAGCCACAGAAGCAAGCAAGATGACATTAGGTCTGTCTTCAGGTTTTCCAGCAGTTGGAGAATTTCTCCCCTACAAATCCATATGAAACTATGGTTGCCATCCCATACCCCACCGAGAAAATCCTGACATTGTCACATCAGTTCCCAACATCCTGGTCCAAGATTGCTATATGTAGTCTGGAGAGGTGAACAGAACTAGACAAAAGATAAAACCCACAGCCTTGGAAGGTATTTGACTCACTACTTCTGAGCTTCATCACAGATAGGAGATTACATACAGGCCAGAGGAGTGGGCTATCAACAAAGAAAATGTAGCAGTAACAAACACTTCAACTAAAGAGCAAAGAAAAAGAATGATTTTACACATGAAAAAAAATGACATGTTTGGAAAAATCACCGGCCAAGTTCTATATATTTGAAACCCAGACAGTAGCAGAGATGCTAAACCTCACTGTGGAGACTAACCACAATGCAGCAGCCTTCATTTTAGGTTGTTACTCATCCTTCCTCATGGCCTATGCAGCACAGCTCTCTCAAAATGAGATGAGTATTAAAGGATTATGTGCATTTAACTTCAGAACATAAAACTAAGCCTGCAGTCCTGATATGAGTTATTCCTTTGATTTTTATTCCAAATTCATGCATTTACAAAAAGTATAGCCAAACAGACCCCTACTTACCTCCATCCTCCTGTAATTAAGTGCTCCTTGGTCAAAATATTCAGATTAAACAACACAACCTTCTATTCTCCAGATTTTATTTATATATATATTTTTATATATATGAACTTGAAGACTTCACACAAAGAGCAAGTTTACCAAAATGCTGATATATTTGAGGCAGCAAATAATGACTCTTAAATGAAGCCATTTTGATTTCAAATTGACTAAAATTAGCAATACTGATCTAATACACTGAAATGATAAATACTGCAAAAACATACAAAAAGATCTGGTACATGCAACTAGGTCCACTGTGATTGTAAAATCAAACTCTACAACTTAAGCTTGAAAGAACATCATGTATCTTGAGACTTAGTTAAATCCAGATTGTGTTTTACAGAAAAACTGATTGTTGAAATGAAAAAATTAAAAGAAAAAAAAAAAAAATCATGGAAGCAAAGGCTATTTAAGTCACCTTTATTTCTGCTGTTACACTAAGTAGTTACTGTCCACAAAGAAAAATCACACACACCTATCTCCATTGAAGCGAAATTCTTCTGTATCAAGATTAAGCCTGTGCCATTATCTTCAACAGCCAAATTACAACCCCCTATAAATAGAACTGTATAAATTGAAAAAAAGTGCTGTAACTGAATGGATATGAAGAGAGCTTTTTCTAAACTACCTTGAGTTAAAAGGTACTGTGGTGCATAATGAATTCTATATAAGCTGACTGGACAGGATATTTTTCTTGAAGCACAATTACCAATGGCAAGAGATCAACAACAGTTCCTCTATATACTGTTTCTAAACACCCTTTATCGTGATACGTCTTCAACTTGCTTTACTTTAGACTATATTTCATGACTAAATGTCCTTTCTTCATCCTACTCCCAAAATTCTTTCCCACCCTGTACCTTACAAACCTGTCTCTTGTCACCTGAAGTTACCTTGCATTATTTTTTACCAAGTTTTGCTTCTAGCTGATCAAAACAATGGTACCTACATGCTTGCATGAATGAACTGGTGCTGCCTTCCGTATCACCTCACTAAAAAGTCACTTAGCAATGGTACTTCGACTACTGAGTTCAAAAATAAAAATAATCTTCTTCATCTACAGATATGGGAGTTGGAAAAAATCCATGATGCCTCTGCAATATTCCATTAGGCTTCCTGGAAATGACCCTTTTTGATAGCACATTTTGTGACAGTCCCAGCCAGTGGCCCACTTCTGCAAATACCTAAGCACAGCTGCGCAGAAACAAGCTTACACTGAAGATGCCATGTGTCCCACTGAACCAGCCAGGCTCCTCTGCCAAGCCTGTGGGAGAAAAGTGCAAGAACACTGCCAGCACACCCATGCCTATGGTTAATCCATGGTTATGATGTTACAGCTTAGAGCAGGGCATGTGGGAGACCAACAGAAAAACAAGTACTACTACCCTTCTTCAGATAAACTAGATGATTTATAAAGGTTCCTTCCAACACAAAACATTCTATGATAAAAGCATTAGTTCAGTATGTAACCCAAAACACTGTATTGAATTATTTTACTTGTGGGCCACATGCAGTTAACAAGCCAAAAAAAAATCAGTTAGGCGCCTTCTCAGTCTTCTGACGCATCATTTACAAACTCATCTCTTGAACACTTTCCTTATATTTCTTGAATTAATGTGCATTTAGAATAAAATGCATTAGCTGCAGGAATTTGAAGCTGTAACCACAGCCAAGACCTACACATGCATAGGTATATGGCCATACTGCTGCCAAACTCTCCTGCACTGCAGAAGGGGCAGTATTCAGAATACGGAGAGTACCAGCTGAAAGAAACACTTCCTGTAATCTCAGATGGACATGGGCATGCTAGGACTAGACATGTTTTTTCCTCATTTACCACTCAGTCTCTAAAATTATGGTTTCTCCTGCAGTTTCTTTTCTATCTGCGTACCATGTGTTCTGCAACCACTGCTAATTTGAACTACAGCAATTCAAATTTTCCCTTCCTCAGAAGACAGAAGAGCTGCATGTGAACTTCAAATTACATGAGTGAAGGAACTGAAAGTGAAGCAAACAGCAGAGCAAAATTAAAAAAAAAAAAAAAAAAAAAGAGCAGTCTAATAGTTTGAAACTTATCCTCCCAGAACAGTTGGTGAAATAGAGAGTTATTGCTATAGGGAATGCTTCCAATTAAGGTGCAGCAGAGCTCCAAACATACAGTCCACTAAACCCAGGCAACCCTCTGTGGTATCTCCATATCCAATAAAAAAGCAAAGCAGCAGTATCATTCCCAAATTTCTACAATACCAGTCCCAGCCTTTACAGGTACCACATTTTACTATTTTCAGCCTTCTGACAGCTTACTTTGCAATCACTACATTCCTTCTATTAGAGCTACGCATGAAATAAAGTTGGTTTGTGCACCAGTATGTATTTGCATCAACTACTCAGAATAAGATTCACAAACCACAGTAATCTCATATTTTCCTGTCTTCACTGTCTTTTTTCACATAACGTACTGCACTTTGACCGCTAGTTTTTGTCCTACACCCAACTGCTGCTTACTTCCTTGACAAAGGGCAACATGCAACACATGACAAAAGGCAATTTAAAAAGCATGAGAAGGGATGATACTGACTCTTAGGCACTAACTGATCAATAATCTCCAGTGTAGCTGAGGAATCTCCGGAAGAGTTATTGACAAATTTTGTATTATTCATTTTTAAATCAACAGTTTGGCATTAAGTTCACTTTTTTCCCTTATTTCCTTAAGTTTAAGTACTGGAGTCATCAGAATTTTAGGTGATCATTTGTAAATCAGATGTAAAATGGGCAGCAAGATAAAAAATATCCTTTATATGAGGAATGGATTAAACCACCATTTATTCTAATAGAAAATTACACAAGCAATACACAGAAACGCTGAGAGAAAGCCTTACTGCGATACAGGCATCAGTCAGCATTTTCTTCTAAAGGCAAGCAGAGCAACAGTGACAACCTTTATTCCAAATACCAGTAACAGAAGAACAACTGCTACAAAGAGGATACAGTTAATATAGCTAAAATTTCAAACAGCGAAAGCCAACGTTCACACGAAACGAGAAATTGTTGTATATCCAAACACTACAATGGCACAGGTAATTTCTTTAATTAAGAATAAAAATGATTAACAGATGAAATTATACTGAAACGGTGGCTTACTTATATGTTTAACAATACAGAAGCTAGAAATAACCACATAAAATTTCACTGTAAAAGCAGATAAAGCAAAGAATTTATTTACAATACTCAACACTGCTATTTCATGTGGCACCATTTTTATTTTAGACCAACTGTGATGTAACTTTAGTAAACTAAAACAAAATTAATAAATTCTGCAATGGAATGATTTTATGTAGGTTTTAGATTTTTTTTTTTTTTTACCTTTTACAACAACCACTATATACCATGTTGTGCTTAGAATAAAATTATTCTCACGTATAATATAATGGGTATGGTGCTGCCGAAAGTCTGCACTGTATACCCAAAACTTGTCTAACATTGTTTTCTTGTTATCACCCTCTCACACTGTCCTTGCCTTGTCTCAGAGGGACTGTGTACAACACGTAGTTTCATGACACTTTGGAAAAACAGGTCTTTATTAATTTTTTGTTGAATAAAACAGTCATGAAGCTTCCAAATCCACATTTGCTCTAAAAAGCCTAAACTCAAAAGTTAATCAGTACTTGAATGAACATCACACCTACCTTTTGTAGGTGCCTTAAGTAGGACCACAAAGGTGCTCAGAGGGCTGGAGCACCTCTCTTATGACAAAAGACTAAGAGCTGTGGTTATTTAGCTGTGCTTATTCCAGCACCTAAAGGGGGCCTACAGGAGAGCTAGAGAGGACAAGAGATAATGACTACACTGAAAGAGAGCAGGTTAAGTTTGGATGCCAGGAGGAAATTCTTTACTGTGAGGCTGGTGAGGAACAGAGAATTTTTCTACCCAAAAAAATGCCCCATCCCTGGAAGTGTTCAGAGTCATGCTGGATGATGCTTAGAGCATTGCCTACAGCAGATGAAGGAGATGGTCCTTTAATAGCATAGGCCATTCTGTGATCATATGATTTTATAATCTTGTTACACTGAACTAAAAACCTCCAAAGACAAATATGCTACTACTTTTACGCTTCTTAGCATTGTAATTACCTCTACACTTAAAAAAAGTTTGCATTCTTTCTTCTAAAATTGACTATACTCTAAAAATCTAAGTTTACTACATCAGTGAGTGCTTTGAATTTACAAATTACAAATCAATTAGCTTCTCTACCAAAACATAATACATCCTTTATCCCTGACAGTTTTATGGTGTGAACTTGGGATTTGTCTACATTAGTATTTTATTTCAGGTAAGGGGCATGTTTCTGAATCTCCTGATCTGCTCCACTTCCTGTGCTTTCATGCAAATTACACTGTGGCCTTGGAACCAGAAAACTGGATTTCTTTTAGAAGGTATGCTCCTACTGGTAATGGGTACTGAGTTTTCTGGGCCGCACTAGACCTAGTCCAAGAAAAACCCTTTAGATACATATATACCACAAACTTCTGTCTTCAGCATAACTTGCTCCACAAATCCCCTCTTGCCAGGCTGTGGGATGTAGCAACACATACCCCAAGCATGTCCTCTGCTCCCTACAGCTCCAGTGCTGCCAGGGAGGCTCCACCTCAATTTCAGGAATAAGCTCAGCCTCTGCAGCCATTCAGTGTAAGCCATACAAGTTCTCATTCTGGATTCATTAGGCACTGCATATATTATTCACTAATATTACATCAACTGTGAATACCACTGCAACACACATAAGAGAATGTATAAAATTCCCTATCACCTGAGATGCTAGCATACTATAAATTTGACATAGATGCTGCCAGCCAGTTGATGCTCGAGTCTTTAAACAGAACCCACAGCACCATGAGGACACATCAAGCAAATGTTTGGAAGATGCTGCAGTTTCCAAATGGTTCACGTTCCTGCACTGTAAGCATGGCCTCCCACCTTCCACTCTCCCTTGCCGTTTGAGTCTGCTACCATTAAAATAAAAAAATTTAAAGTAGCAGCTAAACTAATTTGACTTAAGGATTTTTGTGTGAAAGTTTCAGAAAAACAAAAACAACAAAAAAACAGTTAAAGCTTCTCAGATGTTGTTTTAAAAGGCAGAGACAGAAAAGAACCGGATGTTATTTTTTATTCTCAGTCAAAAATTCCACAAACTATTTATAGACAGCTTTATAGACAGCTCTAATATACTTGGCAGCAAGCAGTGGAAATTGGAAATCTAGCAGACACTGGCTCAGCTTCAACAAGATTCCTGATTTTAAGCACATAAGTAGTTCTATTCATGTCACACCCTACAATTCTGCCCAACCAGGTATAAAGGAGGTTACCTGACAGACGGTTGCACATGTTCTCATGTGGTAATTTCCTGCAGTATTTCACATTAGACAGAGCAGAAAAAAACCAGATTACTAAACTAAAATCAAACAATTCATACACTAAATTCAGTCACCTAAACTACAGCTAAACCTCAACTGGACAAAAAAGAAATAAAATTTGAGGAAATCAGAGGAAAAGGGAGCAGATCAGAAACTAGCAGGGGAAGTAAGAGAGACTATACTGCCTACCCATCCTTAAATGAGCTGTGTCCTTTATGAGACTTAGAAGCCTATTCTTAATTGATTAGACCCTATCATTACTTCAAACTTAACACTCTGCCCTCCTATTTGGAAACTTCCACTGCTACACCACTTAAAAAACTAGAAACCCCCAATGTTTCTAGCTATTTTAAACAGCTATGTTTAAAGTACTGAAACTCAGTTATATTATGAAAGAACTGCTCAGCCCATTTGTACATGCTTGACTGCAATGACTATCCTTTTCTGAAACCCATTTTGGAATTTTAAAATACATTTGAGAAGTGCCAGACTAGGGGGAAATTTTGATGTGTGGGCTGCACAGTGCTTATAATACAGTAGAGGGAAGAGCAATGCAAATTTGATTCAAACTCTTCACATGCTTGGTACTTTTACCTACTGGTTTCTTTACATCACTTTTGCAGTGAAAAAATTTGTTTTGTTTTTTCATCATGCTAAATTATTTCTCATCTTAATTCTTGGAAAGGACAGGAACAAATGTTAGCACGCAACACCTTATATAGAGCCGGTGTATTGTATTTTAAATTAAAATCAATACCCCGTAACAATCTATAAACAAACACGATTTCACTACTCTGTCACAAGTTAGATGGTAATAGCAGGACTTCATCAGATCAATGTTCTTAAAATACAACACTGCTGGTTATCCTCTTTTCCTCTCATGATTTGGGCCCATGCCATCCTGAAAAAGCACTAACAGAAAAAATTAAATAATTATTCATAAATAATAACTGCAACCATTGAAAACCTACTACAGGGTTGAAGAAATAAAAACATAATCTGCTATTACTCCATGAATCTCTACCAGGAACCCACAAAACACATCCAAGCTTCTGGTTCCAGATTATAGTATGACTCAGATTTACAACTGATGGTTTTTTTCCAAAAAAGACTAAAATAATGTCAGAGTACTTGATATTGGAGGGTGGGGGAGAATCATGAGGGATTTTGAAAAGAAGGAAAACACTGCTCTACTGCTGCACCTTTATTAGTGAGCCTACATCTCACGTGAAAAAAAAAAAAAGAAAAGAAAAAAAAAAAAAAAAAAAAAAAAAGCCTAAGATACATCCAGAGAATAATGGTTTCAAAAATCTAGAAAGCTCACTGGATTAATAAAATAAAATTACAACATCTATTTATTTCAAGTCTTTATTCAGCAGAAGGGCTACGATGTCACAATCCAGAGATCAAGGATGAAATTTCATGGTTCTGACTGAAGCAAAAAATAGGAAATTAAGAAATCAAACTGTAATTTCCAGATCTGCTATATTCTTTTTGGAACACTGGCCTGAGAAAACCAGGGAATACTGGAGTGAGTGGTATAGTGCTGCTGAGCTTCAACTCCGCCTTTTTGAAAGTAACAATATATTAGAATTAACTGCAATACAACCCAGCTGCATTCACTGTAGTGACAGAAGTGACTTGAAAAGCAAGCAGGTTACAAGGAAAGGCAGTGAAGCAACAGCATTATTTACAGCACATTTTGCACATATATCAAATATAAAAATCATAAAAACACTGCATGTTTATTGCAACTAGGAAAAATCTCCTCATTTGAAAGATAAAACTCTGTTTTCTTTCCTTCTTGCTACTTATCACTAGAAATAAAACTTTGATTTTGATCACTTTTTTTATATTCTTTCATGTGTTTCGTTTTCTTTCTGACACAATTAAAAAACACTGTGGAGCTCCCAAGAAAACTTGTTTCCTTTAATGTATGAAAACAGTTCACAGAAACTACAGACTCTGCAAAAACTTGCAGAGACTTGTTTACGCATAATCTGGTAACTGGAGTTTTTAGACCCCACGCACCTATTCACACTGAAACTGAACCTAAACCAAACGTCATGCTGTCTGCCCAGCTACCTTCCAGTAACACCAAGACATGGTCTTGGTCCCTCGTTAACGCTTCACAGAACTAATTAAAGTGTAGAAGTCACCTTGTACAGTGTTAACCCTGCACCTATTCACAAGGATTGCAACAACACAGTGAAAGGCACAGCTGAAGGGGGAAAGAGCTCCTAAGGCAATGCACTTTTTTTACCTGTCCCTTCAACATCTGTGAAACAATGCTTTTTGTTAATCTCATGCAAACAACTTGGTGCAAAATTAATTTCATTATTTATTATGAGCTATTTGATCTACTCTAGTTACAGCAGACAGAACTGGAGAGGCAATCAAGTTTCAAGACAACCACAACATGTAGGTGCTTTTATTCTTGCTACTGAAATGACATTAAATTGACACAGTTCTTGCTCTAATGTCAGCTGGGAAACTTCAATTGCTATGATAGGAAAGGCTATTAACTAGCTACAATAACTTTCTAGAATTGTCTAAACAATGCTATTTATTAAATATCCTCAGGACTTAGGAAGAATAAGAGATAAACTTGCTGTAACTTGCTGGTCATAACATACTGCATTTCCCAAAATGTACTGAATCACAACAAGTAAAAAAAGACATTAATAAGAAGACAGATTGCCTGCAAGACTTGAAAATTATTTTACCCAGATTAGTAACTTCTTTAAATAAGAATCAGATCTTGAAATTGCTAAAGCATATTCCTAATATTAACATGTCTGCACATATACTTGCATGGGTACACTCAGCACCCATGAAAGAATTCTGTGCATAGCAGCCTTGATGTTTTTAGATTCTTTTGTTCAAACAGACTTGATTCATCAAAGCAAACAAATGATAAGGGAAATAGCCTAATTTATTTATTTCCTAAGGGAAATAAATAAAATTTATAATTTAGTAAAATTTATTTTGTCTATGGTGTTTTATGCAAAATCTACATTCTTTGAGAAAAATGTATGTTGAGGGTTAAGTCTCCTGTAGAATTTCCCCCCCCCCCAAGTTGCTAGGAGACTAAATGCTGAGTACTTAACCTGGACAAAAAGAAGCTGATCACTTAGTTTGGGGGAGGGAAAAAAAGCTCCAGGAGAGAGAGCTGAGGGTGGGGGTCGGGCGTCTCTGGTCTTCCGGGGAGCACAGATCAGGGGCTGCTGGCTGCTGGAGTCCACGGTTAACGAAGGAGTCTGGTCCTGGGAATTCTACCATCTGTTGGAGCGCCCAGGAATTCGGAGTTTCTTCGCTGTCCTGCTGGATTTTGGGTGAGCCCGGGTCCCGCCGCTGCGGGTTCTCCGGCACTGCCACCTCTGCCTGCCGAGGACACCCCCTGCCTGCCGAGGACAGCCCACCGCGCCCGGCTTCCAGCCATCGGCGCCGGAGCTTCCACCGTTTGCCCTCGGGGTTCTTGGTTCTGTTCTACTATTGTTATAATTGCTGTTGTTTTTTGTCTGTCCTGTTATAGTTACTAGTAAAGGACTGTTATTCCTTTTCCCCATTCCTTTTTCCTCTGACTGAAAAGTTTGGGTTTTTTTTTAATCTTCCAAATTATAATAACACGGAGGGAAGGATTCAAATTCCTCATTTCCTAGAGAGGCCTGCCTCTCCATAGCAGACACCTGTCTTTTCAAACCAAGACAATGTACTACAGCTACTGCATTGATTTAAGTCATTGATTCCAAATAGGAAACTCCAGAGAGCCTCATGGATATTTTTTAAAAGTCTACAAGCCATCTATATGTCTTTCAAAAAATTTAAAACTAATACACAAATTGGTGAGTACTGCTAAGACTCTCCCTCCCTTTGAAAAGATCTCTTCCTTTTTTCTCCTCCTTCTTTTCCATGTTATCTGCTATGAATCCTGGTGATTCTTGTCCTGCAAGTATAATGCTCCTGCTGTATGTCACACATTAGCATGAGTACACCTGTTTTATTTCAAACACCATGGAGTACCTTAGAAATAAATTTTCAAAATATATTTGTGATAATTTGGAGTCTTCTTTACTTGGCTCATGATACAGTAACATAGCACTGCATGGGTATTTTTCCCTTAACAGTACAAACAAGCTTTTCTCATTATTATAGCTTTATTGTGTCAAGAGCCATACAAACAAGAAAAACAACTCTTGTTCCACAGAACTCATTCTTTTGTAGAAACTGAGTATGATACATTTTTATCAGATAAAGGAAAGGACAATAAAAACAACACACAATACATAAAATAACTGAAAATCTCAGCCTGTCATGTTCCAGACCATAATTAAATGGCAGTGCTTTACTGAAAGCACAGCAGAGACAGGTGGGGTTGAAGAAAGCACATACGATGACTTTGTGTTTCCTATGGACAGAACTACCAAGATAGTGGGAAGCATGAAGGAAAGAATGGCTAGGCTTGAGTAATATTCTTAAGTGATAAAGCTATGAGTACTAAAGAAACACAGCAGAACAACAGGAGAGTAAAACCAAATGAAACAGAGCTATTTTCTGTGCTAACAACTATTTCCTCATTGTGCTTCACCTTTCCTCTCTCTCCCAAGTCACTGGGAAAGAAGTACAAAATTCTGAGTCCCTTTCATGAAACAAGGTGCTTGTCCCTTTCACTAAACATTTGGAAAACCCAAATTACACTGATTATCCTGGAAGTAGTAACAGAGACAGGAGAGCTTATGTGAAAACATTTTTAATATAATAATTGCAAGATAAGGACAGTTAACATTGCCACCTTTATATGCACTGGAAACAAGTGCACTTCTGACAGCCAGAATACTATTTCTCATATTGCACAGGACTGTAGGGTACTACAGCCTCTTGCCATGGGGGTTCCCAGTAGTTAGAAAAGATAAACACAATCTTCCATTATCAGGGACTACAAACCTGAGTATTGGATAGTACTACGACTCCACAATTGCAAAATAAAGAAAAACAAAATCCTTTCTGTAGAGCTAGATAAGCATTTGACTAGGTAGACAGTTTAGGCAGCTGCAGTTCAGCAGAGTACAGCACAACCTCAAAACAGCCATAGTACACGTAACATTGGTCAGAGAGAACACAATGGAGTCTGTTTCAAAACACTTAAGCACATAATTCCCCACTATCAAATTACATCCCTGAGACTTACAAACTACCCCTGAAAAACTTTAAGTGTGTTAAAGTAGACACACAGGTAATTTGCTATATGGATTCTGGTTTTGGCTTTTTACATAGCAAGTATTTGTCACAGAAACTAAAGAATCACAATTACTAACAGATGCCATAGTTTACAAATGAAGGCTTGTTTGTATAACCCTAAATGCACTTTCTGTGCCTATTCTCAGTAGTCGGTAAGAAAAAGTCTTACATTTTATTGGTCACAAAATCCCAACTTTTATTATATTACAGTAGCTCTAAGCATTCAAGAATCTTTCGTTCTTTTATGTAACATGAAATTTGAACTACATCCAGATCTCCTTCTTAAATATGCACAGATATTCCAGTCAGTCTGTCAACTACATCCATGCAGTCCTGGGCATCCGAACCATAATTTCTATCGAAGTGTTTTTGCAAGGAATTGGAAATATCTGTAAAATTCATGATACATGTTTATCTCAGGGTCAAATTAACTCAAACGTGCTGGTACACTGCACTCTGAACCATCATGTTTCAGATGTAATTTCACTGCAATTCAAAAAAAGCAAAGAGGTTTCCAGGAAGTTTGGTAGTTAAAACAGACACATTTACGGAGGTGTGAATTGGCCCACTCCCCCTCAATGTTACCAACTGAATGAAAAAGCCTATGGAATGAATGACAAAGAAATAAGCTTCCTCCTTTCACTGAAACACAGCCATAGCTGGAACCATACCATCTCCCTCAGCTTCAACACAGCCAGCATGAGGCTGCCCATTTCTAATACTCCTGTTCTCAGGCTCACCCACACACCAGGCCCACCAGCAGAACTAAGAAAGGAGGTTCAAAGAAACTTGCATCATGGGGATGTGCACTGAGAAAACCAAAGAGCATCACACTGCATTGCCCTGAAAAACCTTACCAAACCATCAGCTCCCCGGGGAGGGAAAGGCAGGCAGCCAGGAGTAAACGTAGACACACACACAAAAAAGGGTATTTGCTCTAGGACAGTCTTCCAATGACAAAAGCACAAACGGGAAGAGAGGTTTAAACACAGTAAGAGGAATGAACACCTATGAGAATGCCATCTAACAGGTATTTCCAAAACCCTTATCACCATACACCCTTCAATCATATTTATAATTACCTTCCAGTATGCTATCCCTACACCTAGTACACCTCATCTCTGACACAAGCTCTTCTGATCTATGCTTTTCTTGTCTCACTACTTGTTTACACAATTCATTAAAACTGCCTAAGGATATTTTTAAACATCTTTTTCTTTCTGTAATCCACCTTCTTTTAAAAAAATCAAATATATGCAATAATATATTAAGAAAATTGACTCTCTCAGTGGAAAACCCTGACAAGAATCATTCTGATTAACACCAGATGACTGAAGGTCGAGTTACATCCAGTTCACAACCTCATCCTCCAAAAGCCACTTCAGTTGTTTAATTTGAGCATATTCACTGTTACCCAACAATGTAACTATCTATTCAAGCTTCACTTCCTGTGGATCACTCAGCTGCGCACATCTGCACACTCCCCACAACTTCCAAATGCTTTGGACTATTTCTGCATTTGGCAAAAGAGTAACAGTACCAAAAATCCAGTTAATAAAAATTTAAAGGAAAAAACCTTACATTTCTATAGGTATTCCAACATAGAGGCTTCACTGTAGATTTGTTACGATGTGTAACAGATTCCATGCAGAATACAGTTATCCATAATAAAGAATATTCTACCTCTGCTTCCAAGAAAATGTATCTGGTCTGAAGGAGCTCTTTAAGTAGCAACAGCAGATCATCACTAAACCTCTTAAAGCACTCTGCATCCACTAACTTAAACACAGCTGAAATATATAACAAACTGTGCTTCTAACGAGCAAATGAGAGGACATCAGTTGGTAGCAACAACTGTAAAACCAGACAAGGATAGGAGATGGAGCTTTAAATAAAGTAGAACAGATACTGCTCTGAAAGGAGCCTATTTCTAGTTCCACAACAAAAACTCGGCAACTGGGTATTTCCCAGAAGGATGCTGTTGGCATTTAAATAATTTAGGACGACTCTTCATTCTCTATCTTCCCTCTGAGGGTCAGACTAATCTGCTTACACTGAGAATTGAGACTTCTCTGAAGACAAATTCAGATCACTAAGTCACGCCCCTGTTGCCTCACATTCCTTTAATAACCCTGTCTTTTCCCACACTGACTCTCCCTTAAATTACGCCAAACCAAGACTCCCCACTTCACCCACACAGAATCAGTATAGGATGAGAAACAAAGTAACAAACTCTGTGCACGCACAACCATGAAACAGCTACTTATTTTTTGTGCTTCAGCTTCTACCTTGCTCAATATACTTAACAAGAATACTGTCAGTATTAGCTAATCTTAATAATTAAACCTCAGATAAAAAAAGAGCTTTTAGGAGACTATGCAAAGAATATATTAAACCAAAAATATTTATTGAAGGTTTGCTACCAACCATGTCACATCCTGGTGCACAATAAATTCAGAAGCAAGTCAGGTTTAAAGTATGCCTTTGGAGTAAGCCTATTTTTAAGAAGAAAGGCTAGCACCAGCAAGTCACCATTAGGTACATACATGCTCTTTTATAGAGAGATCACATGTGAAGTTAACAACCAACTAGGGAAAGAAACAAGAGCCATTTGTTATGACACTTAGACTCAAACTGTGTATGATTGGGGAAAAAAAAAAAAAAAAAAAAAAAAGTTTTTTTGAAGAAAGGGATGAAGAATGCTTTGGAAAAAGACCTAAGTGAAAAATACATTACTTTCTTGATAGGCAGTTGTATTCTTTCGCTGTGTGTTGGCTCTTTGAGAAATGAAAAGGGGATCTCTAGAAGAGGTTCAGTTCTGGAAAAGAAATATAAAGGAAGCCTGGAATATTTCATTGTACCAGAGTTTTCCATTCCTCATCTGCTACTGATGGTTAGATACATATAAAACTTACTAAAATTAGGGAGAATTTTCAAGTTGATAGAGATTACAAAACTGAAGAGCAAAGCCTATTTGTGATAAGCAAATACTGTGAGGATGGCATACCTGCAAATTCTTACACTGTTTATACTTCTCACTGATTGTTATCCACTTGACTATTTACTTGCTGTTCTTTTCTGGATCATCTGCAGAAGTACTCAGAGGCTCAGCACTGACATTACATTGTAACTTTTATATAGAATCTGCCATGATCAGCGTTAGGGCACCAAGACAGTGTGATTTCTCAAGACATTTGTGTATTCACTTTAAGTATTTTAGCTGGTTCAGTCCCCAGAAGGTAACTGGTTGGGCTTGCTGTGGCTAAAGGCAAACACACAGATGGCATTTCTGTCGGCCTTTGTCCTCACCACTGTATAGGTGTTGCAAATGAGTGTTTCAGGCTTTTAAAAATAATCATGAAACGTGCTACAACAGGTGATACTTTAATCTGCTTCTCAAGGTTTCTAAGGCTCCAATAGCTGTGGCTTTCCTTTTTTAGGAAATGTAGCTGGAAGAGGAAAAGAGGTATATTAGGCCTCAATGCATTAATTTGGCTATAAAATAAAGAGTAAAAAAAATGCTTTCATTTTACATACGTTTCACTCTATTAAAAGCCAGCCTGATAACAGAATTCAGCACTTGCTCCTACAGACTTTTTAAAGGGAGGCATTGAATTTTAAAATAGTAAAAAAATGTGACACAGCCTGGTGACAAAGTACAAGATCAATGTCAGACATAATGCCTACATATTCAAATTCCTATTTATCTGCCTTTATACAATGAAGTATATTGCTAATTTAAGTACATATCCTTCCGGTTTAAGAGCAGATTTCCACATATAGGGAGAAAAGCACTCCTAGGACAATGGAACCCCATAAACTGCAAACGAAACTCCGATTACCTGTCTAAATAAATTAAAATGTCATCAAGACACTTCAAAAATACATCAAAGTACAATGTATTTCAGTACAGGCACAAAGGAGTTGCTTAGTAAGATTCTAACACCATGATCCTTCTGTTCATAGCAGTAATTTATACACCACATTCAAAGTTTAATGCTAGTTCAGAACTCTTTCCCATTACAGTAACTCATCTCCCTCAAAAGAAATTTTTTGATGTGATCACTTTAGTTGAGCAACACACAAGCCTGAGAAACTGCATGTTTACTTCAAATTAGGTGCTTCAAGTACTTTATTGGCTCCCAAATGCACAGTATGATCAGTAAGACCTCAGATTAAAATTTTAAATTCAGCTTTATTTTAATCATCAATCATTTCTAAAAGCTTTTGTATTTTATGCTGAATTCCTTCATGACCAGCACTTTAAACTATCTCAGACTTCAGATTCACCTCCTTTGTAAAGCTGCGAAATACCAATGGTTTCAGAAAATTGGTGAAAGGAAGTCAAACACAGACCTATTCACTTAATTCTCACATACATATTCCTGGCTTCCATGCTTTTATACAACATTTTAAGACTGAAGAATATTTCAAGATATTAATTTAAAAAAAGGTCACTATCAGGCACTCATAAAACTTTCTGTAAGTTACGACTGTGGGATGTCTCTCAACTCCCCAGCTTATCCCTACTCTCTGGGCAGATCTGACTTGAAGGACGTCATCACTGCTAAGGACAGTTGCACTGCTGCTCCTCCTAATCTGCACAGCTAAAAAACAGGATCTCTTATTCCAGGAAAACTCCCCATGGACCCAAAAAGCACCTGGGTTTGCATGGCCGGGTTTTGGTAGCAGAGAGGTTACAGGAGTGGCCTTCTGTGAGAAGCTGCTGGAAGTTTCCACCATGTCCACAAGAGCCAAGGCCAGCTAGCTCCAAGACAGATGTGCTGCTGGCCAAGGCTGAGCCCACCAGAAATGCTGGTAAAGCCTCTGTAATAACTTATTCAAGAAGCAAGAAAATGTTATTGTGCAGATGTAACTGCGGCCAGAGAAGTGCAGAGTGGGAATATGTGAAAGAAACAACTTTGAAGACATCAAGGTCAGCGGAGAAAGAGGGGGAGTAGGTGCTCCAGGCACTGGAGCTGAGATTCCTCAGCAGAACATGGTGCAGCCAGCCCATGGTGAGGTAGCTGTGCCCCTGCAGCCCATGGAGGACCAAAGGGATGCAGAGATCCACCTTCACCTGTGGAGGAGACCCAGATCAGAGCAGGTGGATGTTGAGAGGAGGCTTTGACACCATGGGAGGCCCATGCTGGAGCTGGCTCCTGGCAGGGATCTGCAACCCCATGGAGAGAGAAGCTCACACTGGAGAAGGTTTCCTGCTAAGACTTGTGACCCTGTGGGGAATCCAGGCTGGAGCAGGCTGTTCTTTAAGGACTGCACCTCAAGGGAAGAATAGCCCATGATGCAGCAGTTTGCGGAGAACTGTTGCCCATGGGAAGGAATCACACTGGAGAAGTCCATGGAGAACTGTCTCTCATGCAAGGGACCCCACGCAGGAGCAGGGAAGGACTCCTCTCCCTGAGCAGTGGCAGGGATGAACTGTGAGGAACTGACCTAACCCTCATTCCCTGTCTCCCTGTGCCAGTGGCAGGGAAGAGGTAGAGCAGAGAAAGAAGAATGGGTGTGGGATGGTATTTTAAGGTCTGTTTTTACTTCTCATTTTCCTGCTCCAATTTTGTTAAATTCAGTTAATATCTCAAGTCTATGACAGTCTTTGGTGAGTGATCTCCCTCAAGGACCTTATCTCAAGCCATTAACCCTTTGTTGCACATTCTCTACCCACTCCAGTTGCAGAAGGGAGTTAAAGAGTGGCTTTGGTGGGTGCCTGGTGTTCAGTCAGGGTCAGCCCACTACAGTGCCACACACAAGCTTTACAATTCCAGCTGGTAGTGGGGAAGGTGGACTGTGCTCTTCACTAAGGGAAGAGGGTAAAGGTATAGCTCTTTCCCCCAAGAAAATGTACTCATCTACAGTGTAAAGGCAGAAGTGTACTGTCCCACATTTCCACAATGGATAAGGAAAAACCAGAAAACTAGAATTGTGTACCTAAAAAGAGGTTAGCAACATTATCACTCAGCTGTGGTATACTGGATTGTCATTTGCATGAGAACTGTGATACCACTGAGGCTTTGTTACAGTGTGCATAGATGACAGACATGACAGATAATTTAAAATCTGGAACTGAAGTGAGACAAACTAGATGACACCTAGGCAACAGGCACTGGTAACAGCATTAGCTGGATCAGCAACAACAGGGAGGTAGGTCATTAGTAACTACACTCTACAAACATGCAGTTCTTAGGCACATGCTGCAGTAAAGCTGCTGGAGTGCAGAAATGCCAAAAGCCAGTATTAGCCACAAAAGGGATCACAAAAAAGGATGCTTAAAAATACTGACAAAAGCCATTGGCTGAATTACAAAATGTTCAAAGATCTCTACTTGTTTATTCACTCATTTGCTAAAGTACAGGTTAAATGCAGGAATCTAATGCTCCTGTAACACCCCTCTGCCTGAGAATACTTGGAAGACCAGAGATCAAGACCTCAAGCAATTTCCAAGCCCTTCCTGCATTCAAACCCTTTTTGTTTTTGCTTGCCCTAATAAGTAACCTCTTAAACTGGTTAGATGCTCACTGGTTCCTTTCCTCCCTTCTATTTGCCCACCCTCTTAAAAAAGAGCTGTTCTTGCAGACATCTTGGCCTCCTATTCCACCCTGAAGAACATTCACCTTTAGCCGTGAATGTGCCTTAACAAGACATCCCAAACTTTCCTTCCCTTGCCATCCCAGCTCTCCTGTCTCCATGAATCTCTTCAACCACAGACACCAGCTGAACTTTAGCCACGGAATTGACTGCTCATTCAGTACCTTCAGATAGGAAACATGACAAATGGGAGGTGTCCTGACAAGGGAAGCTATTTCTACTAATTAAACAATCACCCAAATCCATCCCTGTCACTGCTTCCAGCTGCAAGTTGCTGTGATCAAGAGTAATGTGTCTGATGTCATTCATCTCCCTGACTTAAAAGCAGACATCTTTCTCAGATTATTTTAACTGATGTTTAGATCATGGAAAGGACGTATGTTCTTTCTCCATACTTCTAAAAAATTACTTCTAAAAAATTGGAAAATATGAAATATGTATTCTCTCAAATCCAGTTACAAATATTTTAGTGTGGGTTAAATACACATTTGGAGTTAAATCCCTGTGCGCTCTCCCTGAGCACTTCTTTAGAAGACAGCAAATGGAAGATTCTTTAGTAATATGAAGAGCAGGCTGAAGTAAATACAACAATATTATAAACAAAAAAGCACCTTAATTAGGACTCTAGAATGAATCTCGGTTTGAAAATTACTCTGCTGAACTCTATGTGCAGGAAATAAAGACAGGGAAGGTTAAAGTCTCCACTTAAATCTATGTGATAAGAGAAGCACATATATATGGATTTGCTTACTGCATGTGATATACTCATTATCATGTTACTACAATATCCCTAACAGATGCTTTTATTTGAGATACTCCATACAACTTCATAGAAAGAAAACATCCTACCAGGGTATACTAATTCAGTGGATTATAATACCCTTTATGAATCATAGAAAAAAAGGCATTTAGCAAAGCCTTATGGAAATTCATATTCAGCTAAAATCTAGAAGTCAGAGCATATGAATGTAAGTGTGTGCCTTCCCACTACAAGGCGCATCAAACAAGACTTCATTTTTCTGTTCTAAACTGCTTACCTTCAGTTATTGAAAAGTTCTTTATAACAGAGCAGCTCGCTCCTTAAATGAGTAGGATTATTAAATTTTTAAGAGATATCATTGACTAGAACAAATTTATTTCTAGTAACACTAGATATAAATTAGAAGAAAATCTTATTTTTTCCACAAAATAACGATTCTCACAATCCTTCTGTATTTACAAAGGGACGTATCTGTATCTCCCAACAGGTGCATATGAAGCTGGAATAATAAAAACCAAGTTATAGGCCCCTCTAGCACGTTAATTTATTCTTAACTTTTAAATACAAGCAACTTCATTACAGACTTCCACCACATGCCAAAGCGTGCTCACACTGCTTGTTAGAGGATGACTCTACTGGTTTATGGCTACAACTGACCTTGAATGTCTGCTCTAGCTACCCACAGTCAGTCCCAGAGGCTTTCACTTAGTAGAGGAAACATCTCCAAGGTTAAGCAAAGGGTAGTCATGAATTACAGACAATCAGATGGGTGAAACACGCAGTTCCCATCCCGGTATATAGTTCAAATGTATTTTCCGCTCACAGAGAAACACAACTAGTGTACTTTCATTGCTTTGTGGAATTTTTCATTTACTAAGAGTGAGCACATTGAGCTTTCTCTCACAACAAAAAATTCCACAACCAACTAAATGTATCTGGGAAAGTCCTATAAGTAATAAAACTCACAAGATGCTTAAGTGAGAAACCACCTTGACTCAAAGTACTAAACCAAATTGTTTGGGGTGACTCCCTTCCCCCCTTTGAAACATGCTCTACTTGTAAGCTTTCTTCATTTTGGGGAGGCTCTTATTTTTGCTTGCCGACTTCCTGACTAGTTCCAGAAAGTTGCTCCTCACAAAATAGCTGAGAAAGATATACAGACATTCCCCCATAACCTAAAATTAAGCATCAAATAAAACAGCAGGGAAAACAAAACAAAACAAAACAACAAACTGGTACATAGCTATTAAATATGCTAGCCTTGATAAGAAGACACCACCACAATGTATCAAAAGATACAGTATATCCAAATTTAAAGTATTTGTTCAGAGAAACAAGCCCAAACCGCAACTTAGATTAGGGCTTTTTTGAAGTGTTTGCACTGATCTGTCTATTATGCTGAATTTAGCAGTTTTAACTTAGATACTCAGAAGAATCAATAATACATATTTCAAAGCAATTGTAAAGCTTTGCATAATGAATCATCAGTGAAGTAATAACTGCAGCAAAAAAAAACAAGTGTAGGAAACAAAAAAAGAAGATAGAACATCACAATTCTTCAGAGTATGGTATCATAAAGCCTGCTATAAACCACTCTGAGCATTTATTTCTACTGAGGGGATAAACACAGGAACTAATCTACAACCAAATTTTTTCGTATATAATGCACTGATACCCAGTGTATCTTAAAACCATGTAAACTATGGAGGCTCAATTTTACCAACCAACAGACACCTCAAGTAATAACTGGTACTGCAAAAATGCAAGAATGCAATTCTGAAACGCATACAAGCTAAAAACATCCCAGGCTGTCAACAAATTGCACTCTCTCAATTACTGCCTAGCTGGGTATCTCAGCTGTTCCAGTATTTTAACATAACCATTAACTATCTGGGACAGTATAAATGGAACACTAAAACTTGAAAATGCAGAGACAAGAAAGCAAAACCACACTATTTACACAGTACAAACAGTACTCATGAATTTTTTAAAAACCTGTAAGGAAATTAGTGAATTATACTTAATAAGTGTGGAAATAATGTCTACACCTTGGGAAACTTGAGGCATCTGGTAAAAGGTACCTAATGTGGGAAGGAATGTACCTAACAGTCCAAAGGCACAAAGTTTAAAAATCTGAGTTCTGCTAACATTAAACCACAAGACTGGTAACAACTCTAAGTTTTAGCCAGACCTAGTACAAAACAATAAGCATTTAGTACCTAGTTGAAAATAATACTGATACAATTTACATCTATTTGATATTAAAACAGGAGTGACTGAAGTAAAGGAATCCAACAGATTCACCTGTAGGGTCCTTCCAACACTAATGCAGTAGAACTCTTCCTCTCCTAGCAATGACAGAACAGATGAAAAAGTCATGCTAATTACATGCTTTCCTCTGATGACAGGAATGGGGTCAGATGGCTTCTGTCATGATCCTGGTTACAAGAACACCTCTGCTCTTCCTCTGGCTGACAGTATTGTCATTTAGTGTACAATAACAATCACACCGATGACCTTATATTCAATTTTCAAACTTTTTGCTATGAGGTTGTTTAGAATATAGGTTTTTTTTCTTCTCTACTCGAATGAATGTTGCTTTAAATATTGTCCATGTGACCTCACTGACATTTTGAATATAGATGCAATATTTGCTCTGAACAGTCAGCTGAATGTGTATATACTTGGGACAAGTTGACATTCAATTAACTTATTAGACAACATAAATTTCTACAGTGTTAAAATTGGGACATGTTCTCTTAAAGGACTACAAAAAAACTGTTCTAATAAATTAAATGCAGTGGTTTTGCCAAAAATGCGATTTACTGCTTAGCGAAATATATCTCTTCAGTATATCACAAAATATCACTAAAGACTGACATTCAAGAGTTTAAGATACAATAATTTATTAAGTTAAGCGATTCCTTCAGGACAGTCTGTTCTGGCTTTGGAGTTCAGCTTCTTTAGAAATTTGAATAAACTGGCTGGCAGACTTTATTTGCTTACATGATTCAGGCTATCACTTCAAACTAGGTGAACGAACCCAAAGAACCATTTATTCTTCCTCCTCTCGTACCATCATTAACAAACTGACACGCAAGTTCGGGTCCTGACAAGTGAACTTTTATGACTATTTTACTTGTTTTCCCTTAGAACCAAATGAAGAAGGAGTTATATATACAGTATTGTTATAACTTCAAGTAACATCTGTACCACAGAAACCTGGAATGGTTCTAATCCAAAATTAAATGTTCTAAGGCTTATATGAGTGTATGTTTTTCTTTAAGAAGACAAAATAATATCAGTAGCAATGTAGTCTCAGTAATCTAACATAAAACACTGTTCCAATCACAATTTTTGAGAATAATCCTTTTCTAATCTCCACTAATAACTCAGTTATTAGTGCTTCCAAGGGTACTCACCAAACCAAAAACCAGCCTAGAGATAAGGATAATTAAGACTGACCTCTTCTGCTGCCATTTCTACATTGGAACTCTTTCAGTGTCCCTGTCCTACTACTATAAATATTTTTCTTTGACACATATTTACATCTGGAAGTCAGAAGCAGGGAAATTCATCTACTGTACTACTGCACTGACTGCTACCAACTGCACAAAACTTTACAGAAATTGCCTATAGTCTTCTGCTCAGTGTGACAGAAATTCAAATTAACATATAATAGATATAGTCTTAACTATGTAAATAAATAATTAAGACTACAAAAAGTTTGAATTTTCAGAAATCTGAAGAAGCCAAATACCCATGATTCCAGACTCCATTCCAAAGGAAGGCATGTCCTAGTTTCTGCATTACACCACCTTAGAGACTTTTCATAACTTAGCCTCTGCTCAGAACACCAATCCCTCACAAACTGGTCCTGAAAGTGCTCCATCACAGTACAATTAGATATAAACCATCATCCTGCTGAGAGTTAAGTAAAAAACAAACAAAATGGTAACTTTAGAAACTCAGTTCTCTAACCTGAGCTCATGTTTTAGCAGGAAAAGAAATAAGATCAGCATCCCTGGAGGTACTTTAAACATGTGTAGATGTGTCGTTCAGGGTTTAATGATGGACTCGGAAGTGCTGGATTTGCGGCTGGATTCTATGATCTTGAAGGTCTTTTCTAACCTACATGATTCTATGATTCCAAGATTTACTTAATTTCCAGCTGATAAATCACAGAACTTTGGTTTGAAAAATACTTCCCTCAAGAACAGGACTGATTTCTCAGATGACGTTTTCTCCCCTAAAAAAGTTACTTGCACAACATATGGTTCTGTTTTAAACTCAGGTAACTGTTATGGCCTTTGAGATAAACAGAAATGTCTCAATATTTGTCCTAGTAAAAGATAGACCAGGATTATATAGAGACACATAAAAACAATTATTTCTTGGATATAAAACTCTCAAGCCGGCTGGAAATATAAACCAAAAAATACTGTTGCCCAATGGCCTACCAAGCCACAATTCTCTTTAGTCAGTGCTATTCCAATATTTCACTCATCAGTATTCCTCCTTCTCAAATTTTTATAATTATAGTCATCATCACAAAGAAGGTTTGAAAAATTCACCAACTACAGGGAAACAGAGAAACATTCTCTGGAGAGCTCAATGCCCACATAACAACCTTGGTGAATTTAGTATTTTAATTAGCAGAAAATTCTAGACATTTTAGCTGTGCAACTGCATAATAGAAGGCAGCTGAAGTGACGCACCATTGCTTTTCCAAGCATGCTTTTACCTTGGGTACTGCCTACTGCATTCAAAGCCTTAACATAATGGTATCTGCAAGGCTCTGCTCAGGATCAACATTACAGTCCAGAGTTAGGCTGACAGCAGTGTCTTGATCAAATTCATGTCAATACTAAATCAGTTTAGCTTGGAAGAGCTAAAAGCAGTTGTACAGGAAGGTAAAAAGCGTTAATAGGACATAGTTCCCAGACTCACCTTCTTCTCCCAAAATAAATAAATGGGAGAAATCAAAACGAAAGCTAGAGAAAGGGCTATGCTACACAGTAAATGCTTGCTGCTGTTTCGGATACTAAAGCCTGGGGAGGATAGTTATTTTCCTTTGAGCAGTGAAACCTGTCAGAACTTCAGACATTTTTAACAAAAACTGTTAAGAGAAAACTAATTTTTCATGATGAGGAAGTGACACAGCGTGCTGATCAAAATCAGAAGCACCTTCTCCTTCCTGGCAGTGGCACTAACGGATGGTGATCGGTTTCTTAGCAAGGCGGAAGAAACTTATGAAGCCTTCTTGGCTGAACTTTCAAAAATCTTGATTAAAGGTCTATCAAAAACGTTATTCTGAAAGAATTTAATTTGGTTGGTTTTTCTCTAACCAAAGATTATGCTTGTGATTTAAGTTTTTGTAAGGGAAATGCTGACAGTTACACCTAAAGTTACAGTATCACAATTCAAAACGTTTTACTTAAGCTGAGGAGGAATAATCACAATTATAATTTTGACTTTTAATTTCAATTCTGTGATGAGTATAATAAAATCAGCACATTGAGTTTGTTAAAAAAAAAAAAACTCTTCACAGAAATTATATTTTAAGTACATTAAGTATGCAAATAGAAGAACAGCTTAATATATCCAAACCTGAGATTTTTGCTACCACTTCCTGCTCCACCATTAGCTAAGTCTTTTCCAGTTGTGCTTATAGTTTACCTTCTGACATGAAACTCTTTTGCTTTAATTAATACCCATTTAAAAGATTCCCCAAAAGTACCCCACTTTGTTCATGAAAATACACCTGCTCAAAAATTAAACTTTACCAGTGTGTCTATTTGGTTACAGGTACTGGCAGAGTTGTAGCTCTGAAGAAGCCCTCCTTACTTTTCTACTCATGTACATATGAAATTGGAAATGCTCCTACAAGTTTATGTAGTACATCTACATTTTTAGAGTTTGGACTGATTGTTGTGTCACAGGCATGTGCTGGACAGAACACTTTGCAAAGGCAAATCTGAAATATCTTGATGTCCCAGACACAAGCTTGCTTTTTTAACAGTGAAAGAGATTCCAATTACTTAAGTTCGATAGTATGTTTAGACCAAAGGCATCTGCTACAGAAACTACTAAAGCAGGGCCCCCTGTCGTTGTCCTCCTCAGGGCAAGGCACATGCCCAGCTCTGTGCCAAAGGCCGCTTCTCCCGCTTGAGGCCCAGAGACACAACCTACACTCGACTTCATAAAACAAACGCAACTTCCTGAAAAAACATGAGATGACCCTCTTTGTCAAGTACCTGTGTTTTGATCTGTCATGTGTTACTGGGCCACCTTTATACTGTAAAAACCAACCTCAGCACATTTACACAAATATTTTTCATTAGCAGTTCTCTTTAAAGGTGGGTTTATACCCAGGGATGAAATCCTATTCGGGTATGAACTGCAGATAGACTGAGCAGAAGCAAAGGTCCCTGGAAGGTCTTCCAGGCCTGTGCTGATGTGTCACAAACTCACGACCAGCGCCAGCCCTCGACCCCGCGGCCCGGGCGGGCCGCCCTGCCCCCGACACCAGGCTTCATTCGGCCTGGCCGGAGGTGGAACATCTCCCAAGCATCCATCCCTATTATCCACAGGCAGCGATTACCCGTGACTCAGAGGATTTGGGGCTGGCTTGTTTGTGCGGCCCCGCGCCAACTCCGGAGTTCCCGGCAAGGCACATCTGCGGGAGAGCAAGCCCAGGGCAGCTGGGCCAGATCCCAGAATCCCGGCCCCAGTTTTAAGGACTTCCCAGAGGAGATTTCCGTCCACCCCCAGAAATAATAAACAAATAAATAAATCATTTAGCAACACGCCAAAAAACCCAAACAAAACAAAACAAACAAAAAACCCTGGAGCGAATTCTGGAGCAGTCGAACTCGAAGGAGGACACAGGGCTGGGGGCAGAGAAGAGAAGTACGGGGACACCAGCCGGGCCTGGCGGCGGTCCCGGCAGGCTCCAGGGACCCCGCCGAGGCCGGCCGGGAGAAAGGCCGCTTTGTTCCCCCTCCCCCGCGGCCGCCTCCCGGCCCGCGAGACGGAGGCGGACGGGCGGCGTCACCGCCCGGTACCTACCGCAGCAGGAGACGACGAGGAGCAGGAGTTGCGCTGACCTCCAAGCCGGGGAGCCCTCTGCGCTCCCCCAAGGGGCCATAACACCCGCCCGCAGGGAGGCGGCCCGGAGCCGGAGCTGCCACCGCCGCGCCCCCGACAAGGAGCCGGAGCTGCCGCCGCCGCAGGAGGGGCCGGCGGCGCCTCGCCCCCTCGCCCGCCGGAGCCGCCGCCTACGGGGAGCGCTAGCGGCCCGCACGCCTCGGCCGCCCGCCCGCCCGCCGAGCCATGAGCCGCCACCGCCGCCGGCCTCGGCCTCCCTCCTCGCGCGCCGCTTCCTCCTCCCGGCTGGGCTCCGCCGCGGCTGCGCACTGCCGGCACGAGCGCATGGAGCCGCTCCCGGCAGCCGCGGGCCGGGCGGGCGAGCGGGGCGGAGCGGCGGCCCCCAGACGGCGGGGGCGGGCCCGGGCCGCCGCGCTCGGCTCGGCGCGGCGCGGCGCAGCACCGCCCTGCCGGCTCCTCCGGCTCCTCCTTCGTCACCTCCTCCCTCCCCTCCCACTTCGTCGCCGTCGTAGCCTCCGGGTTTTGTCCCGTTCCGTCCCAACGAGACAGTCGCCGCCACCCGTGGCGGCTGAGGCCGCATCCCGTGGAGAGAGGGTGAATGTCCCGGCGGCTGAGGTGCCCAGAGCCCCGGCCCACACAGCATAATCCAGTGGGAGTTTTGAGTACCCTGGCTCTTCGCCCTGAATAAAACTGCCTGAATCCAAACCCAGTCTGTAAAGCACAGGGGTACTCTGGCAGCTGGCGGCTGCTGTGCTTCTGACCTCCGAATTCGCATTTTAACAGTGAGACCGAAAAATTATCGTGGGAGCACAAAAAGCGCAACTCCTGTAGATGCAAAATTAAGGACCCCGTAGAAATTCTTTCTGACACTTCCTGTTCGATTAGTTGCCCGTTTTCCTGCTGCATAGTTGTCAGTTATCTGAATATAGGATCCACAGCGCAATTTTTATATTTAGCTTTAATTTTGCAGTGCCTGTGGCAGACCATGAGAGGTGTTTATTGACCCTATTCGACTAGACCCATTTGTTTGGAATAACAAAGTATTGCCGTTTTCGAGAAAAGCTCAAGTTAACCTATGT
This sequence comes from Hirundo rustica, assembly GCF_015227805.2. Taxonomy (NCBI): domain Eukaryota; kingdom Metazoa; phylum Chordata; class Aves; order Passeriformes; family Hirundinidae; genus Hirundo; species Hirundo rustica. Next base: position 19,656,874 of record NC_053450.1, on the reverse strand, counting down.
TCGTAAGGCTTTATAGCTACACCTTGAAAGCAGATGTATTGAGTCAGACCAGAGTTCCTGCTCCACAAATGGTCATTGCAATGGAGAGTGCTCTATGCTATTTCTTCTCATTCATCTCATTTTTTCACAGAATCATGAAATAATTTTGGTCGGAAAACACCCTTAAAATCATTTAGTCCAACTGTAAATATAGCATTGCCAAGTCCACTACTAAACCATGTCCCCACATGACACATCTACATATCCTTTAAGTACTTCCAGGAATGGTGAATCAACTACTTGCCTGTTTGAATGCTTGACAACCCTTTCTGTGAAGAAATATTTCCTAATATCCAATAAATTTTCCTGTCACAACCTGATATCACTTCCTTTCATTTATTGTTCTGTGATTTCTCCTGCATTTGTATGCAAATCCCCATCTATTTGGGGAGGAAGAGAAATATATTGGGAGATTTTCTCATTTGAAAGGGAGGAGATGTTTATTTAAGGGTGAGCATCTGGATAAAGATTCAACATTAATAATTGTCATGAGAGAAGTAAGGTAAACCAGCCAAGCATGAATGCTTTCCAACTCTGGGAAGTTGTGGCCCAAAAACACCCTGAGGTGGCATCATTGAGTTTAACAGTACTCAGTCGATTGGTCTTCAGTACATTTGTCCAGTCAAAGTTTGAGCCTATGAGTTTTCATCCCTCCAAAGCCATGAGTTTGCACACAAAATTAACATTTCATGGAAAAATACACAACCTGTAGGTTTATACAAACAAGAAAGCATTCACAGCAGCTTGGCCAACAATCTTCTATGTTTCTTTCTACTCACAAGTCTAACTAACTTCTTCAGTGAAACCTCAGGTGGCCTTTTTTCCACTCACTCAATCCAATTTCTTTTTTAAATTTTTAATTATTAGCAATGTGGCACTGAAGGAAGTCTGGTCTGTAGCTACTGAGGGAGGCATTACTGATTTTATGAACATACACCACACAAAGCCTATGAACACACAGGGATTTCTAACCTCCCACAGTAATTACAGCTGTAACTGAGAGATGTGATGTAATTCTCTTTACATAGATTTCAGTTGCATAACAAAGAAGACAACACTAATTATCTTTAAAGATTAAATGCAATTCCAAACAACTCAGATATCTGTGTTGGCAAAAGTACTTTCAACTTACTGCACAAACAAGTGGCGACCCTTTACCATGTACCCAGGTTGATTATTCATGACAGAGAGCAAAGCATCAACCCCTGATGCCAGGGGCTTAATTCCAACATCCTTCTTTAAAGATGCAGAGTGAAGACTGATATGGAAAAGAGTCTTGCCTCAATACTAAATGAGCTTGGCAAACTAAAGGTGAGATGCCAAAGTGATGATCTAAAGAAGAAAAAAAAATTGCAGAAGTTTGCCTGCATATGAAATGAGCTGGATCTTATAAGTCCAGGGAAAAGAACATGTTAGTATTCCAGATAAAACAGGATGTCAAGCAACATTGACTCACAAAATACCCTTAGCAAGTCCACCAGATCTACAAACTCCTTTCCTAGCCAAATTGCCTGAGTAAAAACTCTTACTCTTTTTCTTTTTTTTTTTTTTTTTTTTTTTTTTTTGCTACTGCTTTTGGTCTCTGCTGAGAACTTCCTTAATCTTTTTGATGTTTCGGATGAATATATTTACTCCTATGCCTGGAAAGTATGTTGTAAATCACAGTCATAACTCTATGTACATAAAATTATAATCATGACTGCATTTTTTGTTTGGATTTTTTTTTCTGTGCTCTTATCTGAAGATGACTAATAGAAGTTTATTATTAGGAATAATTTTAAACTGGCACAGATGTTGACAGCACCTTCCTTTGAAGGCAGGTGAAGATAAAACATCCTCAAAGCACACATGCTTCACCTTGAATCAAATCAAGACTGCTGTTATAGGCAGTTTTATTCTGTCTGATGCTTTAGGTTGGCACATGAAGCTACTGAGACAGCTTCTGCAAGAATTCAGGGACTCACTGCCAATATCAGCAGATGATTTTTTTTTCTTTCTGTACTTTTTTTTGCAACATTATTATGTTTTTAATGATCAATTGAGTATAGTAACTTCAGTTTCACTTCACTTCCTGCTAAATGCACTTCCTTTTTGCCATCCTCACTATTCTTTTTTTTCCCCCTCTTCCTCATCAGTTCTCCCATTTCAGACTATGGTGTTAGCAAATGCTACCCAAAGATTTAAGAACAGTTTTATGGCCCATTGTAAAACTACTCCACATTTAATTCCTTTCTCTCTATTCCTGCTCTGACTATGTAAAACTGAAGAAAATCATTAGAGTATCTCTCTAATGCTAAGTCTTGGTTGGAACCTCTCAGGACTATTTTAATAAACAGTGAGAAATGAGGACAGTTTAAGATGTTTGCTAGATCTCAGCTAAACAAAGTTATAGTATTCTTCCTTTACCAGTCTCATTATTTTCTGTCCCATAACTTCCCTTCACATGAGGTCATAAGAAATATTGCTATAATCAGTACCAGTATTTAACTTTTTGGTGAGTCCTCTACCACATCTGAATTTACTTGAACTGTTTTTTTGCAGAAGTTTATCATAAGAGGGACAGCAATGGAATTCTAAATATTCTTATTAGGTTTTTTTTAAAAAAACAATTATAAACAGTAAAGCATAACAAATAGGCAGCAGAGGAAATTAATTTCTCTTCTAGACTTATGTTTATTTTTCAGCACAACATATGAACACTGGGACAAAAGTTATTTGTGCCATCTATTCAGTCATTTATTTTTTCTAACAAACAGTTGTTTGCACAGCAGTTGTCCAAAGGGTGCTACTAAACTACATTTTTATACAACGTTATTTTTAATTCTAGACCACAGATACCTCAAATCTAGAGTACCCTACATAACTTCACTGCAAAATTATGAAAGACAGTGGAAGATGTTAGAAATGTCTGGATCAAGGCCATTGTGCTAAAAAATATACAGTATACATCAAAATCTGCTTACAGTGTCCTGGTGTACATATTCATATTGCTCTTCCACACTGGAGGAAATATATCAAATGTGTTAAGTCATCATTTATTTCCCTGGTATTTATTATCAGTAGCATTGTGCAGTCTAGAGGTCACTCAAGAGCAGGGCCCCATTTTACTAAGGACTGTGCAGACATAGGACATGCTGTATATTTAGCAGTGAAAATAGTCCAAATATAGTTCAGCCAGCGGCAAATGAAGTGTGCCTGGAGACAATGACAGTGTAGCTGCATCCTTATAGCTTGCACCCACCCAAACTAATTTTGTAGGGCACATTAGTTTAAGCATTATACCCCACTAGCTGCTTCTGGAATTAATGTTCATTTCTTCAAACCACTGCAGAGCACTTGGAGTAAGTCCCTGCTCTTTTTCCATGCTTTCTGGACTAAGGACTTATTTGTAGACAGTTCGTAACCTCTTTGCCTAGAATCTAAACAAAATAACTGTATCCCCCTCAGAAGAAAGGGATTTGGGCACGAACAAGTTTTAAGAACTGTCTACAAAATTTTTTACTTCAGTTAACAATACTTCATGTCCTCCATGATAGTAGTTGGAGTTTTCTTTCCTAGTCATCCAAATCTGGACTGTCTCTCTTACATGTATCAGATATTATGCTTTAAATATTATTACAACTGGTTTGTGTTCAACTGACTGCAGAATAAATCATGATTTGTAGTCATAAGCTCCCTAGTTTCCTCTCCCTAGTAACAGCACTTCTGTCATAGACTGCATGAATTGCAATTGCCGAATTTTGTAGTTTTAAACAGTTCTGGAAATGTTGCCCAAGCTCATTCATTTATTGAAGTACATTGCTCCTCCTGAAAGGACAATCAAACAGAAGTAACATAAATTTGGAATAAGGCATGTGGCAAAGTGTGACCTAATTCAGCCTGCAATTACACCATGTAACTTATTATTTCAATAAGTACAACATGGTAACACTACCAGTATTAAAACTGCCTTTGTTCATTTCTTATTGTTAAGTAAAGCAGCTTAACTCTTAATGTGGCCATGTGGACCTAGATAACATGCAAAGATCAACAGGTATGGTGATATCTTCATTCTTCTGCCTGCTTCCTTATTAACAGCCCCAGAAATGGCTTAAGAACAACTATATTAGCATTATTTTACTACAAAATTTCCATTGCATTAGATAAACAGCAGTGGTTATCTCAAGTGGTTGAACAGTATCAGAAGATAGGAGATAATCAGAGTCTACAGTTACATTGCATCCCAGAAGATTCAGTCTTTCACTCCAGTTGTTAGAGACCTAAGGCTGCTCTTCGCAGCCATTCTCTTACCTTCGGACATATCTTCTCAGGATCGAGGAACCAGACCTGCTTGTTGCTACCTGGAAGGAACTTCTATCACTGAAATCTCTGCTTGATTTTTACACATTACTGTATAAAACATAATAAACCCATCAGGAAGGCCTGAGTTTAAACTCTAGTAAAAACAATGTATTTATAAGTGAAGATATTTGTATAAATATCTTAACAATTATCCCATCACAGAAAGAGCACAACTGTTCAGCTGGTTCATGGATAAAATTAAGAACTAAACTATTATTTTAATTTTAGAGTAAGCCCAAAGACCAAAGAGATGAAAAAGGCAAAAAATCCTGAATATGAAAAAAAAAAACCCAAGAAACAACCCCCCCCAAAAACAAAAATAAAACCAAAAAAACCCAACTCAACCCAAACCAAAACAAACCCAACAAAACAACAAAACAACAACAAAAAAAGACAAAAGACTTCATGATTGCAAAGAAAACAAAAAAATCTCTTCAACACTAACAGAACATTTCATGAGCAGTTTTTAAAACCTAATTAGTTAGGCTAATTAGTTAGTGTGGAAAGAACTATAAAAAACCCACAGTTTTTTTTGTGGGGTTTTTCTGGTGGATTTTTTCATTTTCTAAATTAAATTTATTTTTTCTTACGTACAATTTTTGAAGCAATTATCTTTTCAAGCTCCATACTGACACTGGTAATATTCTTGATTTTTAATTACGTTAAATTAGAACCTCCTTTATCTGGCCTGCACATGCACATTATGTCTCCACTGGTCATTAAAGCAGAAATAGCACAAAGTCTGAAGTAGTGAACTACTTCTAAAGTACACCAGTTTAAAGTTTACTGAATTTATTAAAGTTTGAAGAAGCACAATACGTTGTAGTCTTATAGCATTAATCATGTTCTGCATGTTGACAGATCTGGAAGAAAAGGCAATGAGCATAATATGTTAATATTTTGCCCAAATAGATTTTTTAATCTTGTTGAGTGCAGCTAGTATTTAGTCATGGTTCCAGATCATGTTTCTACTGCGCATCCATAACCTCCAAGTGGAAGACTTTGAGTCAGAGGGAAGGATCCCAGACACAGGAATTGTCAGCAAAAGAAAGCTGTGCACCTGTTAGAGTGAGTCCAGATGATGACCAAGAATATTATCCAAGGGCTGTAGCACCTCTCCTATGAAGACAGGCTGACAGAACTAAGGGTGACAGAACTAAGCCTGGAAAAAGAAAGGGTCCAGGGAGACCACTGAGCAACCTTTCTAAAGCTAAGGAGGGCTTTAAAAAAGAGGGAAAGAGCCTTTTTACATAGATGGGTATTGATAGGATAAGGTAGAATTTATTTAAACTGAAAGAGGGAAGGTTTAGATTAGGTATTAGGAATAAATTCTTTACTGTGAAGATGGTGAGGCACTGGAATTGTTTGCCCAGAGAAGTTAGAGTTGTCCCATCCCTGGAAATGTTCAAGACCAGATTGCATGGTGCTTTGAGCAACCTGGTGGAAAGTGTCCTTGCCGTGGACAAGGGGTCTTGGAACTTGATGATCTTCCAGGTCCCCTCCAACCCAACCCGATTCTATGATGATTCAGGGACTTAATCCAGTCTCCTTCCTTAGTGGATGCCAGGACTGATGTCTACAATTCTCCAGGACCAAGAATGAAGTGATTTGTTTTACTTACAGGATGGCAGTTGAAATGATGCAGTTTTAAAATTCTTTTCAGATTTTGTTTGGCTTGGCCATATCTAATGCCCTTTTGTTGATATGATTTGGGATTTGGAGAAAATCATGGGGCCCAAACTTGTAGAGGGGGTGATGACCACTTTGTAGGATAACTGCTAACTTTAAAGGGAGGAAATCTCTAGAGGAGACAGACATTCAGAGTGGGATTACATTACTTCAGTCTTGCTCATCCTTTCCCTTGTTTCAATCAGTGGAAACTATCCTTCAAAGCCATAATTTGGCTTTGGTTTAAGGCATGACTGAGCTGGATTCAGGAAGAGAAACTACTGTCTTAAATCCAAAGGCAATGCTATCTTTTAGGTTCATGAGACAGAAAATCTAACTATAGTAAGACCTTAAGATAAGCAACAGGATACCCAGAGTTAGATGAGAGGGTCTTCTAAGAGCTTCTCTCTAGATGTTAAATACAGCTGGAGCGACTGACAGCTACTGGTTTGAGCAAAAGCATTCCAAGGAGTACCACACTTTTCTGCCTAAACTTCTGAACATGACAGTTATTCTGTCAAAGGTCCAAATTTATAGCAGAGACATACACACCTGTGTGTGTGTGTGTGTGTGTGTCTATGTATGACATTAAAATACACTGTTACACCTTCCATTGTTCCTTAGGTACTTTAATCTTAATCTTAATCTTAATATTTCAAACAATCCTAGCAGTCCTTCTAGTTCTCACCTTCCCTTGCCCCAAATTACAGGGTTATTAAAAATTTTAAGGCTCTCAATAAGACTTTGTATATGACCTGACTCATAAAACTTGGCGGTGTAATGAATCTAAGACATAAACCATGTGCTAATATGTTAAAGAGTGCCAGGGATTTACAAAGCTCTGGATGTACCCAAGATGAACACAAACTTGTTAGTTCTCTAGTGTGTACAAAATATGCATGTAAATTAGAACTCAAAGCAAATTTAATTTTGTAGCTTGTTTCCATTTACAAAGGTATTTTATAGACCATCTAGTCTATTCTGACAAAACCACCTTCATTTGAAATCCCATACACAACCTTTTCCTCATTTGTAAAAGCAAACTTGTATTAAACCACTCATAAGACAGTGCATTTCAAGACTTTGTGCAAATTCCTGAAGATGTGCCTTAGTATATTCAAATAATATAGATTAAAATAAAATGTCCTAAATTTAGTAACTCAGTATTTTAATTGGACCTTGTGGTAGGATGATATCCTGTAGTGAAGAAAGATGTATTATATTTTCATTTAATCATTTCTCCATCTTTTAACTAAAATACAAGAAAATGTGAAAGGAAGATTAAGACACTCACATTCTGTCACCTAGTCTTCAGAGAACAAATCAACAGTACATTTTACATCTAGTCATTAGAGCTACAGGAGTAAATTAAAGCCTGAGTGTCTAAATCCCATTTGCATCTTTCAATGCATCTCCCATGAGTGACAGTGGGAGGTTCACAGCAGAGGAGATGTCCTCATATTCCCTGTTTCCCTGTAGCTACAGATATCAGTGGGTTACAATTAGAATGATCATTTGGAGAAGCATTTAAATATACCAAAAATACATTTAGGACTGGACTCAGTTGTTTTAAATTTTAGTTCTTCACTGTGCCAGGCAATTCAGCACTTAATTTTTCCCTTTTATAGTCCTGCCATGCTATGTTGCTTATTTATTGAAATGATTTTTTGAATATATTCCTGTTCGGCTTGTAGACTTTGACACATTACAAGTGAGCAGTACCACAATAACACTGAAATACTTTCATGGCAATATTCAGAGACTTTTGAGTTAGAGGTTGTATCATGAACTGCAGGAATTAGCATTGTTCCTCAAATGAATGAAACTCCACTAATATCAGATTTGCCTGAAATCATTCTTCAAGTGTGATCCACTCTTCAAGTGGATCAAGCTTCAGATTTTCTGTTTGTGAAAAGTTCAAGCATTTGATGAAGTTTCACTTGTCTGCAGACATCTGGCTTTTTTGCCCGACTGGAAAAAATTGATAGTGGCTAATAGACAAAGGCTTTTGTTTGCTACAGAACAGCTGCTCCTAATCTACCTTGGACTCACACTGGTATTGCAGTATCAAGGAGGATGTAAGCAGACAAACAAGAGGACAATGAAATCCTGAGGGGCAGATTTTCAACACCAGAAAACCCAGTAGTAGTGAATTAAGATGCAATTTGATGCAATATCAATGTAGTTCACTGCAGTCATTTATTACATTGTCCTTTAGGTCCAAATGTGCAGAATAGTTTACTACTGAGCCTGCGTAATTGCACTGCAGGAGATATCTTGGACTCCTGGAAATGCTGGCAACAGGGATCAATTTCATGGGAACTAGCATGTGAGGCTCTTAAAATTCAGAAAGACATTTTGTTATTTTCCCCAGTTATTTGTTTATTCATGACTGTCCAGGGCCAAAGGGTAAAGACACAGGCTCTGTCAGCACTAAACCCTCTATCACTGTCCCTGATGACTGGCCTGCACAGAAAGCCAGCTAGCTGACACTGCTGCACCCATCTCTCATTTTACTCCCCTGTGTGCCCTCCTCTCCCTCTTTATTCATCATAGAAATAGAGCTGGAAGGATAAAAATAGAGGGGAAGCCAGTATTTCCTCACACTTAATCTGTGTGTCCAGAGACAGTACACACTCTGGCCATGCTGTTAATCTCTAAGTGCCCTGAACAGATACAGCTTTCTAGAGAAGATGCTATAGACACCAAGGGGAAGATAATAACCCTTCCTTGGAAGACTTCAACTTCTTAGCCTGAATCTGGATGTAAAGTGTAGGAACAAATCCTGTAAATTTCTTCCTGTAGGAGGAGATAAAATCTGATAAAAAGAGGAATAGAACTATAAAACTCCATTCCAGCAATCTGAGGCATCAAGAAGCCTATTAAGACAATCTCCCATTGAGCGGCTGTTGGGCTGTTTGCAGGCAACATTCTGGCTTTTCCTGACCAGGCCCAGTACAGACATGGCACTTGTTTCTCTAAGGATTGAATTGTTCTTGACAAAGGAATGGTCACTGAAAGTTCCACATATTGCTGCAAATTTTCTGTAGACTCTTAGTTACTAATTTCTTGCTCTTCTAACTAGTAGTGCAGAGAAATGGAACTTTAATATTTGATTGCTGACTGCTTCAGCTGCCCATTAAACAGACCTAGACTAAAGTATCACTTTCAGTACAGACAGTTCTGCATAGGATAATCCAGCCTACCTGCGAGATCTACTTAGCTCTGTGACAACTTGTGGCATTTAGGATTTGCCAGAAAAGAAAAAAAGGAAGGCCAAGAGTAACAGAAGATTGGAGTGCTACAGACAGGACATCCATGGAAGCTGGCACAAACTGGCACTAAACCAAGAGATAACTTCTTGACTCTGCTCCAGTTATCCCCACTAACCTTGTAAAAACCAAGATTTTTTTGCATCTGAGTTTCCAAGGTAAAGAATGAGGTAATACTCTTTTACCCAACGTTTTCTTTCAACTTGGAAGATTTTGATGGTGGCTGTCTCACTACAAAAATGTACAGTGCCCATAGTTCAAGGATTCTGACTTTAAGCATGCTACATTGTGTTTAGTAAAATGAATTGAAAAACTGTCTTTGTAAAATATAACTATAATTCATGATGTATGTCTGGAGATCCAGCAGCCTCTTAGTGTAACTCATTAGTAAAAAGGCTATTCATCTGCCTTCTTTTAAAAGAACAAGGACAGTACGAAAGCGAAAGACAATGAAGTAGAAATTCAGAGAGAGTAGAGATGCAAAGGTAAAACCTCTGATCCATTTTACTGCAGCCATTAAGGTTCATTTCTGGGGAAATTCTTCCTATGTGTAGATGTGCACCAAACACCTGGAAATCTCTTGAGTGAAATTTATAGTTGCAAATTGCTTGCAAATTAGATTTCATTGGAATATCAAGCAGCCCTCCCCTCTTATTTTAATTCCTCCAAGAAATGACCTAACCCACATAAGAAATATACAAACATTTTTGATATATATATAGATACATGCATAATTCATATGTTGCATGAAAAAGTACTTTAAACAGCAGTGCATTCAAAAGTGAATAAATTTTAGCAATGGATGCACAAACAGCTTTTATTCTGTATTTGTACTTGCTCATTTTATATATATATATGTGCTCTCCAAATATTAAAGGAATATTTATTCTACTACTGTTCTTCTTAGGTGGCTAGCAGATAATAGTCTCATCATCAAGTGGTTTATTTTTTTAACCTGTTGCTAATCTGTTCAACAGATTGTTCAAAAGCTGCATGTCTGGGGTAGAAACCCCTTGACTAATAATTATAATTAAGTAATGAAGAACATGCCACTATATCTGGTGATTTTGCAGGTAAGGGAATACATGAAGATACAGAATATATAAGGATGAGCCAGTCTAGAAGATATGTATCCTGTAGTCTTCAGGGTATTCACTAATAAAATTACTGTATGACTTGTAATTATATTTTGTAAGTTAAAGAAGAGCCAGAATTATATTTAAGGGATTGAGAATGAAAAGATAGACTGATTATTTTTTTTGGTTATATATAAAGAAATAGTAGTAATTACCAATTGCTAAACATACCTTGAACTATCATAAATTTAATTAAGATCATAAATAAGAACATCTGTAAGTATCTACACCAGTGAGGACAAATAACAATTCAAAGAATGCAGATGCAAAGGCATATGGCATCCTACTGTTTTAGGTCAGAATTTCATTAGATTATTAGATACAACTATAAAATATGACAGGACTTAAAGAATTATGGAAAGAGGAGAAGTTCTACAGTCAACAGCAATATGAGTTTGAGATCACAGATTCACGGAATATTCTGAGTTGGAAGGGATCCATAAGGGTCAAGTAAATGGCTTGTATGGGGATTGTACCTACAACCATGCTGCTGTTAGCACCATACTCTAACAAGCTGAGCCTAGTTAAATACAGAGAAAGCCTTCACTTAAAAAAAAAAAAAAAAAAAAAAAAAAAAAAAAAAAAAAAAAAAAAAAAAAAATCTTGTCACTTGTCTCTATTGAAGCCACTGGCTCTGTTTGCCCAGGGTAGCTTGAGTCTGTGACAAGACAGGAAAACTCTCCTGGATCCCAAAACCTAGGTGAACGGCGAGGGGGCTGTTTTCCCTTATCATGAGAGAGACCACGCCTGTGGTGGAGGAAAGGAGTCAGACTTGGTGAGAGGGTGAATACAAAGCCTTTATTCCAGTCGTTATCATGTCCTGATGGGGTGCCGGCCTCAGTCCCGCAGCTCTGGCCAAGTCATGGCCTGGGCCTCATGGTCAGGGCTTATATACAGGGGAGAGGCTAAAAGAGGGGACAAACCAACACACAATGAGGGATAAAGTGGGAGTGGAACAGGGTTGGAGGGACATTCAAGGAAACCAATGGGGAACATAAAGGGAGGAACCTCCTCGGCTCTTGCCCTATCATTCGATGCCTTTACCCGAACTCTCCAGAAGGGGAGGAACAGCCAAATGGCAGACAGGGCCCGTAGGAGGGGACTGGCAGGTGTGACAGGGAAGAGGGGCAGGGACAAACCTCGGAACATAACATTTCCTCAGGAAAGCAGGGGAGTACAGAACAAACCATTACAACGAAAATAAGCAACATAAAATACAAAATGAAAACAAATAACGCAAAGCAACATATTCCAAATTTGACAGAAAATTTCAAGAAAACTTTGCAGTTAGCTTGAAAAAGCATGGGTGGAATTCTACATGAATTTGAAGTCAACAACAAAGACCCATTAACTCCTGTGGGAGATAGACAATATTTTGTACTATTTTATCTAACATAAAGTTCTTACACTGCATTTATTGCTGTGGTCTCTGAGTATTTTGCAGAGCATTAGGGTGATGACTGCCATCTCTCTGCCATTCAGCTGCTCCCTTGGGCAGAAGTGAAGGTGTGCTGGGTGATGTGCTTTTCTCCAGAGGAGAAATGGAAAGACCCTGCTAGGTTACACCAGTGCAAGTATGAGAAAACTGCAGTGGATGTGGGTGCAGAAGGTGAAGTATATCTGGAATTAAGCACATATACTCAGTGGCTAACACATGGATTTGGCCACTGAAAGGAGCTCTGTAATGATGCCAATGTAGAGAGGCTGCCAGGATGAAGGTCTAAGCCCATGTCCATACCTCTCCTCACCAGCATGGCTGTATGGCTCTCCTACCAAGGTCTGAGAAGTGCTAGCAATGAGGAGCTGCAGGGGTAAGGGAATTTGCAACGACATTTCACTTTGACGGCATTGTACTTTCAGTCTTTCATCTGCTGGGTTATCTGACCTTTATTTCATCCTGTCTAAAGTAGCTTAATTTCTAAGAATCTTCCTCTCTGTACGTTTTTAATTCAGAAGAGTAGCTTGTACTGATTATTGTGCAGGACCTCTGAGTTTTACCAGAGGTGGAATACTATCTACATTTATTTAGCTTGCTCAGCAAAGAGTCCTTGAAGGTAATGATTGACAAATTAAAGAAGTCAAGTTAACTGCTGCAGGGATACAAAGGGATCACAGAGTGTCTTAATCAGAAAAATGCTCTTTGAAACGAAACATCATCAGAGACCTGTAAATTGAAAGATGTAAAAATTCTGTTAGATAACCCATTTAAAATTTGATCTACTGTCATAGTTTTTAAGGGGAAAAAACAAAAACAAAAAACAAAACCAACAAACAACAACAACAAAAACCCAAACCAAACCACAAAAAACAAAACAAACAAACAAACAAAAAACATAAACAAAACAACAAACCCAAAATGCTGCTTTAGCTAGTCACTGGTGGAATACAGAAGAAAGAATTCCAGTAATCAAGTAATACAAAATTGTGGGGGGGGAAAAAAAAAAAGCCCATTTCTTAATTTAAGTACAGTCTAATGGTATCCAAATGAGAATGTCTGAAATTACATCTTTCCAATTAATATTGAGTTTAAATAATGTACTTAGAGATTATATTGCTAACTCTAGGGAACACCTAAATAACAGATCAGTCATCTGCTATTCTATTTGAAGAGTACTGACTATATATCGGATGTAGCATTTCCTCAAATAATGTTCTTCCTTGATCTGAAAACAAAGAAAACAGATGTGATTTTTTTTTCCAGTGTAACTGGCAACATTTTAAAAAAGAATTCAAGGTAGAGCAATCAAAAAAGTCCAATTACAAAGAAAATTAAAACACCATCACATTTTGTTGTTACAATTATGAAAACATTCAGCTTGTATGTCATGCACTCCCTGCAGGAAAAAACAAGTTCAGCATTATGTAAACAACAACAGTGTCCTTACCTGTGGGAAAGCTAGGGAAAGTCACACCATGCAAATTTTCAATGTAGAGGATCTATTGAGGTTGTCTCCTCCCCTCCAGTCAAGCAGTGGATTATTTGGGCAAACTTCAGTTCTTTCCCTGAACTTTATGTTGACAGAGTTGCTTTTATTGTTTTCTCTTTGTTTAAGAATTTTCCCTTTTTTAAAAAAAGAATTTAATTTCTTTAGGTACTTCTTGTCTTTCTTTACCTTTCTTCCTTGATTTCATTATTTTAATTATAGTCATTTTGGCAAGTTTTAGTCCTTTTCACTGCCCCTCATTTCATCTTATTCCATTTGGTTGTAGTCACTCACTTTAGATACTTTCTGGGTTTTTCAACTGAACTGGTTTTGATAATATCTCCTTTCCAGAGTGTTTGTTCCACTTTGTTCTCTGATTTCAAGCTTTTATTTCCTCAATTTCCTTTCAGGAAAGTGAATGAAATTTTGTGATTTCAATGAGGATTACTTGGATATGCTTCAGTCCATTTCCCTGCACTTCTTGTCATCCCATTCACTTTTATTGTTTTCATTTCATATCAGAATTTCCCTCCCCCCCTTTTTTTTTTCTTAATAATTTCATTTCTTTGAATTCTTCTCCTGTCTCTTTATTTACATTCCTTCCCTGATTTCAGGATTTTAGTTTTAGTAATTTTGGCAAGTTTGGGTTATTTTCACTGCCCCTCATTTCATCTCAGTCCATTTGGTTCAAACACCTCTTTTCCAAATTTTCTGGGGTTTTTTTCAATTTTTTTTTTTTTCCTCATACCTCATTGTCAGAGCATTTGTGCCACTTTTTTCTCTATTTTCAAGATTTCATTCCTTTTCCTGAAATGAAGAATTTCCTTTCAGGAAAGGAAGTGAAATCTTGCTATGTCAATAAGGATCAATTGTGCAAGCTTTGGTCCATTTCCCTGCACTTCTTGTCATCCCATTCACTTTTATTTTCACTTGGTTTTGGAATTTTCCCTTTTTATTTTTAGCATTTCATTTCATTTCTCCTTACTCTTTGTTTACCCTTCTTCCCTGATTTCAGGATTTTAATTTAATTTATTTTGGCAAGTTTTGGTCCTTTTCACTGCCCCGCATTTCATCTCATTCCATTTCATTTTAGTCACCCCATTTCCAGAATTTCTGGGGTTTTTTTCAGTTGCACCGTATTTTAAAAGTCAGTATTTTTAAAACTGGCAGCTGCTGTTAAATCTCAGTTACTATTTTAGAATAATAAATAAGTTCAGTATCAAATCTATAACTCAGTCTTTTGACTACTACTAAATATTGATATTTTAATTGTGAAATAAAGTCTGGATTTCTTTGGATAGCTCTTCAAATTACAGAAATTTCTACTCATTTTAAATGCACATAATTGCAACAGTATCAGGCTTCAAACAGTATCAAATTAACATCACATTTAAGATTTTAACTTAAATTCCTAAGCTTCCTTCTATAAACAGTAAAATGTTAGATGCTACCACTTAAAAGTAATAAAAGAAAATGTTTTTAACTAGTGGTCATCTATACTACTGCCGTGCAAGATATTTACTTCAACTCCCTTGTTGAAGTTTTCCCATATGCTGACCAGCATGTCTCTTTGCTTCCCTAGGAAATTTCACATTCACCCTTGCTTTAAATTCCTCAATATTTTCTCTTAAATGGTCCAATTGTGTTTTTTAAAAATCTGGAGCTATAATACTTTTGCATAAAATTAAATACCCCCCCACTGGTATATTTTGGATGCTGGGGAACTCAGAACTGTTAGCAGTGGTCCATACCAAAACTTCATCTGTGACAGTGGGACATGCACATTTCTTCCCAAGCATGGTATTCATATTCCTTTCTAAATTCACATGTGAAAAGGGTCTCCCTATTCATTTTGAAGGGATGTCTTGCGTAATGTGAGCATGAATATATATGAAGAAATTCCATAAACACATCAACTGGAACAGGCAGTATCATACTTTTTATATAGTTTCTGTGGGTGCTAGCCATAATATGCACAAAATGAAAAAAATATTCACAGAGCCAGAAAGCAGGATGGCAGGGCCAGAGCACAGCTCATGCACCAGCAGGTGGACAGAGAGCAGATATGTGCATCTTTTATCCAAGGCCATAGAGAAAAAGGACAGGAAGGCAGAGGCATCATCCCAAAGACCCATGTTTGCAGTTGTGTGGGGAAGGAGAATGCTGAGCTCCTAAGGTGAAAGTCACTGGAAAGGACAGCTTGGAAAATGTGAGGAAGTGAACTGGATATTTGGTCTTAGTAAATCCACAGAAGCAGGACACTGTGTAGATTCCTTTGTAAATAAACTGTTTGTCTCTAAAGAAAGACCTTATTGTAAAAGTCAATTTCCCTTACCTGCAGACTAATTGAGCACAGCTCTGAATACTGGCTAAACACTTGAGTCAAAAAGCAACAAGATAAAGCTTTGAGCATAGTAGGAAAGTTAGTAAAAGAATCTTTTCAAGCTTATTCTGGAACATTACACAACTTATTTCTTCTTCAGCCTTATCCCCAACACTCACTGTCACCGTCCTCAGAGGTTCTTTCTTATTACCAGTATTGAAAAGCAGAAACACTAGAAACAGTCTTTCTTTCTACAGCAGATTTCTTTCATGCCTCTTCAGGTTTCAAAGCAAAGTCCAAATACAGAAGATGTGGGAAAATCACCTCTACCAAGTAGGAAATTGATGGCAAATAAATAGGTGGAGGCATAAAAAGAAAGCTTATCTCTTACTAGACATTATTTACCTTTGCTTCAGTGTGGAAGGCATATACCAGTCCTCACTGTCTTTAAAGGAGAGGTATTGAAAAGCCTGTGTTGGCACAGAAGGGTGAAGAATCAGGAGAGATTCCAGCTAAGCAGTGGCTGGACTCATTATCAACTTACTTCCTCCAGCTCACAAACCCCAAAATTGTCCCTCTGTATCTAATGTCATTATGCAAAAGCAAAATACTTTCTTCTGTAACACCCCACTGCTGTAACACACAATTAGGCTGGGGAACTTAGAAGATGCTACGTACATAAATGTGCATATGCCTTTTTGATAAAGTCTTGAAGAAATGTTATTATTAAATAAGCCTATGTGTCCTTGTGCTTTATGCCAAAATTAAGCAGACTATCATATAACAGTCAAAAGAGTGCAACAGCACACATAGGGATTGAATAGGAACAAAAGATCTCCCAGATCTGTAGATCCCACATCTACAGATATGAACACTAAGCAACTTCACCAAGTGCAGTGAAATTAATCCGTGTAATTTAGGCAGCTTATGTCTTTTAGTGTTTAAATCTATGGATATGTCTTCAATCTTGAGACAATTGTATAAAACTTCATTTGTAATGAGTGTTCATTTGACTGCATGAAAGTACATTTCATTAATGAAAGGCTTTCTCTTATTCAGAATCGCGTATTTTACGTTTGGGGCCATAGATAGATCACAGTGTACACAAACTAAATGAAAGTAACATTTTCTTTTCCCTCTTGTTGGGAACATTCCCTCCCTCCCTCACTGCTAGTAACCATAAATCTTTCTATGTACTGCTCTGTTAACTTTAATAAGAAGTACAGCACAATAGCCAGTGCTGGCTTTCACTTACTGTAGCTGAATGTTAAGCAGTGTTGCAATATATTAAGCTGCATGATAACTGAATAGTTTTCTTAAGTCTTTGTATTGGGTTTCCATAGCAAGATTTTAGAAGTGGGAAGGCTATAGGGTTGGCTTCTATGACGAGCTGTTATAAGCTTCCTCTCTGTCCAATGGAGCCAATGCTAAGCAGCTCCAAGATGGACCTGCAATTGGCCAAGGCCAAGCCCATCAGTGACAGTGGAAGCACCTCTGGGGTAATGGGTTTAAGAAGGGGAAAAGACCAATTCAGCTATGGATGGAGCCTGAAGGAGACTGACCCTGTGAGACACTTATGCTGGAGAAGCTTTCTGACAGGACTTGTGTCCTCGAGGGGAGCCCACACTGGAGCAGCCTGTTTCTGAAGAACTGCATTTCATGGGAGGGACCCACGCTGGAGGTAGTGGGAAGGACCCACTTTGGAGAAGTTCATGCAGGACCATGTGCCATGGGAGTGACTCCACACTGGCACCGAGAAAGTGAGGAGCCCTTCCCTGAGGAAGGAACACCAGCAGAGACAATGTGTGGTGAACTGACCACAGCTTCCATTCCCTGGGGGAGACTGAGAATTAACAATACTTCTCACCTCCCTCTAGACTGTCCAATAGGAAAATACTAATTTACTAATAATCTTATCACAGCTGCCTTGCTTTCTATTTTCTCTGTTGCATTGTTGATGGAAAAATATTTGGGATTTCTTTCAACAAAGATTATGCTCATAAAACTTCATCCAAGAGAGGGAGAAAACTTGTGTTCTTTAGGGCATGAAACCCATAGAACAGAACTGCATAGCTTTTTCATATGATCTTGTTCATAATGTTCCACTGCTTTGTGCCTAAGTTCCTAATCACACATATCTATAGCCCAACTTCTGAAAAACAAGATGTTGATTTAGTTCTTTTAACACTGTCAGCAGCAATGTGTAATGAGAGGATGTGTTTATACTGTTGGACTGGATTTCTCACAGGAGTTCTAGTCCACAATAATCCATACCGCCTATATGTTGATCTGTCTGCAAGGAAAAGTTTGGAGGCAGGCAGATGGTTTCAAACCAACCACAAGTGGTCACAGCTGAGATTCCAGTTTGCCTATGTACTCTGCCCCCTCCTTGCACCAAGCACAAGGCACCATAACTGTGCCCAATGTTGTGATATGCAGTGCTGCAGTGAGCAGCTCTCATCTACTCACTTCTGCTGTAACAGCAGCAGAAGTGGTGAGGATGAGCATTGTTTTCCCACAAGTAATAGTTTGGTTGCACCAATCTGTCCCAGGTCTGGTACACACAGATCAAGAAACCATCTCACTTAGAAATAAAACTCCAGAGTGGAACATCCTTGTTCCCCTGGAACAAGTCTTCAGTCTTGAGTAGCTCACCAGATTTACCTGGGGAGCTGGTCTTCATCCTTTACAAAGGGTCTATGACCAATTCAGATCATCTAACCTGTCTATATTAGTTTCCAAGACACAGAAGAAGTTTCTTCCCCAGCCCAGTCTGTGGCCATGGCAGTGACACTTTTTCTCCAGTCCAGGATAAGTCCAAACTAAGCTGCCTGACCTAGCCGGCATTATGGCATTATTCTGCAAGTGAGCTGGTGCAGTTATGCTTACTGTTGGTGAGGGGAGCAAGGCTCAGAAGAAGGGCAGACAATGCCATCTTTAGAGAGAGGACAAGCTCTGCACACACTTGCTTATGGAGGGTATACTGACAGCCAGTGGCCAGAGCTGAGAGCCTGGGATTAGGAAAACTCTCCAAAGGAAATCCCTCTCCCACTCTCCTCTACATACGCATTTTTACTGTTCTCCCTTCATCCACCTAGCAGTAAAGCAGCACTGTGAAGGCGTTTTACACTCTACTAGCCACACTTTCAGCTCCTCAGACCTATACTGCAAATCTAGTCCTCATCTATCAACCATGTAAATAGGCAAATTTCAAGCCTTGTTAGTTGCAGGCTGTGGTTAACAGCCTGTAGTAGTTATAACACTCCAGACCAGATCACATTTTTGTCCAGTGTGGGTAAATGTGGCATTAAGCAGAGGTACTATAATCAGAACACAACACCACTTCACTAATCACAAATGCCCACTTTGCTTTCCAAGGACTCATGAAGGAACCATGGGTTCTCTAACCACATCTCTATATATAGGTCAAGCATCAAGATGGACAGACAGACAGACAGTAGGGTAGTACCATTAGCATGGTGCCTTCAGGGAGACATCTGTATCTGTCAGGAGACCAGGTGTTGCAGCCTGGGACCAGAGATCTTTTCCAGGCAATTCTCCTGGATCAAGGCCTGCAGAGAAATTGCCCAGCCTCGGCAAAGCAATGTGAGTAGTGATCTGGCAAGAACCTGACTTCTAATGTAGATTCTGTCCTTTTCTCTTTTCCAACATATTGGGAGGCAGAGGAGAGTGAAGATTTTTTCCTGGGAGACTTTGTGGTTATAAGTACATGCTCAAAATGACAGGATGAAGAAATGAAAATTAGGACACAAAACCCATGAATATCAGCACTAAGTTTCTGTGCCTGATTTTTGCCCATTCCTGTTAAACTGCCCATAATCAGAGAAGATGTATTACAGCATGTCTGCAGGTTCGGTAGCACCCAGCTGCCACAGCCACCCAGCCATGCAGCAGTCTCTGTCAGGGAGAGCATGCAAACCCAGAGGATGGGGAGGAACACGACATTTGGACCTGTTAAGGTCTGAAAGAGTAACAGGACACACTAAGCATATGTTCTGGAAAACACAGACCTGATTTCCAGAGAGAGTATCTAAAAATCTTTCCAGGCCAAGATAGACAGAGAAGGAAAATGAGATTTTTCCCTTTGGGGTACAGGTACCTCAAAAAGAAAAGTAAAAAGCAGTGGTCCCTGTGGATAGGGCTAGACCCTAAGAGAGCCAGATGCATCTTCTCCATGATGTAAAAGACAGAGGTTTTTCTTTTGCTGCTCTATAGCAGAGTTGCCACAGAGCAACTGCTTTGCTGAATTGAAAATGTCTGCTCTTCGGTTTTGCATGGGAGTCAGCTCTCGGCAGAAGGAGAGGATGTTTTCCTTCTCTTGATGTTTTGTGCACATTGTGGGCTGTGTTAGATGTGTCAGGGCAAACAATCTCACTAGTGCACTTTGGTTTCCCTATTTTAAAACTGCAAAGAACAGATGAGTCCATCCTTGATTGGAAATTTTGGCCAAATATTTCTTAAACTGTGTTTTCAGAAGTGATGAAGTACATGGTCATAGCAGTGGCTGACAGTGCCTCATTACCCAGTGGAGTTCCACTCGGGAGGCCTCTCCAGAGCTGCTGACTGTAGGGAAAGCATAAGCAGGTTATCAGGTGGCGTAACCTGCATTTATTCCATTTGTTAATGAGGAAAAAGTAAGTATTGGTGAGTTGAGAGCAGGTATCATGTGGCCTTCCAGTCACAGGTCTCATGGGACTTGCTGTCAGCTGGGAGCACCAGGCAGCATGTTCATGCAGATGTCTAACAGTCCAGAGAAGGCTGAAATTATATATTGATCATATCTCACATGTTACATTTTCATCTGATTATTACATTTAAAATTCCTGCTTTACATACCTTGGGCTGCCAGATCACTGAAGGCAAACAATAACTTTTAAGCAACAACAGAATAATTTTAAGAATGCAGTAAGAAACAAATGAAATTACAGCAGGGCTTCTGTTGTGACTGTAATTCAATTTCTTACTGAGTGTGATCAGCCCTTCCTCTCTTGGTGAGAAATGTGATAGACAAGACCTGCCCTTTGCTCTGTGAACAGATGAAGGGCTGGTGGGACAAATTGTTTCTGGTGATGACTGTATTAGCTCACCAAAGATACTTGGATTCAGTAATCTTCTAATTACATAAATGATGAATTGGAGCACTGGCGGTCCTTCCAGTGTTAGAGAGGGTATAAGTGTCACCACCTCTTGCTAATTCCCTGCATTATACAGTACATGTAGATGAAGGCAGCAAAGCATCTCCTTTACCTCAAGCTAAGAAATAATTGGAAGTATAACAATTTAAATCCCTCGGTGCTGGAGGGATGGGTGGAGGCAGTGGAAGGGCTAAAGGTGGGCAAGAGGTGGATAAGATAGGCAGTCAAGCCATATCTTCTCAGTCTCAAAACTCATTCACTTTTCATGGAGAGATTCAGAAAACCCAGCAGCCTAAAGCAAAAGCTTAGCAAGCCAGGCTACAAGTCAAGAGACCTTCACTCATGAAGAGTGTCTGCACTTTCTGAAATGGTTTTCTTTTACCTATTGTCAGAGACTGAAATGTTATGTATGGTTCATGGCTTAAACATTGCTATGAAAGACTTTTTGCTGATGATGACAAAACTGTATAAAGAAGGTGTGATCACTGAAGTCCTCCCCTCCCTAAAGATGCCCCCTAAGGGGAACTTTGGACTATGAGTTCAGCCACCTAAGGGAACTTGAGATAAGATAGAGGTCACACTATTCAATCATCTCAGGTCTAGGAAAAAGTAAACAAGACTGAGGAAGAAGAATCCATAAGAAAGCCAAACACAGCAGCTGTCCCAAACATCATCCCTGTCTGGATTCCATGGGGTGGGGGAAGCCATAGACCACAGGCTCTCTATAGAGGGCAGGTTCAAACAGACGTCACACCCCCACCCCCCTTTC
This sequence comes from Hirundo rustica, assembly GCF_015227805.2. Taxonomy (NCBI): domain Eukaryota; kingdom Metazoa; phylum Chordata; class Aves; order Passeriformes; family Hirundinidae; genus Hirundo; species Hirundo rustica. The sequence goes on along the minus strand of NC_053450.1, from coordinate 19,635,246 downwards.
CCCCTCCCCACTCCGCCCCAACCAAGGCGGGAGGAGAAGAGTTTTGGGTGTGTGGCATAACCTCAGATCAGAGACAGTGAACACTCATCCTCCCTTACAGAAACGGCTCAGTTGTGAAACCCCACCACCCCGGGAAGGCCATATCCATGGGACATTCGCATGAGAGGCAGCTGAGTGGTGTCATAACCCATTAAAGACCCTCCAAAGTTCTCTACAGACTTATTCCTGAGGCCTTGCACCAGAGCACTGCACATGATGCAAACAATTTCAACAGATCCAAAGTCTGTTACAAGAGACAGTGTCAAAATTGCCTGCCCCTCTCCAGAGTGGTACCTGGGCATTCCCACCTGGCCTAATTGTATATTAATCCATCAGACTCTATGTTTTTGTGGGGCACCCTCACCACCAAGAAGACTGGATGGAGAGAATCAATAGAACATTGTTGGGATCCATCGAGTGGTGATATTTTCTACTTAATCTGTCACTGTCTTTCTGTCCACTCACATCTACCTTTCACTTCCTTCATTCCCCTGGAAGGACGGCCGGCCCCCGAGGACGTGCGAGAAGGGGAGGGAAGGAAAGGCAAGGAAGGAAAAGGAAAGGAAGGGCGAAGGAAACGGAAGGAAGCAGGCTCTCCGAAGTACGGAAGGAAGGCACGGCATGACGGGCCGGCCGGTCAAGGAAGGAAGGCAGGAAGAATGAAGAGGGCACGGCCGGCGAAGGAAGGAAGGCGGGAAGGGGAAGGACGGAAGGAAGGCGAAGGCAGGAAGGGGCAGAAGGTTGGAAGGAAGGGACGGAAGGAAGGCGGAAGGGAAGGGGAAGGAGGAAGGGAAGTGGAAGAGGAAGGAAGGAAGGAAGGGGCAGGAAGGGAAGGAGGAGGGGAAGGAAGTCATGGAAGGGAAGGCAGGAAGGAAGGCCTGAAGGAAGGATGGAAGGCGGAGGCGGGGGCCGGAAGGGGTAGGGAAGGGGAGGGAAGGAAGGGGCCGGCAGGAAGGCAGGGGAAGGAAGGCGGGGAAGGGAAGGGCAGGGAAGGAAAGGGGAAGGACGTTAAGGAGGAAGGAAGGAAGGGAAGGAGGGGAGGAAGGAAGGGCCGGGGAGGACGGAAGGCCGGAAGGAAGCGAACTGGGAAGCAGAAGGAAGGAAGGAAGGGGGGGACAGGAAGGAACGGAAGGGCCAAGTGGCCGACGGGAAGGGCAGGAAGGGACGGAAAGGAAGGGAAGGGAAGGAAGGAAGGAAGGAAGGGAGGTAAGGCGGACAGGGGGAAGGAAGGCAGGGGGCAAGGAAGGGGCGAAGGAAGGAAGGAGGCAAGGAAGGGAAGGAAGGGGTAAGCGAAGGAGAGAAGGGGAAAAGGGAAGGAAAAGGAGGGAAGGACGGGAAGGAAGGAAGGAGGGAAGGAAAGCGAAGGAGGGACGGAAGAAGGCCCTGGAAGGAAGGGTCGGAATGGGGAAAGGGAGGAAGAAGGGGAAGGGGAAGGAAGGGGAATGGAAGGGAAAAGGGAAGGACGGAAGGAAGGGAAGTGGAAGGAAGGCACAGGGCCGGCAGGCATTCAGGAAGTCCTTGCAGGATCCTTCCTTTCCTTACCTGGCAGGGAAGGAAGTTTGTACCGGGCAGTACTTCACGCCTTCCTTCTTACTTGGCTCCTTCCTTCCTCGTCCTTCCTTTCCTTCCTTCCTTCCTTTCCTTCCTTCCTTCCTTTCCTTCCTTCCTTCCTTCCTTGTTTTCTCTCGTTTTCTCTCTTTCTCTTTCTTTCTCCCTCGCTCTCTCTCTCTCTTTCATTTACTTTTAAATAAAATCCATCCTTTTGACTTTGGCATATGGTCTTGTTTGCACCTCAGTTTGGGCAGAGACATTTCTAATAATTTAAAGAACTGGATCAAAACACCCATGTAGTATGTATTTTCCAACCAGTGGAGAAAATGCAGAACTTGTCACAAAAAGCATAAAATTCATGAACAGTAATTGAAAGGATGCAGTTTACAATAGGCTGCCTCTTGGTGCCTGAGCTTGGCAGGAAAATTTACTTCTGTTAAGTAGTAGCTTCTGGTCCATGAAACACTCTTTGATGATATAATTTTCTGGACTTAATTGAGAGTCAAGTTATAGAGGGCAGCATGGTATAAAATGCGTCAGGCATTGTACATGGAAGCCTTGATTGTAAGTGCTGTGAATGGGATGATGCAAAAAGATGTAAGGTGAACACAGAAATTGTTAGAAAGGTTCATAAGGGAAAACTCTGATATGATGAAAAGGAAGGCCAGCTGCAGTTGGATGCAGAGCTGGCTGCATTTAGTCTGTGCCAGAGCAAAGACAAGGCTCAAGGAGGTCCAGCTGCAGCAAAGCCACCACAGTCAGGATGGGAGATTATGAGCACCTATAAATAAGCTATAATCTAAGAACTGCCTAATATGATGTGAAGGGTGAAGTGAGAGCTTGATTCCAATTCAGTTGGAAAACTTTAAGATTGCAGTAATAACTCCAGCATCCACTTCAGAGCTGAAGTTCAATGGAGCAATACATTATTAATATCCCTTCTTTTCTGTACATCTTCTTTCCCCAGTGTGCTACCATGTCTATGAGTTCACTTTTGAAGCACCCTTCTGTTTCAGCAATGATTCTTTTGTTTCTATCATCTTTCCTCCTCCCAGGTTTTTTTTGTTTGTTTGTTTGTTTTTGTTTTGTTTTTTTTTCCTTTTGCTTTTTCCTAGCTCCCTGCCATTAATTTCTATTTCCCCTCTTACCTTGCTTAGTCCCGTGTGCCTCTTTAACAGCTCCTAGTAAATGCTTGCAGATAAAACACGTATGTTAGATTCATCACTAACTGTTGTTTTTAAATGCAATTCTCGATTTCAGCAGCCAGAAGCCTTTCATTGGCATCATGCTAGAATAACAACACAGGTGGGGAAAGGGAATTGGACTCCCAATATTTACAGTTGTTAAAATTACAGACTCGGTGTTATGACCTGTCCCTGAAAGTGAGGGTAACTGAAGTTCTTTTTAATAGATTCCCTTGGGGTGGATTAGAGTGAAACAACAGTGAATGATCAGTGTTTAAATATATATGTGTGTGTAGGGTTTATTTTGGAACAATTTGGTTGCAATAGAAAGGAGATATGTAGCCATTTTGGTTATTATTCTCTATAGCAATAGAACAATATAGAAGTATGTTACAGTGTATTAATTCGGTTAATATTGTGTTGTAATGTTTCCCCGGTTTCCCTTAGAAACTATATCATGTGGTTTGTCCATGCTCGGCCGCGCCCATCCAACACTCTGGAATGTAACCCAACTCTGTTCCACTTTATCCCTGATTGGGCAGGGGCTTGTCCCTGCCTCTGGGCCCTGCCCCCCGGGGAAAAAGCCCGGGGATGGGCGGGGCCTCAGGGACTCTGGCTCCAGCAAGGACGGAAGCGGAGCTAAAACTAGCTCCTGGGAAAATAAAGCAATAATTTCCCCCTCCTCCGACAAAAGAGCAGGCTCTTTCCTTTTGCCATCGGCGGTTGTCTGGGTCTTGATAAAAAAATACCACAGAAGTATAAAGATATCACTTAGGAAAATACATAAGGAAAAGAAAGAAAAAGAAAGGATAGGAGTAGATTGTGGAGAGGAAAATATCACCACCTGTGGATCCAGAAATGAGACTTGATCACTTCAGTTTCAATGTCCTCTGGTTGAAGTGGTCATTACAATCTTGGTCCATCAGGGGAGGGTAGACCCATGAAACACAGACTTCAATGAGTTAATATAAATTCCGGCTGATGTGGGAATGCCCAGGTACCTCCCCTGAGGAGGCAGTTTTACACTGGCGGAGGTAACCCTGTAGATCTGTTGCAACGCTGTGGATCAAGCACAATCCTCTGAGATGGAAGGCTTCAGAAATGTGTCTGTGGGCACTCTGGGGACCTTTGACGATACATGACATCTTCTAAGACATGACAGCTGTCTCTCACACCAGCCAGCATAGCTGAGCCAGTTATGCCCCATCAGAAGGGATGAATACCTTCAGGCCTACATGAGAATGTCTTGGTACTTCCCCAGAGGGGAGGAAGTTTTACAACTGACACAGTTGTGTAAGGGAGGAAATTGGCTTGATAAAAAGCATTATCCCACCTAGTAGCATCTGCTTATTACTGGCTCAAACCCCAGCTTGTTACTAAACAAAGGCTGGTTTTCATGGTCATCGTCTGGTGATGAGTGCACACCACCTCTGTCTTATGCAGATCAGAGATTTCATACACATACACAAAAACTTCTCATCCCCTGCTTTTGCTGGGCGTGCAAATCTGGCCTCACCAAAACACTCTGTTGTTTTTGCAAATGGACAATAGTTTGAGTAATTAACCATTAACATTTCAGTCTCCCTGTCCAAAAGGTTCAAAAGGAGTTGAAACTCTGCAGTTAGTTCTGCATCATGCCCTTACACATGCAGAGTTGTTTCCCCTCTCTGCTATGCCTCCAGTATACGGTGACAAGGTGCTGGAGGTCAGCTGCAGTTCAAAGTTGGGAGGACATTTATGAGACCAAGAGACATCTCTTCTAGAGTGACTGACTGTTTCTCACAACATGTCAAGATGTGGCACTGCAAGTAGAATTCTGGGGTAAATCAGGACACCTTTGACTGCGAGCAAGGCTACCGAATGTCTGTGGTTTGCACAGACTTGACCTTTTTTTCCAAGCCCCAAAAATCTTTCTGGGTGAGCAGCTGACACATGAAAGCCCTTTGATGAAAAAAATCATCCATACTATACTTTGTTGTCCCAAATAAATGTTGGGCTGATACTTCTCTTAGTTCTCTTACATGACAAAAAGATCATATCCTCTGCATTTGGCAACGCAGATCCTAATCCTGACCCTAAAGACTGTCTATCAAATTTTTCCCTCAGCCAAAAGACCAAGTGGTTAACAGGAAAACAGTAACAGTCCAGCTGTAAACAACAAAGGAGTGTTCCATTGCCCCAATGATAACAACAGTCTAGTATTTGGATTATCCAACAGCATCAGGCAGTGCCACAATGGATGGTCCTGGCGCAGGAGCAACCCTCAAACTCCTCTAAAACCAAATGCAAAGTGATGGTCAAAGACTGGTCAATCTGATCAAACATTTTCATGGAAGGTCCAAATGATAAAAGCATTAAAACCACTGTACATGCTCTTCAGAGTCACAGAACTCCTGTGGAGATCAAAGAAGGATGAGACAGCCACACTCAACACAGTCTGCCTATGAGACAGTGATTTTCCGGCACAGAGGGTCACACAGTGACAAAGGGTTGCTCCACAGCTGGAGACTCCTCATCGATGTGGAGGGAAATCTCTTGTAAATCTAAAATACAGACAGACTAATGCATCGGTTTATTTGTTTTGCTTTGGTTTGTTTTTGGGAGATTTTTTGTTTGGTTAGTTTTTTTAGTTATTGACATAATTTTTCCGTTTACATTGCAAGCTAGTTTCTTGGAATATTTTTAGTACCATGAGAGTAAAACAACCTGTGCCAATACACATCCTTACACAATAAGTACTGCAATAAATATAATTCCTACTAATTGTTGCCTCTGGAAAAAGGGGGATTTTTTCCTCTCCCTTTGGTATGGGCATTTCTGCCAATTGTTAACATTTTTGTTTAAAACGTGTATGCAGTATGCTCACCTAGACATGACACTCCAAAAAAATGCTTAAATTAGGCACACTATTTTCAAACCTGGCTACTTAAAACTCAATTGTATAAATAAAACTGATCAGTGAAACTTCTTACTAGTCTGTCTGTTAGCATCAGTAATGTTAAATATCACTTCTCTAGAAAATTAAAGCTCCAATAAAATCATTTATCATTAATTAAAAATTGTTGTTTTAATGACTTATTTTGATATCTGAATGTTGGAAGCAATGTAAATGAGACATCTGCAGAACTAATACTCAGTACATCATGAACACTCAACTGCTGTCCATCAGTTTATTAATAATTATCACACACATAGTTAGAATTAAAATTTTAGATTTGCTTCTTTGCTACAACAAATCAATTTATAAATGGCCTGTAACATAGTATCAGTGCAAAAACCTTTTTTTGCTCTGAGATCAGAAATTTTTTTTTAACTCCTGAGAGCTTTTGTTGGTTAGCTGTTAGAGCATGTGGGAAGACAGACCAAATGTACAATTTTGGAGAATACAGCTGCCATTAGTTGAGCACAGAACATGAATTAGTGTCTGTACTACTGAAAATGTTCAGAGCCTTAAAAAAAAAAAAAAAGCCTCTATTTTATATCAGTCAATTTAAATGCATTAGTTCTGAGAATTTTTTTGCTACTTATCATCACAAGAAGACAAGGTATCTTATGGCCTTTCATGTAGAAAAAGCATTGGATTATGTTAAATAGTTTATGTGTGTGTACATATATACACTATATATATACATACACAAACACACACATATTCCATATAAAAGCTATCTTCAGGATACATAGAGACGGCAAAACCACACAAAGTTAAATGTGTCAGCACAACCTCTTGCATATCCATTATATATACAATTTTTTTGAACGTATTCTTTCACACTACTGTCTATGAAATATTTTAAACCTGTTTTCATTAGAAAAAACTTCTTGTTCTCTAAGAACCGTAGCAGCACACTATCCCAAAATAAGGTTTTTGACAGCCCTATAGGCTGTGTGCGCTGTTGCGTTCTCAGTTCTTAGTTGCCTGTTCTTTGCTGGGCACTGTTGCCACCCCTGTTTTGCAGGTAGGACTATCAGGGGGATACTTCCCTTTTACACTTACTGTCAACATAACCAGTGGATTCAGTCCACCCAGGTCTCTGGTTTCAGTTCATCCACATGGCCCAAAAGTGGTGGCATGATTATTTCCATTCGCAAAGTTGTGGATGAGGACAGGATTACAATGAGGAGCTGGGGTACAATAATATTGCCAGACAGTAGAGCCAGCTTTGACAAGGAGGGGCACCAACAGCCTCACATCAGCAAAACAGTATTTTTGCTGAGATGGCTATTACCAATTCCCAGGACAGAATTAAGGCAAGTAGCACTTGTTCATCTGCTTTCTTTTTTATCTTTTTAAACTTCATCTCTCAGTGGAGTCTTTGCCTGTAGAAACCAAAAAATGACAGTGAAATGCCAAGAGATTTTAGATCTAGATCTGACATTACATCTTTGCCTTGAACAGCATCCAAAGTTTTGAAACTGATTACCATATGGATCACAGGTCTACATGTAATAATTGGTCTTTCAAAAAAGCAGTGATTAAGATGTAGATCACAGGTCTGTCTAGAAAATCTTAGAAACCAGAAATCAGGTCCTGAGGTAAAGCTAATGATTTACCTTTGGAGTAAAGTAAATCTTGCTTACCTGAAGTTCCAGCTTTGATGTGGTGTTTCTTCAGTTCCCTCTCATTATTGATTCCCATTACTACCTCTGCAAAGATAGGCCTGCACAGGCCCATGGTGTAAGCAGCATCCCAGATACACTGAAGTTCCGTGTCTGAAATTCTCTTAGAAAAATTCTTGGATCCTGGTTAATCTTACAATCAAAAAATCGTAACTTTGAGTATTTTTTTTGCTTCAGTGGCTTGAGAGAATAGCCTTTGTAAGAGGAAGGCATACCACAAATCTTATAATATTTCTAATATTAGTGTTCTTTACAGTCAGTAAGTTCACCTTCTACAATTCTCAGTCATTACATTCCCCTCTTCTTAAAGAATTATTGAAATTAGATTGTATGGTTCTGTAGTTTGATACCTACATTGAGAAGGTAGACAATTTTTTATTTCAGATGCACATGAAATACTTGAAATAAATCTTTAGCTCTTCTCTCCTAACCTTGACTATATATATATAAAAAAAATTATAACAAGCTACTCCTAAGTGACCCTTTATAATAATTTTCAGCTTGGCTAGTGTTGGTTGCTCATCCTGAATGTATATTTTCACTATTCTAATAGACACCATGCCCACTAGGAATTAAAGCTTTTCTTCAAATAAGACAAGAAGTCTCATTCAAATTTTCTATAAGTTCACTGACTACGGCAAGAAGCCCTTTCCTCTTGGAAAGTAAATTAGGAGTGCCAGCTCTCCTGACCCCTCCTGCCAGCCTTTCAGTCATTTCTGTGAGAGACAGAGAAATTTGATATCTACAATGTATTAACTTTTTGTTCCTTCTTTGAACTTGGCCAACAAACTGGGTCAATTAACATAAATTGCAAAAGAGGTTGGACATCTGGGGAATGACACCAAATTCATTTTCCATAAACTTTGAAGTAACCAGATGGCAAATGATTCAAAGGCCTATTTTCAAGAACCAGCTGTATAGTCCAGTTACCAGTAGAGTGTTATAAGTCAGGCTTTACAGTAAGAAATTACACCTACAACTTTTCCAATGACCTTGCATTAAAAAAAAAAAAAAAAAAAAAAAAAAAAAAAAAAAAAAAATTGTCACACTACAGGAAATTTATGAGGAGCTTATCTGTAAATGAGGTATAGACTATCAACAGTTAATTATATAAAGATAGCACTTAACAAGGAACAGGGTACACATCTTACCTATGCAGGCTGTATATTCAAAACAGATTAATGTTAATTAAATGGTCTGTCAAGCTGGAGTGTGCAAAATCGATGAGCACTGACAGCAGTATAATAGAGATAAATCTAAGACACTGTCATCTATAGAAGGAAAAGTTTAGACATTAGCTGTGGCATCCAAATCTTGCCTGGGACCTCCTCACAGATTCAGTGTTTACTTTGGCTGGGTTTTAGGGTCAGTTCACAGCATAGCGGGAGATCAACTTCCAATATTAGCGGCTTTTCAATATTAGTGGACTGAGATAAAAACGAGTCAGCCCTACCAATCTCACATATTTAGACTGAATTCCCCTCCCTCCACAGAAGGTAGATGAAGCATGACTTTTAGAAAGAGATCTAAATCTCATGCAAAATCTTTCTGCTGAACATTTACACTATAGTCAAAGTGGCATTTGACTAAGCAACATCCATCACTTGGTAATTCATTTCAGCTCTCTTTGCAGAGTATGCAAATTTATTTAGGACAGTTTTTATGGCATAGTATTGTTCCTAAAGAAGAGATTTTGGTCCTTCTGGAACTTCCCCTCCCTGATCTTTGTATTAGAAATACACTGAAATGACTTCCAGTTCTGAAACAAAGCAAAATTTTAAATCAAAATTTCACAGAATATTAACTTCATACTTCATGAAATGCAAGAATTTTACTTGTTTCTATTTAACACCAATCTGATCTAGATGAATTATCTAACAATCTCATCTCTTTTTCCTCAGAAGACCTTCTTGATAGCAGGATGTCAAAACAAAAAGAGAACAAAGTACAGTTGATAAGCCTCTTCCTATCCAATATCTTTCTGTAGCAACTCCTCACCAAGCAGAGCACTGTGGCAAAAAGAGAGACCAGAGCAACCCTTGATCATATACTGAGCTACGTGACAGAATAGAGAGAAATACATTAGCTGTACTTGTATTTTTAGTTTCTTTTCTTCCCTTGACACTCCAGACAGGAATCACTTCTGAGAACTGCAGGAACACAAACATCTCACTTAAAAACTTTTCTCTGTCTGCCCCTTAATTCAGGTTCAGAAACTTTCCACTTTGAATTAATGACTACCATAGGAGAATCGCACAGTTATTTTCTCTTCAAACATTACAAATACTAAAATGAACTTTGTCTGGTTTCTACAGCTTGTGAGTCACTTCTGTTGTACTTCTCTAGAAAGGTCCCAGTTCCCCTGAAACAGTCTAAGGCCAGATTACCTAGTGCTTAAAGAAGGATGAGCTCACCCAACATCTTTTCCTGAGGGCATGTATGATATCTTCTTCCTCTAAACAATCATCTGTTTTCACAGAGCGCAATTATCTCTGAGGCCTGATTTCTGCAAGGACAATGAGCTTAAAAGTGATTAAGAATAGTACCCACATCTGTATGTGCTTGCACAAAGACAGCACGATTTCATTTTCATAAACAACAAACCAAAGTGCTTTTTAGATATTGGCCCATCTATGGAGCTTCCTGTAGTCAAAATTGAGAATGAGAAACATTAGCCAGTTATTTTCAATTAATCACTCTGGTCAAATAAAATACCAAATAAAATAGTAAAAAAAAACCCCAAACAAACAAACAAACAAACCAACCCAAAACCCAAACAAACAACAAGACCAACAACCAAAAACACCCCCCCCCCCCTCACGCACCAAAAAAAAAAAAACCCTCAAGAAACTCAACTAAATAAAATAATAGCTTAGTTTAGAAATCAAAGGAGGATCTATGGAGGTACATCCATGCAGAGGAATAGGAAAGAAGTAGTAGCATATCCTAGACAAAAGGCTAAGAAAAGAGCATTTTGAGTCATGCAGTCTCATCAACTCCCATCCTGCTCCACTCTGTGCTAGTGCAGCCTCACCTCAAGTCCTGTGTGCAGTTTAGGGTGCCACAATTTAGGAAGGAAATAAAGGTCTTAGAGAGCATCCAAAGGAGCACCATGAGGATGGTGAAGGGCCTTGAGGGGAAGCCACATCAGGAGCATCTGAAGTCACTTGGTCTGTTCAGCCTGAAGGAGACTGAGGGGAGACCTCACAGTAGTCTACAGCTTCCTCACGAGGTGAAGTAGAGGGATTCCCCCTATTTGATGACCAACAATATAACCCCAGGGAATGACATGAAGTTGTGTCAGGGGAGATTGGATATTAGGAAATTATTCTTCACCCAGAGGATGGTTGGGCACTAGAACAGGTTCCCCAAGGAAGCGATCATGGCCTCAAGCCTGACAGAGTTCAAGAAGCATTTGAAAATACACTCAGGCACATGGTGTGATTCTTAGGGATGGTGCTACACAGGGCCAGGAGTTGGACTTCAATGATCCTTGTAGGTCCCTTCTGACTCAGCTTATTCTATGATTCTATGAACGCCTCTGTATACATGACAAGCAGTTCCTTGACATTCACACAAAAGCCTGATCTACTTTATGTACCCAATATTTCATTGTGCTACTACCATCTTTTGGGAATTCCTCTTCGTTTTATTTGTCTTCAACAGCATCTTTTCTTCATTTTAGGGATTGACTGAGACACCCATGAACATTCACTCAAATGTTCTCTAAACCCAAATATTTTGATGTTACTTTTGTTCCAGAAACAGACTGAATACTAAAACATTCTGAAAAATAGTTTGAAATGTTCTGGAAAAAAAGCAGAAAAGATTTTTTTTCTCCAAATCCAAATCCAAAGGAATAATTTCAGCATTTTCATATCAGCATATTTAATTTTCTTGCATTAGAACCAAATGAAGAAAAGTTGATTGAAAGCCACATGAAGATCCCGCAGTCTGGTGAGGTTGAAGTGCCTCATTCTGTCATTCTAGAGCCCACCCTCCTGCCTAAGAGTTAGGCAGCCTTTTCTGCAGTGCATGATTTCCATGACAGTATGCCAAAATGCATCATGAGAGAGATATATAGGCAAAAAGAAGCTCAGACCCTGGAGTAAGGGAGGGCCACAAAACATTTGCACAAATATGTGAAACCATCCATAACACATAAAGGTTAAACTGATTTCAGAGAGAGAGTTTTAGTGCCGTTCAAAAGATTTTAATTTGGATCAAATGTATTCAAGAGGAGGTCCTTTCTTTAGTTTTCTTCTTGAAATAAAAATAACAATATTTTTTTAAAATACTGTATTAAAGAAGTCATAATGATAACTTCATTATTTGAAGCAGAAATTTTTGAGTGGGAAACAGCTTTGAGTGAGTCCGAAGGAGAGACACAAATACGATCAGAGGGTTGGAGCAGCTCTCCTATGAAGACAGGCTCAGGGAGCTGGAGTTGTTCAGCCAGAGGAAGAGTAGGGTTGCCCCTTACATCAGCCTCCCAGTGGCCAGAAGAAACTATAAGAGAGTTGGAGAGGGACTTCTTATACTGGCGTATGATTCATCACTGTTTGACCCGTATGAAAGTAAATGTAAATTAAATTTCTATAGGAAGCTGGCTATAATTATCAGCCAAAATGCTGGCAACCTAAGACCATTCTGGGGTGATTTACAAAGACACTGACCCCACACAAAACTCTTCGTTTTCTTCGGAAGCAGGGTTTTTTTTTCTCAGAAATGTTGACTGTCATCTGGTAGGATGTAACTTTCTAATCTCTTTCTGAACCAGTTTGAAAGTGTTAATAATGCCCCATAATTTTAAGAAGTAATTCTTCTTTCTAAAAGGTAAGAAGATTCAGGTGTCAGCCTTTAGAGACCTTTGAAAACATTATTATATTCAGGAAAACTATCCATAATCTTGCACAGAGAGAAAAAGTCTTAGAAGGGATTAGAAAATACCAGTGTTCTTTGTCAGTAAGTACATAATTCATTCAATTTAGTTACTGCTAATCTTTTTCTTTACCTTTTTAGAACTGACCTGATGTGTCAAATTTACATACATTTCAACAGAAACACATTCTCTAGTCATACAGAAAAGATATATATAGCATGGTCCATAAGAGCTACAAACTGCTTTTAAATCCTACAAAGCAATATAAATTTTATAACTGTGCTAAGTGATCTTTTTATATAATTGCTAGTAAGAACATTAGCACTCTTCCTATACTAAAAGTAACAATTAATCTCACATACGAGAGATAACCTTGTATTAATGCTTCACTAGATCAACAGCATTGATTTCAGAAAGCTTTTATTATGTGTATACATTTTAGAAAGACCAGACTATGATAAATTTTAGTTTATAAGTGTCCTTTTGCATATGCTTATCATTATCAAACTTTATAAATGACTCATTGCCCAGTCACACCAGGAGAATTACAGTAAACCAACTGATCACACTGAAGGAAGTGTAATCTGTTAGTCTCTGCAGCAACCACTGTACAAAATACCTGCCTAAAAATAAAAAAGAAAACTATAAAGAAAAGACTTAATGAAAGAACAACCCACAACAAGAAGAGAGACTGGCTGGGTTGCCATGTGATTAAAAACTTGGGTTTACAGTTGGAAAACCTGGAGTCAATTCTTGTACTTACTAATGCAATTCATGTTTCTATTCACAACTTTGGATTTGTCAGATGAAATGAAAGTACTTTTCTACTTAAGCAGGTAATGTGTTGGAAAGGGACTGCTTCTTTACATGTTTCTTTATTGTTCCAACACAACAGCATCCTGGTGCAACTGAAGACTGGGCACCATAGTGGCATATATTAAGACTCCCACAGAAATATTTATACAGGTTTTGAGATTTCAGAGCAGGTAGGGGGTAGGGGATCTCCATAACAAAATGAAAATTACCTAGATAAACAGCCATAAGAGTCAACATTTAAGGCTACAGGATGAGGTACAAGGAAGTTCTGGAGTCACTGTGCAGGTACCATTTTTGAGCTAGTCATCCTGACTGCTTTTTAATTTTGGACTGAATGTACACCTTCTAATCACACAGAGGGGAAAGGATTGGCTGTGTAGAAGAAATTCAAGAGCAGGAAATTACTTCAAATCTTGCCAGGCAGCAAGAAACTTTTTTTTTTTTTTCCCCCTTTTCTTTTCTTTTCTTTTTTCTTTTTTTTTTTTTTTTTTTTCCCCCATATGCTTTGTTTCCTTGGGTGGATTTCAGGAGGGAGGAATAAGGATGAAACATCCCATGACTATTGACCTTGTGAGAATGGGTGATGTACATTGTTTGCCAATTCTGTTGGAATTCATCAAGCCCCTTCTCTACCAGTTGAAAATCATTAAGCACGTCCTATTTTTAGTTCACACAGTATTTGTTTGTGTATCTTTTTTTCCCGTCTCTTTTTCTTCCCACCAGACTGAGGGCAAGCACTGTGGGAAATTCAATGCTTATTTGATACATATTAATTTGGTTTTGTATTTTAAGTAGCAACAAAATCTTCCACATTAAAAGACTAGACTGAACCATGACTATAATCTTTTCTTGTGATAGATAAGGCTATAGAATATCCTTGAATAAGCAACCACTTAAAACCATGTAGATCTATCAAAGTGGTTCAGATTTATTAAAAACAGTAAAGGTAGCAGACCACCTGCAGCATTTGTTGGTTAATTGCTTGTCCTCACCATTCAAACAATAACAAAGAAATAATGAAGGAAAGTAAGTCTCTGGGTTTCAATTTCTAGACTGGATTTTTCAAGCATGTACTACTGGGCATCAGTCACATCTTCACCTGCAACACTGAAACCCAGACATTCATCAGTTCTCTATCACAGGCTACTGCTGTGAAACAAGTCAGCCCGTAGCTTTTTCTGTCATATCAAAGTGAATGGCACACAGAAATCTCCCAGTCAACCATGTATTAAAGGTTGGTTTCCAAACTCTTCTCTAAGCCCTCATTTAGTGTGGGAAGAACATAGCCCTGAGACAGATGCATGGCATTTGAGCTGTGTCCTTGTGCATCTGGTTCTCCCAGCTGCTGTCTGCCTTCTTCAACCCTACAGTCAAAACTGAGACCAACTCTTTCAAGTTCTCTTCAACTGCATGCACAGGACCTGCAGCTACTCTCCAAAATTTTCTATTGCTATTCCCACTCTCCTGCTTTCCTCTGAAAGAGTTCTGGCAGCCAAAGTCCTCACCAGGGAAAGAGCATCTTCTGCATCAGCTTCCCTCAGAACTGCCGTAGCACTTCATTAAAGATGAACTACATTTCCCTTTGTAGTAGATACAAGTAGGATACATTAAACACTGAACTACAGCACACATAAAAGCAAGTGGAAGAAACTGTGTGGTGAGAAGTTTTACACAATTACACTTGTTCTGACTTATTTATAGCTTTCTGCACCCTCTTATTCTACCCCTTTCCAGGTAACAAATCCCAGATATACTTGGATAAGCACTTCAAAACTGTATATTCAGAGAACAGTTACAAGAGACAGCTCATATTTACAGTTGCCATGGAAAACAGCTCTACTCTATGCCATGCTCTGTCATCTTAAATCTGGTTTAGGCCTGATGGGCGGAACAACCAAGGTAATTACATTTAAAATACATCTAGCTGGAGTCAAGCAGTTATTCTTTCCGAGACTGCAAATCCATAAAGAAGATGAGATGCAGCACTGATGGTAATAAACTCAGTGATCATTTTAAGGCTAAATGTGCTTCCCTATTTTCCATTTACGTGTTTTTGCTCTGGAAGGGCCTTAAAAGCTCAGTATAGTTTGCTGACTAATTTCTGGCTTAACTAACACCCAGTTACAAACAATGACAATAAAACTCCCAGATGCCTCAAACATATTTCAGTACTCGTCCTCTTACCAAGGAGTCATCAATGATCCAAGGTGCTGGGCTAATCCCTTCCCTGCCTTGCCTCAGAGACACACCTCTGCCAGGAGCAGCCCCCCGTACTGAGTGAAGCCTTGCTGACCCTAAGACCAGGAGGAATCTGTCATTAGCTTCCAAAGAGAGACACCAAAATCCTTTCTATGGAAGTCTATCAAAGGGAAGTACGGCTCAGTCAGGTTCCTATTTCTGACATCTACCGGTATCTTGCAAGAAAGTGGATTATCCTCATGCAGATGTTTAAGCATTCCAGTAACTACGGATTTTTTTTGCATACATTTCAGCATGAAAATATGAAACATATACACAACTCTTAAATACTCAGTTGTGCAAATGTTTTCCAAACCTGCATGATAAAATGATGTTACATTAGCTGCCTTCTTGGGCCAAGCCATATATCTATTTTTAGAGAAGAATTTGAAAATTTAAAATTAATGGTGAAATGCGTCCGGTTGTGTCCCCGCTCCGGGTGGGAGCTGACCCCCAGCTAGCTCGGGTCAACACAGACACAAAGTTTCCAGTTCGTTTCGGCTTCTCAGCTTAGCAGCGGGACCCGAAGGTGACAGTCAACAGCAGCAGAAGAGAAAAGGCTGGCTCTCAGCTTAGCAGGTTAAAGGATGTTTATTAGCAGAGATCTCCAAGCTCCGAGGCGAGCGGCTGAGAGCTTCCAGGCTGAGAACCCAGCGGCTGAGAGATTCCAGGCTGAGAACCCAGCGGCTGAGAGATTCCAGGCTGAGAACCCAGCGGCTGAGAGAGCTTCCTCCTCCCTCCTACCCCCTATAAGCGGGGGAGGGTCCCAGGGAGGATACAAAAAGACAACAAATCAGGGGTTTCAGGGGGTAACAAGGTGTGCCCACCCCCAAGCTTCAGACCACTAAAATCCAGAGCCAAAGGAATTTCCCCCAGGCTACCTATCACCTGAAGCCCTCTGCCGGAGATTTCACAATCCGGGAGGGACCCCGGGAGTGATTGACAATCTGCCCCAGAGAGGGGGGTTGGGGCAGAGGGGATGTTACATGTCATGTGAGGTATGGGATGATTGACACAAAACACCTTATTATACAGACAACACAAAAGGGATACAGAATTGGGGATACAGTGAAACGAACCATAACATAAACTTCTTACAAAAATCTAATAAAACAGTTCTGCACCACCACAGTGAAAGGTTGCATATATTCTCTAGAGAACAAGGTATTGAAGATGAATATATTTACTTAGCCTGCTTGATCTTGGAGAAATAGTTAGTAAGCAAATTTATCCCTGACATGACTCTGAGGACCTTTAAGTGTGTCTATCTCTGGCTCCATATCGCAAATTTGAGTTTACGTCAAGTCTACCTCTATTAATAACAGGTTAGAATCATGCAATCATAGGAGTTAAATACATTCTTTCCCCACTAGCCTTAACAGGTAAGTGGAAAGGTGATTGTATATGCAGTCTAACAATATTTTATAAAAGGGTGAATTGAACCAACATGTCAAATGAGATAAATGAATAGTTATAATCATCTAATCATCCATTGGTTAGTTCACATTTTCAAGTACTGTGTTAACTTTCCAACTTGTTACATTATGCAATTTATTACCTACCTGTTCATATGCATCAAAAGACACAGTGTGTATATATATCTTATATTTAACACCACTTGTTTTCAGCCATAAAGATCATAATTTTTAGGTTTTATTATCTGCAATACTGGATAAGATGTGAATACAGTGCAGTGTACTAATCCCTTAAGTGCTAGTTTTCAGGCCAAAGAAGCCATGTAGAAAATTTTCTGAGGTCCTCAACAGATAAGGTTTTGTGTAGGAGGAGGATAAAAAGGAGATTTTAATAAGGAAGCATGGAGTTGCAGTATAGAGAGACAGGTTAAGGCTCCCGAGGGGCATTAGCAAAATTGAATTTTGCCTCTCCAAGGATGGAGACTCAGGGCTTTGACTATGGGAAGGGTCAGAATCACCGTGGGAATCTTGTGAAGGTATAGAGTTTGTTGGGTTTGCTGCTGCCAGAGAGGAGGTCTGGACACTCCCCTGGGACTGGGATGCCCACATGTGCCCTCATCCTCACACTGTAGCTCCACTTCCAACAGTGACCTTCCCAGTTTTGCCACAGGCAATGAAATCAGGAGGGGCCCAGCCTTCCGCAGTATAATCCAAAGCAAACACCAACTCTCCTCCTGCTCACAGGTGGTGGTAATCTTTAATTATCAAGGTGTCCCCATGGCAGACAAGTTCCAGTGTCTAAGACCATGGTATCACTTTTTCAATGGATAAATAAATGTTTTTGGAATCATCATACATGAGCATTGTGAAAAAATAGGTTTACGAATATGCAATGCAGAATCATCCTCTAAAGGACAATCCTTTGTTGGTTGCCAAAGAAGAAACTTGTTTCAAGTCATAAGGACAGATACTCAATTACTACAAATTGCTACATGGTACAGACATTCAAAATTCATTTGCAATTCACAGATCTGTGATAATTTTCATTTTTCAAACATATCACATAGTAGAGTACAGTAGCTGTAGTTATTTTGTTTGTGGTGTACACAGATGTCTGGAGCAAATGGGAGCCACATTACACAAGTCAATAGGCAGCACCCATCTGGCTGCAAGGCGCCACTCATACAGACAGTGTGTAAATACTGGATGAGACCAACAAAAATCAGGGCAAGATGAGGACAGGACAAGGTGGGTGATGAAGTTATGTAACAGCAAGAACATGGTTTAGTATCAACTAGTCAGGTGTATGTACTATACAAAAAAGAAGCCATTGGTAGCAGCAAGCACAGTATGAATGTTACAGCTAGGAAAATAAATATATTTTAGCTGATTCTAGGGTCTTTTCAATTTCCACATTTATTGTCAAATTCAATTTCCTTGAATTTGCTCAGTCACCGCTGTATTTGCTTTCTAAAATAACTTCATGAGAATGCCTGGTTCTCTGTTTTCAAGTGGCCTGTAAAACCAATCATGTAGAGTTTCATAAGTGGAGTTACACAAAGTTTGTTAACTGAGGTATTTGGGCAGCTAACCTGCTAAATTAAAAAATGTATGAGTTAGTCCTGCTTACTTAGCTATCATTAATGCTACTCAGATTCCCTTCCCTTTTTAAGTTTCAGCTGACCAGAGATGAGAAGCAATCTGATTTGTCAGGACTTCATGAAACCCTATTAACAAGACTGAGGAACAAATAGCCAAAGCAGAGGAAGAAGCCTTGGGCTGACATGTCCAAAATTTCTAAGACGTAAATATGTTTTATTAATAGTTTGCAAACAGAAACAACTGCAGACTGGGGGAAAAAAAAAAAACAAAACAACCAAAACAAAAAAACGATGAATGGCTTGACAGCGTTTATTTACCACATCAGCAGGAAAAGGTTTATTTCTAACATTTTAAATAAAATATTTGTATTTTTGAAATAGGAACACATTCACACTATATAATTGTCTTTACTTATGTTGACTGGAAACATCTCAATCTTTGCAACAGAAATAGTTATTAATTAACAATACTAATTTTCAAGACTTGTTCAGACAACACTGCTGATTAAACATCCTCAGGACTCAGTAAGAATAAAACATGAGCAGGTTATGACTTGTCAGTTGCACAAACATGATTTTCAGTTACCAGGAAAGCCTTTGGGCTACATAAATACTTACCACATTCCTACAAAACACAAACCACATGGTGAACTTAAAAAAAAAAAACAAACAGCAGAATTGCACATAAAAACTGCACTTAAAAAAAATAATAATAAAAAAGCAGCAGAATTGCACGTAAGAAGTCATGCTTTTTCACTGATTGAATTATAACTTCTTAAAAAAAAAACAAGAAGAAAAACAGTGATATTGCAAAGTGGTTTACACATGTTTGTGCATAGACCTCTCTGCATTTATGTTAATACAATCAGCATTTGATTTTCATGAGTATCATTTTTTCCCTACATTGTTCTAGTTAATTCCTGTATTACTTTCTGAGAAAAATAACCAATAGGAAAGGAAACAAATAACAGAGGAGAGAAAGAGTGTCTAATTAAATAAGGTATCTGCCTTCTTCCTGGTACTCCATTACATCACACTCCCAGAAAATATTTTCAGAAAATCCATTTGTTCCAGATATCACCTCCTCCCCAGTTAATAAACACAGAGCTTATCCTGCTTTTGAAACATTTTAGTCGTAATATTTTAACCAGTTTGCATTGGAACATTTGTCTGGATTCTTTCAGCTAGGTTAGAAATGGCAGATATCCAAGCACAAATCCTTGCAGCAGTGTGAAGGGTACTTCTGCTAGGACAGGAGACCTATTCTTTTTTTGTGCTCACCATTTCTTAACCTAAGCCTATGATTTCTTTTTCCTTGATGCTGGTCTTGCACTTGTGTGGATGAAGACAAAGAAGCCTGTAAGAGATCATTTATACTACCTACAAAGTCATGTGCACTGGACCACGGAATGTTCCTCTGAGCCATTTCCTCTGCACTGCCCTGATGAAATAGAGCTTCATCTCCTCTTTTTTTTTTTTTCTTTACCACCAAAATTAAAAAGGTAAATATGTTAGTCTTTAATATGGCACACATCAAGGACTTGGACTCCATTGTGTTAGAAACAACACAAACAAGGATTAAAAAAAAAAAAAAAAAAAAAAGATTGCTCTAGAAAGCTTGCTGTTCTGAGAATTAGATATGCTAAGCTGCAACACTAATGAACTAGATCAATATGGCATTTGCTGCATTTTCCTTTGCTTTGCTCCTTCTGGTAAATAAGGAATAGACTCACTTCACTAGCAGCCAACTTGTAATCAGGGAGCAGAGAACAGAGAGTAGGGAGTCACAGCTGAGGTAAATCTTTGAAGGCTGTATGAAAGTCGTTGGAGACATAGAAAATGCAGAAGTATATTTGTAGGAATTGCATGCAATTACTGTAAATTAGTCTTCAGATGATAAAGACTGACATAGCATAAACACCAGATGACAAGTATTTACAAAGATCCATTCAAACCTACAGGTACCGCAAGCGTGTAGCATTAGGACACGGTAACAGAAGGAGAGGATGGCTGCCCATTTGTGTAACTGCTTGCAACTCCAATACCCAAGAAACTGGGTTTCCATCTGCATTAGGACAGAACGAGGAAGTTTCAAGCTGCTCTCTGTAGAACTGTAACACAATCAACGTTGCCCACTCCCAGATCCTGACAGGGTCAGGGGCACAATTAAATCAAATGACAGATTTTCTAGCTCATCTCCTCTCCTCTCATTCCATCAAGGCATTTGCCTTCTAGAAACCATTCAAGCAGGAACACTTACTCCTTGCTACCTAGCACTTTTGCTACTGAAGACATAAATCAGAGGCAACGATTACACTCAGATCTCATGCTCCAGGGCTCTGTCAGCCCAGCCAGGACAGCAAACCAGATGGCCCCCAGCTGGATCATCTGCTCCTCCAGTCTCTGCCTCACACCTTTTATCGCTACCGAATGCAGAGAACTTGTCAGCTGCTACTTCCTTGGAGCAACAGCTTTTTTCCTTGGAGGGGTTTCTTTTTTGCTATTTGGTGGCAGGTCACAGAGCTCAACTATAGAGAGGGCAGGAAATAGGGCATAACAAATCCCCACATGCAGGCAATGCAAGAAAATGTCTTAGGACCATCCAAAGGAGAAAAAGAATTAAGTTACACACAATGCTTTCCCACACTGTGGATACTGATGCACCTGGGAGAACCTGCATCTCCTGCACATGCAGAAAAAATTGTGTACAGCACAGCTGCTTCTTCCCAAAAGTGCTGGCATTCACTCCACAGTGGTGTTGCTTAGGATTTGGAACACACAGCACACAGGCTGGAATACCTGAGAAATTATAGTTTGCCAGGTTGCTGCATGCCAGGAAGCAATGGGATAACTAAGAAAAGTTTTCAGACAGGACAAGAATGCTTCTGAGATAACCTAACTATGTAGTAGGTGTAGTCTAGAAGAAGACATACTTTCAACCCATGCAGAGGACCCAAGGATCACTCAGCCTATTGGGAAGGGAGAGTGCAAACCCTTCCAGCTTCCAGACTTGTTTGCATTTCCTGTGACCAGTACTTTCTTTCCTGCCCCTCTCCCCACACCCAGCTTCTCCCTGGGATTCTCTTGCCCAAATTTCTTTGTCTTCCCACACCTGCATTTATTTATCCTCCTGATGTACATAGGATTCTGCATGCATCTCCTACATCATCTCACTGTGGTCATCCATACACACCTTTTCTGTCCTTTCTGACAACTGAACATTTTCTGAATTTTTCACTGCACACAGACTGCACTTCTTTTTATATCCCCACCATCAAACTCCCCCTGGAGTAAAATTACTTCCCCCTGAGAACATAAGAATCTTTATTCCCTCTCCCCTCTCTCTCTCTCTCTCTCTCTCTTTCTTTTTTTTTTTTTTTTTTTTTTTTTTTTTTTTTTTTTTTTTTTGCGATTCTATCTGCAATAGCCACTGGCTTGGGGGGAGTGTCAGGGCCATTTGCACTTCCCTTTGGAAAGGTCTTTTGGCCCTTCTACCTCCCAATATAGTTTAGGTTTGCAAGCAAAGCTAACACTTCCCTGCTTAGAGGACTCTCCCCTTCTTTTTTTTTTTTTTTTTTTTTTTTTTTAATAAATAACCTTCTTCATGCTTTTCTCCATGTAAGTGTAAGTAAGTGACAAGCTTTAGCTGGGGTAAACCAGCCATTGGGAAGGACAATGAAAATACATTTTTATTTCTCTGAATTTTGGGAAAACCTTGACAGAATGTGAGAAACCTTAATTGTGGCTGTGCTTCTTCCACACCAGGCGGACGCTGGCCCCTGGCTGGCTCAGATCTGCACAGTGACCAGGACATTTCCAGTCCGGATATGCAAGCAGGTTAACTTTACCTGCTGGACCCGGCTTCTCAGTGGCAGCTGGACCAAATAGTGTCGTGACAGCAGCGGCAGTAAGAAAAGGATGGCTCTTGGCTTAGTAGGTTAAAAGACGTTTATTCAGGCCCAACTGCAGGAGGTCCACAGCTGGTCCAAACCGCAGGCCAGAGAGAGTTTGAATCTCCCTCTCTCATCTTGTAAGTGGGGGAGGGTTCAGGGGAGGTTACAACAAGATAACAAACCAGGGGATTCAGGGGACAACAAGGGGTGTCCACCTCCAAGCCTCTGACCACTTACACCAAGAGAAAAGGAATTTCCCCCGGGGTGACCTATCACTCAACGCCCTCCCTCTGGGTTTTCCCAGTCTGGGGAGGGGTTTTGAAGTGATAGACAAGATGCCCCCGAGCGGGGTGGGGGGCATCCTAACAGAGGGATGGGGGAGAGGATGCACAGGGATAGGTGGGGGGCTGGGATGATTGACATACAACACCTTGTTATACAGAAAACTCAAAAGGGGATGGACTGTTACAAAACTGGGGGTACAGTAAACTGAACCATAACATAAAACTTCTTATAAAAACTTAGTAAAACAGTTCTTGCACTGCCACACTTAATTAAAGCTATTTTTAGAAGGGGGCTTTATCCCAGAAACTTTTTACTGAAACCACACCTGTAAGTGTGCCTTACTGCCTGAGGTGCCCCATGCACTCCTGGTGCTCAGGTGATTGTTGACTGTTTCCAGAGATCTGATGTGCAGCAAAAGTTTACTGGTGCTGGCACTTTGTCCCAAGATGACTTGTGACACCAAGGCTAGAGTAGAAGGGGAGAGAGAGTCTTAAAGGCAAAGAGAAGGTGAAAAGTGTCATCTCATTTTTAGTGGCTGCTAGTGACAGGAGAAGCAGCAGTTATACTGATTTATAACTTCCTTTCTACAGGGAGGATATAAAATAAAGAGAGTGAAAGAATGCAAGTATGTGGATATAGCTTGTGAATATCAGCTTGATCAACCCTGGAAATAAATTTTGTGTGTTTTTTTAGGTAAGTTCTTATAGAATCAAATCTCACTTTGTGTTTTGTAGAAAATACCTGTTAGAAAAGCTCAAGCTGCTGTCTCTTGCCTCTTCCGTGTGGAATTTAGGATTATGTACACTTTGGTGTGTTCAAGGTCAGCAGTCAGGCTGTGCTGGAGCCTGTTGGCTCCCTACTAAAAAGAGAGGCTCGTGGTGCACTGCAGAGCTCATTAACAATGTCAGCTTGTTCAAGTAAAGGTCTCTTTATCAAAAGGATTGTTTGCAACACAAGCAATCCCAAATGTTTTCTGTACACCAAATTTATCATAGAAGTTCATGTCTGCACACCTATTTCTCTCCCGAAGTTTAGATGCAATAAATACTAGGATGTTAAACCACAATTAAAAAAGAGGGAAATTTTTCAGTCTTCCAACAGAGGATGTTTATTGGAAGACTAAAAACTGGAAGCCCAAAGGAGGAGAAAAGCTCCTGAACTTCAAATAAAACCAAATGCAGACTGAGATTTGGATTGAGTGAAGAGAAATAAATTGCACATACGAAAAGTGGCCAACCTATTTCCCATTTGAAAATTTTATGTAATTTTTGAATTATATGACTGAACTTAAAATTAGACATCTGTTTAGACAGATTACTTAGCACCGTGGCACAGATGTTCTATATTTTTTATTATAGCACTTTAATTAAAGATCATTCATCAGCATTCACTCAGCACAGTTAAGTGCCATTTTGAGTAGAGCTGCACAGGGAATGAGTCCTGTGTGCCATTTGTAATAGCAGCTTTAAATCAGGTGGTGATGGCAGATGATTGCCACAAAGC
Source organism: Hirundo rustica (assembly GCF_015227805.2). Lineage (NCBI taxonomy): Eukaryota > Metazoa > Chordata > Aves > Passeriformes > Hirundinidae > Hirundo > Hirundo rustica. The sequence goes on along the minus strand of NC_053450.1, from coordinate 19,611,222 downwards.
CAGCCACAACCTTTTTGCCACTACTGAGTGGGGAAGGAGGTCAGGAGGGGACTCACACTCTCACATCTGTGCAGCGGATGCCCACACCTGCCACCCCCTTCCTATCCCCAGTATTCCTGGAGGGAGGAGAGCAGGACAAGATCCTGTTATCCCCAGTGTACCTAGAGGGAGGGGAGCAGGCACTGAGGAAACCAGCCACCAGCCAGGGCCTCCGCTCCCCGCTTCAACTCTGCCCTGTTGCCTCTTCTCACTACTCACTGGTCTCTTCCTGCTGGCCCCCAGCAACAAGCGTGCTCTACCACAAGGGGTTTTCATAGGGGCTGAAGAGAGAAGGTGACACAAAATCTGTCTTAGCTAGGCCAGGTAACTGGGAGTCTTTGAGGCTAGATCCCAGGAAACCTACAGAAGGCTAACAGGGATGTGGGACAGTCCTTCAAAAATATGTACCTGGTGATGCAGTCCAAAAGAATAAATTTAAAACATTGTGAGTCAAGGATAAAAGTTTACAAGTTTAATGTCACGTCCCTGCAAAATATTTCTGCAATTCAGTTTATTCATCTCACCAACCCTGCACATCAGCCTCTTGCAGGTACACTATGCCTTCCACCCTGGGCTCTGCCTGGCAGAGATGACTTGCAGAAATGACTGCTGCATACCACAGAAATGTTCTGGGTGGGTTTGATTTGTAGAGAGCCTATAATTTGCTTCCTATCTCTTTTCAAACCCATTACATCCCTAACAAAGGAAACTGTCAGCTGAAGTGATTTTGTCAGCCAAATTTGAGAAGTTGCATATTTTATGACCATTAAAGTTTCCTGTAACTTCTAACTTGAATTTTTCCATGCTTAAGAACATGGGGGTTTTATTTCCCAGATTCCAAAATAAGCATCAGCCATGATAAAAATTTGTCAGCTCAACAGGAAAGGAACAGGGATTTGTTCCCAGGGTTACTTCTATTCTTTTAATCGAATGAATGTTTAGCATAAAATGAACAGACAATCACATAGTTACACTTAATGCCATTCCCATTTTTCACCATGTGCGTTTGGTTTGCATTGCAGACAGAGGCAGTTCTCCAGCAGTAGGAGGAGAAATGTTTCCCAAAGCTTAATTTCACCCCAGTGGTTTTGGTATTTTTCTGGGTCATGTAAGGTGCACACTTGTTTCAGGCCAAGAGGGTGCTGAACTTCAAATTCCCCTAAGGCATATTCTCACCTTCAGCAGAAAATGCCCAGAGGGAGGAGTTACAGAGGCCTGATGCTGGTGTGTCAGCTTTCACTACCCACACATTTTAGATACACCAATGCAGTGCTCTGTTGGGACAGAGGTGGCTCACCCACCAGGCAGGGAGAGCAGCCAGCTAATAAGTATCTTGACATCCGCCTTGCCAGATGGAATCCCAAGTGATTTGCTTTTACTAAACTCATAGTTTCTTCAGAAAATCACTTTTAGTTGGACACTTCCCTGCCATTTGTGTGTTTTTAAACTGCTGTCAGTGTCTAAGCATTAGGGACACCATCCTTTTCCTCTGTGTTAAGCAGAGCACATAGCAGAGGCTTGGTCAAGAAGCAGAGGGCACCCTAATGATTCTGCAGGGGCAGAATGAGTAGATGATTTGATGGACCTTTGGAGCAGCATACAGAGTAACTCTTTTTAGCATTGTTTCCAAAACAGTTTTGTAGTCTCTTTCTGCATATGTCCTTTCTCTGCATACATCTCTACCCTTCTCAAGGTTTTTTCTGTCTTATTTTTTTTGTCAGTACAGAAATACAGTTCTGCTTAATATGCTTTGGTTCCTGTTATATGCTGATATAACAGAAAAACAATTGAATGGCTACAATGCCTTAATCCCTATTCTAGTTCTGTGGATGTTAAGAAATCTAAGAGATTGAATTTCTCATCCTTCAATCCCTATCATACTGTTCATAAAAGACTTTCTGGATGAAAGGCAAAACCATGCATGCCCTGCTTCAAATGCTGCTTACCTTTCATAACTACTTGCATCAACAAGTTGGATAAGTATTTTTTTCCTGGAGTATGGGATGAGAGAAAGATGGAAAGAACATGTTACAAGTCTAAGGGAGTTCACTTGACGCATCATGAAGGCACTCAAATACTTAGAAAAGCAGGCAAAGAGGGGACAAGGATGAAGTAAGAAGCATTCAGTGTTCATGATCAAAAGGACCCCTATTGCTTTCTTTTTAGGCAGGACCGGTTATTTTGTGACTATGGCTACTTAAAACAGGATTTGACAGGATCCAGTCTTCAGTCAAATATCGGTGTGGCTCTATGCTAACATGCCAAATTACAAGAGTAAGTACAATTTCTCATCAAAGAGCCCTGATAAAAAACAAAGCAGAGAAGAGACTGTTTCCCATCTAATGTAGTTGAGAACCTGATGCTACAGAAAGCTAGCCATTCTGCAGAATAATCAACAGTTTGATAATTTTTCTTTTTTTTTTTTTTTTCTTTCCAATTCAAATTCTCTGGGACAAGTGTCATATTCCTGACTTGCTCTGTGCCTTACGGCAGAGTGGTACATTGTCCTTCTTTCAGATGCTAGGCTTGCTATCCCTTCCACCTTCCTAATTTATAAATGATATATATAAAATATACATATATTAAGTGATGTATTGTTTTGGAAAAATTTCCTAATTCATTTAAAGAAGTAAAGAAAAGAGATTGATTAAAACAATTTTGTTTGTTTCTGATAGATTTGTAGAGTCACAGAACCAGTTAGATTTGAAAAGACCTCCAAGACTGAGTTCAAACATAAACCCAGCACTGCTAGGTCTATCACTAAGCCATGCCCTTAAGTGTCACATCCATATGTCTTTTAAATACCTCTAGGGTATTTCCTGGCAGCCTGTTCCAAAGCATAACAACCCTTTCAGTGAAGAAATATTTTAAATATCCAATCTAAACCAAGGAGGTCAGTCCCTCTCAAACTATTGCTTGTTACCTGGGAAAAGTGACTGACTTCCATCTCTCAGGTAGTTGTAGAGAATGATTAAGGTCACTCCCAAGCCTTCTTTTTCTCCAGGCTGAACACCCCAAGCTCCTTCAGCTGCTCCTCATAGGACTTGTGCGCCAGACCCTTCACCACCTCCATCGCCCTTCTCTGGACTCACTCCAGCACCTCTGTGTCCTTCCTCAACTGAGGGGCCAGAACTGGACACAGCACTCGAGGTGTGGCCTCACCAGTGCCCAGCACAGGGGACAATCCCTGCCCTGCTCCTGCTGGCCACACTGTTGCTGATCCAGGCCAGGATGCCATTGGCCTTCTTGACCACCTGGGCACACACACTGGCTCACGTTCAGTCTGTTCTCAACCAGCACCCTCTGGGCCTTTTCCACTGGGCAACTTTTCAGCCACACTGTCCCCAGCCTGTTGTTGTGACCTGAGTGCAGGACCTAGCACTTGGCCTTGCTGAACCTCATACTGCTGGCCTCAGACCACTGATTCAGTCTGTCCTGACCTTTCTGAAGAGTCTTCATTTCCTCAACAGATCAACACTGCAACTCAGCTTGGTGTTGTACGGAGGAAAAAGATTTGAGATATTGAATCTGAGGGGGAAAGTCCCTCAGAAGTACTTGCAACGTGGAAAGAGATAAGAGGAAGGCCGTGGTCTCCATCAGTTTGAATGAATGTAGAGCAATGCATAGACAAGATTCTGTTTACCTCTACCTCCTAGAAACCAGAATGGTCAGTGAGATAAATGATGACAAATACTGGAAAGGCCAGGTGGAGCATAGCTAAGTAAGCTTCACGGATCAGGGAACATACAGACTTCCAAAACCAAATGCTGGCATGCAGACCTGTGACCTCCCTTTTAACAAACTTGGGAGTAGACAAAGAATATGGCAGCTTGCAGTGTTTTGAAGAGTTTTTTTCCCCCAGAGTGATTTAGTTATTCTTAGTGTTAACATACAAACAGAAAAAGATAGGCACACATCCAAACACCAATAAAGGATTAGGGGTGTGGTGTAGCATCCAGATACTGTTAGCAACAATTGGTTTTAGACTGCAAAGTAGAAGCAGTTTTCAAAGCAGAATTGTGAATGGTGATAATTTTAGAAGCAATGACTGCCCCTCAGCAATATCAGCAGGATCTATCTCAGTGGGCAAACAGTGTCATGGTCAGACCCTGGCCCCAGAAAGAAACAACAGGCTGAACAACAGAGGAGTAGCTGAAAGTTATAGTGAACAACCCTTTTCTACCAATTCTAATGCCACTATGATAAGATTATGACCCATGTTATTATTTACTGAACAGACTTATGTCATTGCAAATTAAAATCCTGAAAATTAATGGATTTATATATTGGTGTGCGTATGTATATATATATATATATATATATATATATATATATATATATATATATATATATATATATTCAGTGTCACAAAAATAATTTATGGGCTTTTAATGAAAAAAGGAAAGAAAAGGGGGTTATCCAGCTTTTTTAAATTAGAAAATTTCATTTTGGAGCATTGCTGCACAGAAGCATTAATATGTACATTAGTGTAGAGTTCATTTGAAGTGTGTAAATCATCTTGGAAAAATTGGTGCTGAGAAATTTTTAGTCTGAAAATCAGTTTTCATGACAGCACAAATGTAGAGCTGGGAAGGTTCATCTATTAGACCTCAAATTGACCACTTTAAGGGAAAACACAACCATGAGTTCAAGCACAGGGGCCAGCACAGGGGAAGAAAAGTAGCAGTATGCAAGACCTATGATCTATACATAATAATAGCTCATAGAATCACAGAATTGTTTTGGTTGGAAGGAACCTTTAAAAGTCATCTAGTCCCAACCCCCCTGCCACACCGGCTTGCTCAGAGCCCCATCAAACATGGTCTTGAATGTTTCCAGGCACGAGAAAACTCTGGGCAACTTGTTCCGAGGTTTCACCACCCTCATCGCAAAGAATTTCTTGCTTATACCCAAACGAAAGCGACCCTCCCTCAGTTGAAAACCATTATGTCATCAATCCTACACTGGCCTGATAAAAATACGTGTGGCCTAAATAACACCGCTGGTTAAATCTGTTCCATAGATTATACGTGAACTCCATATCTTTTTTATCCTACCGGGGGTTGGGTCTGGTGCTATAAAGAACGGTGCCAGAGTTTGCTGGAGCTGCCGGGGGAGCCCCCGGTCCGCGTCCGCCGCGGAGCGCTGCGCCGGCAGCAGAGCGAGGCCGGCGGGCCCTCAGCGCCGGGGCCACAGCGGCCTCTGCCGGCACCGCCGCCCGCGCCGCGCCTGGGCCGCGGCAGGGGCAGGGGCCGGAGCGGCTGAGGGGCCGGAGGGGCTGGAGCGCCGTAGCGTCTGCCCTGCGCTGGTTTCCTGACGCAGGGAATTGCAACCGGCTGGCGAACGATTCTTGCCCGCACCACCGACTGTGACCTCCGCAACTCGGCGGGTGCTGCGTGCTCAGGTGCGACACTTGGAAACTAAGCCGAAGGAATAAGGCTGACGACGCGGCCCGGCTCAGGCTCTTCCTTAAGAGACTCTCTCCATCAGATGTAAAGGCCTCACTGTTTTGGCCCGGTTCAGCAATCTAACCCTGTTCAGGGTACCCATGCCAGCCTGCTACAAATTCTTCTTACAGGAAAAAAAACCTAAAAAAAAAAACTAAAAAAAAAAAAAAAAAACAAAAAAACAAACAAACAAACAAAAAAAAACGAAAAAAAAATTTATTTATTTATTTATTTATTTACTTACTTACTTACTTATTTATTTAAAAACCCAGCATTCCCCATCCAGAGCTTGGCCGTGTGCAGGTGCTGAGGCAGGTCTGGCTAGGGTGAGCTCGCTGAGCCGGTGAAAACAGAAGAAAGAGAAACAAGAGCTGTGAAAATGAGAAAACTTGCCGAGGAAGTGTAGCGTCATCAATCAGCTGCTAATCTGCCAACAGTTCATCTTGCGGCTCAGATTCGAGTCCTTTCACTAATGCCAAACAGGTATGTCCACATGAATAAACAGATAAGTGATACAACATGTTGTATGTGTTCTGCCAGAAATTAGGAAAAACTATGTTTTTTCTTTCACACAGTTTGCATTTGTCTGACCAAATTCAGAGTGTGTGACCAAATGCTCATATGTAGACCTATGAATCCCCTTTGTTTAATTAACATTTCAATTTATTAATTTACAATTTATTGCCCTATTCAGTAAACATTATTTACACATTCTGGAGTAACTCAAGCTGCAGGAGTGGTCCTTTAGAAGTAAACTTGGAAGTGGATCCTTCAACTGACAGAGCACAACCTGCAGCATAGCAATACCATCAATCTGAATGAAAACCCATGGACTGACAGGTTCTGAGGTATATATTACATATATATATTACTGACAAGCCCTTGAGGTATATATTACAAAAACACTCCTTTGGTCATCTATATTAGAATAGCATCCAGTGGCATTTGAGCTGGGAACAGGGTTGCGCGATGCTGGAGATTGAATAACCTTTCAATAGGAATGATGTTTTGTTCTTAAGATGTAGAGAAATTGAAATCAAAGTGTAAGTAACATGTGATACTAACACCAGAGGCACACGGACTATAGAAATGGCGCAGTAATAACTGCACAGATTAACTGAACTACCAAAAGAATCCTACATCAGACCTGCCTCGTCAGGATCTAGGACTAGACCAGAACCAAAGTTTTATCCCAGCTGACAGCCCCAGCTGGTGAGACTTAATTGTTGTGAGAGATCCTCTATTTGTTGTTATCTCTTTTGCACCATCCCAGTTCCCAGCCTCAGAGGCAGAGGGTGCTTCCCAGAGCATGCTTCCCACTCCTACACTTCAACCGCAATAACACCAGGCAGTGCTACAGACCCGGGGAAGAAGGGTGGCTGCTAAGCTGTCCAGGGCAAAAGGATGTGGGGGTGCGGGTCAACAGCCTGCTGAACTTGTGCCACGGGAGATTCAGGTTGGATATCAGGAGGAATTTCTTCACAGAAAGGGTTGTTAAACATTGGAATGGGCTGCCAAGGGAAGTGGTTGGAGTCACCATCCCAGGAGGTGTTTGAGAAATGACTCATGGCATTTAGTATCCTGATGTAGTTGACGTGGTGTTGTTTGGTCAAAGGTTGAACTTGATGACCTCAGAGGTCTTTTCTAACCTAAACGATTATTTGATCCTCTGATTCTGTAAACATGGCATTGAGACTTGGTCGAACCTAGAATAGTGGCCTGGCATAGGTCTTGTTCAATAACATGCCTTCAGCATGCGGACATATGCTTTGCCTGTCACAAGTTGACTGATAGTAAATTTTTCTTTTGCTTCCAGTAGTTCTGCCAAGCCATTCCTGACAGTCTTGTACACTGTATAGGCTGAGTCATAAAGACTGTAAGCAAATAAAATAAACAAAACATGTTTGTTTGAATTATTTCCTATTTAATTTTCAATTTTGTTTCTGCTGTAAAGGCTGGATATGCCAAACAGGTCTGTGGCAAATATTTAATACCTATAAAAGTATTAAATGCTCTTAATAAAAGAGTATTAAAATAAAAGAGTAAAAAAAACTCTTCACAGTTCAAATTCCTAAAGCTAAAAAGTTTCAGCCAAAGTTGTGCAGCCATACCCTGGATACTTTTTCTGCCCAAAGTATTTTTTACAGAGAATTCTTTTCATATGGGCCTCATTTTTTGCCCTGGACTTTTCAAGTTAGTAACAAGTAATTTTTAGTAGTTTCAGCTCACGAGTCTTGGTGTATTTATTCAACAACATAAAAGAGCCTCTCATCCTCCAGTTTTGTTAGTGTCTCATAGCTCTAATCTTGACCTAGTTTGTGAATGTTTTATTTATCGACAGCAGGCTGCACAAACAGCCTCCTCTCGGAGGGATTCCAAATACAAGCTCAGTCCAAGAGGATGCAGCTTCTCCAGGGCATCCCTACCTCCCCCATTTTTATTTTTGTCAGCTACACCCTCCCTCTTAAAGGGCCTTTAAGGCCTCATTTTTCCCTGACAGTATTTTTTTTTTCTCTAAGAAACATTGCCATGACACATAGTTATAATTATTTTCTCCTTTCTCCTGCAAACCATGACTACAAATCATGCACACAAATCTTGCAGCATTACTGGGAAGTATCCATAATGGTATGACTCATTTCTCAGCTGAGATTGTAAACTAGGGCTTTGCATTTTTCTCATCTTTCAATAAAAATAATGTAGGAAAAGAAACAGTCTGAAGCATCAAGAAAGGAGGAACAACAGAAATCCTGAAAATAAGTTGAGCATATGTCACATGTAACAATACGTTTGTTACATTGGCCTTTATGGTGCTTTATGACACTTTTAGGGAACAGGCAGAGGTACTAAGTGGATGAAAAGCTGGACGTGACCCAGCATTTGCAGCCCAGAAAACCAATATACCCTGAGCTGCATCAAATGAAGCATGGCTGGCAGATCACGGAGGTTATTTTTCCCCTCTACTCCACTCCTGTAAGACCTCCCCAGAGCACTGTGTTCAGCTCTGGGGAGGGAGGACGTGGACCTCCTGCAGCAAGTCCAGAAAAATGATATGAAGTTGATTGGAGGACTGGAGCATCTCTGCCAAGAAGACAAGCTGAGATAGTGGGGTTGTTCATGCCAAAGGAGGGAAGTCTCCAGATAGATCTTTTAACAGCCTCTCCATACTTAAAGGAGTTTAAGGAGATGGGGACAGACTTTTTAGCAGGGCTTGATGCAATACGATGTTGCATAGGTAATGGTTTTAAACTGAAGAAGTGTCAATTTCTATTAGGTACATGGCATACATTTTTTATGATGAGAGAGGTATAATACTGGCATAGGTTGCCCAGAGAGGTGGCAGATGCTCCATTCTTGGAAACACTGAAGGTCAGCTTGGGCAGGGGCTCTAAGCAATTTGATTTCGTTGAAGATGACCCTGCTCAGTGCAAGGAGAATTGGACTAGATAACCTTCAGAGGTTCCTTCTAATGCAAACTATTCTATGACTCTCTGATTAAACCTTTAATGTCAAAGGATTCACCAGCAAAAAGATAAAAAAACCCCAAACTAAAACCCACAAGCAAAGAAAAAAAACCTATGTAGATCCACAGAAATATTTTTACCTATTTAATTCTAAAAAATAATATGCACTCCGTTGCATATTGAAAAAACCTAGACATTTATGCTCTGCTCAGGCAAGTGGGCTTCCAGCAAATTCTGAAAGTACTTAGACAGAAACTACTTTCAAGACAGGTGTTTCAAATACCAGCATAATGCTTTACCAAAAAGCCACTGCCTGAGAAAAACAGTATCAAATGAGAGCAAATAGAGATTTCCACTGCAGGAGAAGTTATTTCAAGGGCAAACATAGCAGGCTTCAAACAAAGCAAATTGACCCAGGAGAAGTGAAATACTCCTGTTGGCAGAGTTTCACAGAGTTTCCTGTAGAGAGCTGTGAAGCCCCACAGACTTGTGGGGTTCAGGCCACCACCCTGAGACTGTGGGTGAGGCTTGACAGCAGGGGTACCCCAGAGCTGCTTCAGCTCTGAAAAAACAGCAGAAAAGTCATATGGTTGCTACAAATTCCCTCAAGGAAAAGGAGCCATGGCAAGAAATAGGCAGAGCTCGGGAGTGAGGGAAGAAAAGGACAATGCCTAACCTCTCTATACTCTGTCTCTCTAACCAGCCGTGGCTGTTTCGACTGTTGACTCACCATGTGGCCCCAGAGCAGGTGCTGCCTCCCTCTGCTCCCAGCATATTTGCAGATTGAATTTACTTTATTATTTTCTCATCATATGCCCAAGGTCCACCTTCTGCCCAGCTCTTTGTCTCTACCTTTCCCCCAGCTGTTACCTTTTCAGCATCTCATCAGCATATACTTTCAATTCCCTTTGAGACTATTTATAAAGGTGTAAAGGAACATAAATTCAGTTTTCTCCCAGGTACATTAGAGATTTGACTGCTTTGCAGCATACTAAAACTAGACTGATACAAAGAGGCTTTGAAAAGGTCAAATTTTGTGAATATTCAGTTTCTAGCTACGTTATATGCAGCTGTGCTTATACTCGTTTTGTGTTCATTTTGTCAGGCTATACTAACAAATGAGTTTGCTGATATTATTTATGGGATGGTAAATCTTATGTGCAACAACATAAAATTCATACTAATGAGCAGAAATCCATCACTGATCTGTGTGTTCAGTCAAAACAAAAATAAATACTGGAGACTGTGAATACCAAATTCTTAATAAGTCCTGGAGATACACAATTTAAGGATTAAATTATTCATAGTTTCCACTGACTTCAAATAATAAATGCATGTGACAAATTTATAACTCATTTGTTGTTAATGTGTAAAAGGAAAAAGGTAAAAATTGCCATATATATGATTCTTGTAGTTTATGTCAAATAATAACCTAATTTTAATCAATTTAGACTCTTGAAAGTTTCCTAATGAAGACCACTTCAGTTAGTTTCAAGAAGATTTTGTCACAGTCTGAATTGATTTATACTGATATGATTTCCCTGCAGTCAGTGGAGCTAATCTGATTTAGTCCTCATGAAGATCTAACCTGAAACAAGGTACCAGAAGCATCTTGCTCAGAAAGTATCCAGAGGCGGAGGTGCCTGGAGTGGAGGATCTCTGGCTGGTAGAGAATTGTGCAGTTATTTCCATCACACCCTAGGATGCTGCTCCTCAGCAAATCCAGTTAAAGAAGGATGGGTGTAATTGCAACATGGCACAGAGGTGGCAGAGCAAAATGTAATTGTACCTTTTTTTTTTTTTTTTTTTTTTTTTTTTAAGTATCTGATGGTCACTGAATTGGGATCTGTGGATGTCTCCACACTCCATCCCTTCAGCACAGTGAGATCTGGAACTTTACAGCAAAGATCATTCCTGTAATACATCGAATGTGAACTAACATGTAATTTCATTTTATCAGGCACTCAGTGAGGGACACTATTTTTATATAAACTTCTAATAAAATCTTTGCAGTCTCAGACAATTAGTGGAATTTTAAAGAGATGGGAAAGTAAACAACAAAAGCAAAATCAGAAAGAGAAATGAAGAAATGAAATCCAGGAAGAAAAATAAGAGAGGAAAAGGAGACAATTGATAAGTATTATGTATGACTTGAAGATCTTAATGACTATAGTGGCACTGTGGTCATCAGCATAAGGCTGTAACATTCAGTAGAGAATGTCAGTTTTTGTGATTAAAGTCTCCTGAAAAGAATTTGTCATCATTTGTCTGCCATTGTTGCCCTTGCATCATCTTGTTTCTCATCCTCAAAGGCCTCAACCATGCTGTCATTCAGTTCTGTGGGGCTTTTGTCTCCTGTCCTCTTCTCTGCTACACTCTCACAGATCCTTCTCTGCTTCTTTTACCATCACAATGGCTTGTGCAGAGGCACAGCTTGCCCAGCCAGGCCTTCTGCAGCCCGCGGTCTTGCCTCTCTCCTACTCAGAGGAGATAGTACAGAGAGCAGAAGGATGGCTATAGCACCCTCCTCACTCCCCCAGTTCTGCACAAACCAGCTGCTGAAGGAGAAGCCCTTCATCCATCTCCCACAGTTACCCCTGTTGGCTGCAACGCTTTCAGAGGCAAAGGTGGGGAAGGTCATCAGGTGCTCCCCACCACACTCCATATACTTGGAAATCATGAGTATCCCTCAGGTGCCACTGCAGCCTGTCACACACACTCTTTGCCTTCGATTGTATGATTAACAGTAATTTGTGCTGTAAGTAATCTTGAGAGATTGAAACCTCTTTTTAACCACACGCTATACGCTTCCACCCCAATCTAAATGTGCAAAATGTGGAAGGGGCCAAGAGGCAGCAACAGCTGGGGTGACTTGCCCAGCACAGCTCAGTGGTGGAGGCAGAAGCAGAATGCATTTCTCCTGCCCTCCATCTTATTACTGAGATTGTCCCTCAGTAAAGCAAGGTTTGTAGTCCTATGTATTGTTAAGCCATTCCAACTCTGGGCTTTTACTCTGGATCATAAAAGTACTTCAGAGTTGAGTCAATTTTATTAAATAACATTTCATCGCAGGTCTTTTGTGCCAACACTCTCTTCTACACACCTGCCAATGACTGATTTCCAGAGTAAGCTAGAGAAAAAGAATGAGGAAGGAATGATAGCATCGCTTCTTCAGATCCTAATTACTAATGCAGATTTTGGATTTGTCTTATGGATGATGTTTAGCTTCTAGCAAAGTTAGTGAGTACTACTGCTCTATATTGGTAAATAGAAAATCAGATTGACTGCACAGATCAATGGCTTGACACAAAAGTCTTCTGCATGCAGACTAAACAGATACCTGTTAAAATGAACCATGTAATCTATGGGCAGAGTGCTGACATGCTCAGAAAAAAAAAAAAAAAAGCTAGTATTTAAACCAGGCCCTTGTTTTGAATGAATCGCAGTATCTTCAGCGGGAAATGACAGAAAAGATCTAGTGGATTTCCTAGAAAAATTATAGTCTGCTCTTTGTGAGCTGCCAGAGAATGAGGATATTCTCTGCATTGATTGATGCTATAAAATACTCATCCACAACCAACTCAAGGGTACTCCTTCCAAGAACACAATACTTCTGACTTTAGTGGAAATGAGAGATAAGGAGAAGGTCCTCCAGGCAGCCAGGAAAGAGAGAAGCATTGAATTCCAAGGACAAGTGATAACAATTTCTCCAGACTTCAGCCAAAATATACAAGAAAGGAGGAGTTGGTAGAACTTTAAAAAGCCTTTGCAGATTTAAAATCCAAGGCTGTAATCTCTTCTGAAACGGGGAGTTCTACATGAAAATAAAGATTACCTCCTCTGGGATGCAGATTGAGGGAAACAGTTTATGGCAGATACTACCCTCATTTTTGCCCTGGGGCATTAGATGATTAATTCCTCATGTTTTCCTGGCAGAGCCCCAGTATATTGCCATTCCCAGCAGTGTATGGTCTGTGCAGAGGGTCCCATGGGAGTTACAAGTAGCCCACCAAGTCTACTCCATCACAGGGACTGAGACAGATGGTGCAGCTGCCAAAGCTGGCGGGGCCGAGCATCTGGTAAATGCGTTGATTTAAAGCAGTTCTCAAGCAGCAGCCGCTGCTGTGGCTGAGATGAGCACAGTTCAGAGGTGCTTCCTTTTCTGGAGCCTGTGGGGGAACTGGGGAGGTATTGCCACAGTCTCTTCTTGGAAGAGAGTACCAAATGTTTTGGAAGATGAAGAAAAGTTTTTGGGTGACCTGTCAAGGATTGCTGATATCAGACAGGGAGTCAGCACCATGGAAAGTTAATGCTACCACTATTTCACAATGGCATTTGATATTTAGGTTCCTCTAGGAAGGTTCTGGTCAGGCTTATATTTTATTTCTTGGCTTTTTCAGTATCTTCTGTCTCTCCCACTCTGAATAAACGATGTCTGGTTTAAATATTAAACTGTACTTCAGTTTCTGACTACTCATAGCTAGAGATGAGTGGTGATTTCCCTGGGATATGAAGAGCACAAAGAGAGAGTTTACCAGCCCAAAGCTGAGACTACAGCTTTGGTGATTGCACCCCAGCTAGATTTAGATTGGCAGTGTGAAGGCCTGGACATGTTGTTCTCTGGTTTTATTTGGATTCTGAGACAGCTTTTTCCCAATTTGTCTATCATAGCATTGGTACCCAGTGACAGCACACTGCTTAAGGGCTACATAAATACGACCTTAATGATACCAAGTCATCAGAAGAATACTGGTGAGACAGCACTGAGGAAAAGACTACATGCTAGGAAAAACTACTAAATTTTTTTAATCTGCATGGACAGCCCCAGAAAAGACAGTGAGCCTACTATTAAATACTGCCATTATGCTCAGGAAAAGGGAACGCCTGTGAGCTGTGATGAAACATTACCAAAGGCATTCCCACAGTTGCAATGGGAAAGTGCTTCTCAAATTCCCTGATGCTTTTGTAAAGTTACTGCACCACTCTGAAGACAAATTTATATATAAAAAGAATTAATTTAAGTAGAAAGCAAAAATTTCTTGTGTGTGTCAAGCCCACAGTGCTAGGAAGTTGCTGCTGACAATGCTGTCAGTAAATCTCTCCCAGTACACTTCACAAAAAAATCTAAGTGAGACAGCATGCTTGGTGGTCAGATACTGATGATACTGGAGAGCTGATTTATAACTGTAAACCTTGTCAGTTTTTATAACTGAAAGCTTCTTCACCAAGAAATCCCTGTGAAGTTGCCCTTTCTTGGATAAAAACTTTACAAATGAGGCCAGGGTTTGTTGTACAGTCTTCTTCACCCTACAGGTCCCTTAATTTCTCTGACTTTTGGTTTACCTAAAGAATTAATGCTTGATATATTAGGATGTCATTTACACCTTAAAAACTGAGGAAATTTCTGTATGTTGATAAAATTTGACATGTTTTATCTGTGTTCTCCCATCAGAGTACTAATGGGAATCCAAATGTTTTTAGAACTTTTTAACTGCCGCACAAGCATTCAGGGGAGACACCCTATCTTTGAATCAGAAAATAGCTTAATTCCTGCTCTTATCAAAAAGCAGCACATAGTCCTACAAATAGTGTCCCCACTGAACTACTAATGGAAAGGTGTTTACATACCAGACAGGAAGCCATACAACCTGTTTTGGGTAATCACAGGAAATGAAGGGATCAAAGTGTGCTGGAGAAGTAATTCCAGAACTGATCTGAAGAGGAAAGACATTTGGATACAAAGGCTCCTCTTAAGAGCTCATGGAACACAGATAATGAACCTAATGAATATGGGTGGAAAAGATGTAATGACCACTGAGAAAGTGATTATTTCAGTGGTACATAAAAGATCATGAGAATTTTATTAATATTAATTTTATTTGTCAGTTTCCCATTTCTCCATCATTTTGTTAAACAAAATATTTAACAGTTTATATAAGTACAGACAAAGCACAGCTATTAGTGAAGTAAAGGAGGCACACATGCACTGTATATATTTATATGCAATTACACTACTTTACCCAAAACAATGGAAAAAAATCAACAGATTTGGCTTAAAAAAATTAAAGAAAAAAGAAACTTCTGGAGGTATTTTTGCTTCAACAATCCAAGAATATTGGCATATAGTATATAATTATATATGAATTTATAATTTTCCAGTTACTCTTTGAAAGGTGTAGTTTAGTCTTACTTTGAGAAAGAAGTAACAGCATTAATAATAGCCAAAACCATATTTCTGATCCTCTGCCCTTGGTATCTTGAGGAAGAAAGACCCTGTTCTGCCCCATAAAGAGCTTTACCCCTCTGACCTCCTTTTGCTTCTCTGTTTTTGCTACTTCACTGCTCTGGTATTCATTCTTTCTCTCTTCCTCCATATCTTGCTTTGGTTTTGACGTGGTTGATTCCAGTCTCCTTTTGCCCTGTGGGTGCCAGCTGTTGTTTCCTATTTTTACCTTTTCCCAGAAGCATCTTACTTCTTCCTCCCGTGCTGCCCCCAGGCTTGGGAGATGTCTAAAAGATTAGTTTCCTTAACCCCCTTCTCTAAGATGTCTAAGAGACTGTTCTTCTTAGTCTGCATAATTGAAACACCTTTGCCTTGGTGTTTGCAAGACAATCTGCCATTGTTAAGATGACTGCTTTGTGGATAACTGCCCATCACTTACAAGAACTGTCTTGTTCTTTCAAGCCTGGCTATATCCATGTATTAGGGCATGTGGGGTTCACCCCTGTTCATTCTCTTGCATTCATGCAGCTCCTGTGACGAGCCTGTGAGCAATGCTGGGAGGCAGTGCCTCAGTGTCCATATGCAGCAGGAGTATGTGGTCTTCATGTGTTAGAAAACCCACTCCTGCTCTGAAAGTTTAGATGTAGAAAAGACAGACTGATTTATCCTTGCCTTACAGAATATCCACTTGGATTTAGGAGCCAGCTCAGAGAGCCTTGTTCACTCGCTGAGTTCAGCATGGCTGTAATATGCTTAGTTACAGTCCTGATCTTGAAAAATTGATTCCACTTTCAGAAATATTACCAATTCTAGGGACATTCACCACTGTAAATATAAGGGCTATTGCAAAAGCCTGGGAACCTCAATGATCTTAAATGTCCTTTCCAACCTAAATATTTCCATGATTCTATGAAATTGTGAAAACCATGGGCGGCTTTATAAATGTGCCCATCAAGTGTTTCAGTTCACAGGAAAAGGAGCACAAGCCTCCAGAAGCTGCAGGCTCATTTCACTCAGACTGCTCTAGTCCAGCAATATCTCAGAAAGGACATTTTCTTACAAATTTTTGTATACTTGTTACAAATCTGTTGGAAGCAATATTAAACCCCAATATTTTTTTTAGCATCTCAGCCTTTTGTAGTTTAAGTACAACATGCATCCCATAATGCTCTTCCTCCTTCTCCTGAGTTGACTGTAGCCAACACTGAAGATACATAACTTTGCACCTGAGAGAGGCTCTGATCCAGGTAACCGTCAAGGCACCATGTGCCCTAAGACTGCTTCATCCAGCACCACAGAATGGAAGAGTGACACCCCTGTTTAAACAAGCCTTTGCAGGGCTCTACCTGGCACTCAGGGCCAGTACTTCCAGTGTAGCTGGAAAAAAGGAAAAAAAAAAAAATTAAGAAATTAAAATCCACCCTTTCTTCTTACCCAAACTACAGGAAGCATAGAGGAGTAGAACAAGAATGAGGAGAAAAGGGGAAATTCCTCGCTTCAACTTTAAATAGTCTTTTTAAAGAGTTTTTAGTGTGTATGGTAGGTTTCGAAGAAATATTAGGAATTTTTATTTCCCTGGTTTTTGTTACTGTGTTGCTGTCCATTGCAAGATCAGGTGTGTGAAATCCCATGACTAGTAACACCCTATTTCAGTGTGGTTATTTCTATGGGAAGGGAATGTATTGGGCCCAAATGGTAGCAACAGAATCCAGGTTCTGAAACTATCAAACTTGCTGCTGTGAGCACCCAGAAATTTATTCTGATCTTGCTTTTTATGGCATATATTCTGACAACTATGTGTATATATTCAGTGATGACAACAAAAAGCAATTAACGGGAACCAGTTGGACTCAAAACCACCCTTCTCCATGCCACACTCTAGTTAAACATATCCCTAAACAAAATTGCTACTGAAGAGAAGATAGAAGAAAGATACATGAAGTCTCTGTCATATCTACGTACTTAGTGTACCCCTTAAAGATAGTAATAAACTGTTAAGAGGGCAGTATAAGGACATGAATAGCCTAGACTAGACTAGAAGTGATTTGTGAGGTGAAAAGAAAAAACAAACAGTGGCCAAAACCTAAAATTTTGGAGATTTTTTTATTTGATGGTGTTGTTTTTTGTTTGTGTGCGGGTTTTGATGTGTGGGTTTGTTTTGGTTTTTTTTGAATTTAAACCCCTCGTTTTTAAAAGGTTATGTTACTCTTCATCTGGACGCTAGATGGGGATCTTGAGTCAGTCATGCCAGACATTCCTTTATCCTGCTTTTGCTTTATTTTAATCTGTTTTATCATGGACAGAATACATGCAATGCAAGTTTACTCTTCAGGCACTTATATTTATACTAAGGTTTTTTTGGGGGAAGGGTAAATAAATATTTACTTTTAAAAATGCAAGTTTAATTAAGGTTACATTGCATCTTTCAAAACAGAAGGGAATGCATCTGGAACTGTAGAGCACATGCTCTTCTTCGTCCTAATTATTTGTTTAATTCCAATGGCACATTGCAATTGTTTTCTCACTTTTCAGTGCGTGATGTGGTTTACAGTGACAATTGTTTTACCGCTCTGTAGCACAGATTATGACAAGAGGAGAGGCGGCAGAGTCGCTCACTAGCGGCACTACTAATGACCCAAGCATTGTTATTTCCATAAATGGGATCTTTGTGTGCTAACTAAACCTGAGCAGTGCAACTGTGAAAGCTGCTTTCCTTCAATCTTTCCCAAATCTCCATATGACTTGTATACATGATAATAAATTAATCTCTCTTGTTACAATGTTGTTATTTGTTTAGTAAGTACCTCTTTCTTTCATGTGATGTCAAGCTCAGCCTTAAAATGTGAATCATATTTTGAGCCATTGTCTCAAGTAGTTCCTTTCTCGAAGGATTCTTTCTCCTTCCTTCAGTAAACTGGGCTTTGCAAATTGCATTGTGAAGAAGCATGTATGGCCCCAACCTCACGTGTTCTGACACTGCTGTGGACTGGTCTTAACTAGAATGGGTTTGGCTGTCCCAGCTCATTTTGTAGGTACACACTAGCTCATGTTACACCATGTAACATGCAGTTTGGGATTATTGCCAGTTCAGAAAGGAATTAGTGAAGGGACTGAATGACTTCTTGCGGCATCTGTGGAGTCAGGGTATATCCAAGGTGAAATGAGATCATTCCTCGGGCAGCAGAAGGGAGGGAAAATAAAACAACCAACCCTGCAGTGGCCTGTTGTTCTTAGTGCCTCATGCCATTATTGTTGGAATACTCAGAACTGAAACGTGCTGGTGGAGGAATAATTTGTGCTGCAGAGAAACAAGCTGAGCACCGAATCAGTACTTTTAAAAGGATCAATTTTTAGAATGTGTTATAAATAAACAATTGTGTCTCAATATGGAGAATGATTTCATTTGATGACACACAGTGCTGCTTCTGCAGAGCTGATTGCTCTGCCAGAGCAAAAGGAAAAATAATATATTAAAGACATGAGATGCATGAAAAATGTCATTAAATAAGTCTTTACTAGCCTTGAAATAGGGATGGTTTGCATAATTGATTAATCATAAGGGGACATTTTTGGTCACAGAAATTATCATTAGTAGAGCTCCAAAGTTAAATAATCTCTATACTAATAAAAAAAATGCCATTTTCCCTTCAGATCTTTCCAAGATCTCTTCTTTATTTTAGTCTTTCTTGCTTTTATAGGCCTTAATAATTAAATGATATTTAACTTGAAGTGTGGGTGATGAAACCCTGTGAGCCAATTTCTCCCCCGCGGCACTCAGTGAGAGCAGCACCCAAGCAGTGCACGTGGGCCCAATCCTGCATGCTCAGCTGTGGTGCTTTGCCTCCTTGCACCAGCAGTTTGGATCTGGGCTTTTCCTTCCAAACTCCAGTCAATGAAAGCTCTCTGAATTTTCTTCTGATAAAAGAAAAATATTATGCCAAGCATCATCTTTGTGCTTTTCCGTTCCAGTATTAAAAAGCAACTGTCCTGTTTATTCTGAAAAATTTCACCTCCTTGTGAAAGTCGGCTTCACAAACATGCACACACTTTTTTTGTGAGATATCTTGTGGTTCTTTATGATGGACGTCGCTGCATCTAGTTTAGAGATATAATTTTTTTTTTTTTTATTGCCAAGAATTTAATTAGAGAAAATGGCTTTCGATACACAGTTCTGAGAAGGATTTTCTTTAGCCTGCTTGTTTTTTAAGGATATTTTAGAGTGAATAAAACAGGAATTGCACAAAGCAGGAATGGGTTAGACAAGGCTTGCCATACCTGATTTCATTATTAAAAAATAAATGATGTATGGGTTCAAGCCTAGTCCCCCACCAAAAACTGGCAATCTTCTCTACTTCTCCTTTATTTTTAATCCTTCAGGAGGTGCAAATGGTCAGAAATCACATCTACAACAAAAAGAGGAATGGAGATGTTTGGCATCATACAAAAGACTTTCTTGTTTGTTATTTTTCTATGGATAGTTTAATTTGATTTATTTAACCAGGAGATGATCCTTAAATTGAGACATAAAGTACCTTCGCATTGTAAATGTCCTTCTCAGGAGATCTCTAACCGAGAGTTGCAATACACTGCAGACAGGAAAATGTTTTCAGAGCCTCATTTATTACTCCATTTTTAAAATGTGAAAATAGGGTAATACTCATATATCTCAAAACATATTGTAGTGACTTCCAAAAATGAACATAAAATTGGTGTAAGATTAATTTCAGTCTATAGAACTTTTTGATTTGTGTTTATTTGTATGCAGAACATAACATACATGTTAACACAAGCCACTATTCACTCTAGCTTGTACATGTACTGAGATAATTATACAGAATTGAATACTGATACATGTGGAAAATATATTGTGTAAATATTTAAAGGGTAAAACAGACTTAAGAAATAATTTCAATGCATTTAGACTTTAACTGTACAAAATCAAGATTTCCTTACTAAGTTATAGTGGTCCTATTTATTTATAACTGTATTGCAATGTGAGGAACTGCTTTCTAAATCTCTAGTTATAGCTAGCCAAATTCAAAAATGAATGTGAGGATTTTGAAGCAAACCAGTTTTTCAGTTTCTTACCAGTTGTTTTTAGCAGAGTGAAACCAGAGCAATGCAGACATTTAAAAGGTTTACAGGATTTCATGAGGCAAATTTATATATACTTTTGTCGGTGGAGAACACAAATGTTGGTTGAAGAATTCTATAGCTAGTAATTAAAAAGACTCTTACCACTTTCCTCCAAATTTTTTTCTATTCTATCAATATTTTATCTCAAACTGACTCGTATATATTTTTTAACATATCAAGATTTATTTCAATATCTCATAGGTATATAAAGCAAGTGCTTTGATATCCTGTTTTAAAAGATATCTCTTATAAATAAGGATTGGCAACTTAGTAAAAAAAAAAAATTGTGTGATTTTTTTATCAGGATAATACAACAATAATGACTTTATTGAAGATCTTTTCTTTCTGCTTCTGTTTTGATACTCTGTTTTTCTGCATCCGCCTGCATTGGATGTTCGGCATTATCAAATATTTGTATGAACAGGAACACATTACAATGCTGCAATATGCTCAAGCACTGTGACATACATATTTTTTCTTGTGTTTTGCATCTGAAGTTTTGTAGTAATTTAGTCTCTAGACCAGCAGCTGAGATTTACTAGCGTGGTATGACTGGATTAGAGGTGCAGGACATCCATTTCTTCTGAATCCACCTGCCAGTATATTTTAATAGCAATCCTAATTTGAATAATCTTCCCCAAAGAAGTTGTTTAATAGAGATATCCTTTCTTTCACTTTACCTTTTCCTTGTATGCTCCAGTTCAAGAAAACTTTCCACCTTCTGTATTTAGGCCTGTTTTGAAAAGCATATTTTAACTTTGACCGGATCAAACATTTTTCTTAGGCTAGCGTGAATATTCCAAGGAGATGAATTATTTGATATTTATATTTTGAATGCATGATAGTATGCATACTCTCCTGACATTTATAAGAATCAAATATTTAAAAACACAGTAGTTATTTTTGTTCAGTCCTGGAAGAAACTGGAGTTCGGCTGATGTGAGGGGGGAATACTTTCTCTTAAAATGTGAAGTTATGATGATCTTAACCATGTAGAGTGCTAAAAATACATTGGATAATAATGACTTTCCATCACAAAAAACCAGCTTACTTTTAGAGTAGTGACCTAGATAAGATGGGATCTATATTCTGTTCTCACTCCCTAAACTACCTAGTCATGCATGGCACTTTATCACCTTTTATGCCAGCGTGCTATAATATGCTGCTAGATCATATAGCCCAGGATGCTGCATGCTGACTTGTTATTCCTGTATTAATTACGCTTTATATTCACTGTTCCTTTATGAAAGAGATGTTTAGCCTATTGATCTTGCTGCAAACTCTAAGAAAAGTAAAAATAAAAATTAATTTTTCCTGAGATGGTACAATTAAATCCTCAAGAGAATGAAATTTTTCTCCTTGACTACTGGAGTTTTATATAGTGAGACAGGACTGACTCCCATTTACTTCATCATACAGATTCCCCCAGTGTGCATTAAATGGACATTGACTCAGCTGCTAATTCAGGAGCATGAGTAAATTGTACAGTGAAGGAATAGAATAACTCTACCTGGAAAGACAGGTGTTGTCCACAACTTACTAGATTAACCTGTTCACAAAAAACCCACGTTATTTCTGGAACAATTCTGTTCAATACAGATACTTTTCGTGGAAAATCTGTTTCCAGTATTGTGCACATGCCACTATCCCCTCTCTTGTTGTAGTTGAATGCTGACATAAACCTTTTTCTAATAAAATGAACTATTCAAATTTTTTCTTTACTGAATGATGTCTGAAACAGATGTATTTTAATCTTCTGGGCATAGAAAATGAAATTTACATGTCAGTGAGGTCTTTCTGGTTAATAAATGTTTTAAAAGAGAGAAGGCAGGAAGCTAAATATATGTGAAACTGCACTGCTTTGCATATGGTGCTTTTAGCAGAAAATACAATATTCTAACACTAAGTAGTATCTTATTTATAAGACAAAAAGTATACATATTTTTTGATAACAAATATTTTTTATGTAGGGGTATCATGTAAAATGCTGGAAATAATTCTGATTTCACCAGCAATACTTCCCTTATGCTAGTCCCAATAATTCCTCTTTTTCATGAAGGAGCAGCATCTGCATGAAGCGTTTTGTTTGTTATCTGTGTGTGTGCAATTTTGAACTCATTATATTTTCCTATTATTTTAGCTGTTTGCATAGCACCAATTTTAGTACATTACTGGAGCCTTCTCTTACTCTGAGTGAGCTGGATCCAAAGCCCACTGAAATCATTGGAGGGGCCCTGTTAGCTGACGCTGATTTGCCACTGGGGATGGAGATTAAGACAAAGAAGTGTTGTATTCAGTGTCCTCTGGAGGTTCAGACAGGTTTTCCAAATAATTATGAACACTGCTAAAAATAGCTGGGTGTGTTGATGAAATTTTATATTTTCCATCACAATAATGGCAGTAATGTTACTCATCTTCTAGCATTATTGGGGCAGGAGGGGCATCAAAGATAATAGCTATTAAAAATGAAGCTTTAAACCAAATTTACCTTACTATCTGAACTATTGCCGAATTTGATAGAGATGTAATGGCAGAGTTAGCCTAAATTGCTTGTATAGAAGGTCAACAGATAGCCCCATGTGCTGCTTGTGCCATGTGTTGATACCCTCAACCAAGTCCTTCCAGCCCACCCCCTCTTCCCTCCTCCCTTCTTCCCTCTCTCCATCCTTCTTTCTCTTCTCCCCCCAGAGTCCCACTTCTTTCCTTCCAATAATAATAAACAATAATATTATCAATAAATAAAATAAGTAAACAATATAATTGATAAATATAATATTTTAATATCAATGTAAAATAATTTCGCTGTGCTCAATACCCAAGCGCTTCATGCTCTGAAAATATATTGATAGCTGAGGTGACATGAATTTTACCTGAAGGAGAACAATGGTCTGAGAGAGTCTTTTTTCATCAGTCAGTGGTTGGATAATGCAAGAATTGTTTCCTGAACATTCCTACCTTAAAAAATGGGGCTGCAGCACCATAGTAGAAATAATTCCTTAAGTATCTCAATTAAGAGCTCAGTTGTTATCTTATCCTGATTAAAAAATGCTTGAGTTTCTACAAGTTTTCAGCCAGAGAAACTCAGGAATGATGTCCAGGTTCATTTTTTAACAATTAGCAAGTCTGAGCCTCAAACTGACAGATTACCGCCATTTGGCAGTATCACCAATAGACAGGGAGTTGTGAAATTGTAAGATATTATTGTATTGTTGGTAGCCTGAGTAAATCTAAATCTTTTCAAGCTTTGCTTCAGTGGGTTAATTCCAGGACCTGAATTACAAGTGCAATTTGAATTACATTGCAAAGACTGAACTTACTTCACTTTAGCAAAGTCCTTTTTCACAAGACTTATGAATTCCAGTTATTTTGAAATCCTGAAATGTTGAAATCTTTTGATACCTTTCTTATTATTTCTAAGAAGAGATGGGTAAAGGTTTTTTCTGACTTTCCCTGCCAGCGCCTCTTTATTTAGGTAAATGTGTTTCTTTGACTTTACCTTTATTTTGTGGTATCAGCAGCTGCTACATGCAATATGCATCCACAGGGGCTTTTTTTACTTCCCATCCTAAATCTGAGATATTAAAACAGCAGAAACAATCCTTGCCAGAATCAGAAAATAATAAAAAGAAAACGAACCAAATACATGTTCTTACATATTTAGGGCAATTGAAGAGACCTGCAAAAAGCAGGGGTGATTTCAGATTGCCTCTACATATTTTGTCTGAGAATTTTAAAGCATTTAATGGATTCTAGCTAATTAAGTCTGAAAGCTTGATGCTGAGCTATATGAGGCAGGGCAAAGGACATCACCCGTTATATTGAGGAATGAAGGGAAAAGTGATTGCATGATTTGCTGTGTACAAAAGATTATTAAATATTGGATTTGTGAATAAGGATACATATTCCAGTTACAGTTTAACCATTAAGATTGATTTTTTTTTTACCAAATAACAACATCTGCGACAACAAAGTATGCTGTAATGAAGTCTCTCATAAAATAATTTGTTTCATCAGTAGCTTGTTGTTAAAGCTGTATCTGACAATAATATATACAAAATTTTATTTAGAGTAAAAAGGCTATTACTGAGTACTGGCTTGAAACTGTAGTTTTTCAGGTAGTGGAAGTATTTTTTATGCATTCTCCACAACAGAAATACTCACCAAAAAAATACACATTAATAATAGCAGTTCAAAAGCTCAACAATATTTTTAAGAGAAGCAGCTAAACAGGACTGTGGCCCTGCAGTTGTTTGCCCTAATCAAGGACTTTCAGCAGACAAGTCCGTATTCACTTTCTAACATATGTGTGGATCTGAGTAATCAGACTGGAAACTGTGTACATACTGTTCAGGTTTCAGCCTAGTTTCTGACAGCTTTGGCTTTCCCTGATGTAGCAACAGTATTTTTAAAATCTCATCAGATAAATTCTATCTATGGAAAGAAATGCTATGCTGTGATGATGCATAATTCTGCATTTCTGCATTTGACACGTTAATAAACCAAAAATGAATGGGAAATGGAAAAGATCTGTTGCTAGAAATGTTTAGTCTTCCATATCTACCAGTTGCAATTTTTCCTCCCAAAGCGTTTTCCTTAATCCAACCTTAAGAGATTGAAGTGATGAAGCTTCCTATGCTTCCCTTTAGAGAGCATTGCGAAGTATAATACACAACAATACTCAATATTTTTCATGAAATTATGGTTATATTTGGCTTCATATGTGAATTTTATAAATCTGATATACAATATTTTGTTTGCAAGAACCCTTCATTATTCTGGAAAAATATATACTATTAATATTTCCAGTCAGTTATGCTAGCCTCCTTTTAGTAGTCTTACTGACATATGTTTCCAATGATTTTAGAACAATTTAATTCCAGGAAAATATGTCTGCAAAGCAACATTTTTTTAAAAAAATATCTGAGGAGAGTATTTGTACTTTATTATCTTTGGAGGTGAACTTAGTGTTTGGCTCAAGTTGCATTATAGGTGCAAAAGCCTTACACAAATTTGCACACGAATTGTGTGACCCTGTGGTATTTGGTCTGTTTTCTGTGCTGCTCTCTTCAGGGTCTAAGATTTCTCTTATGGTAAATTCCTGATCATTTTGTGATATGATAGAAACAGAGGTATCAATAGAGGAAACCCAGATTCAAATTAATAAAATTTGGTTTATGTTTTTCATCATCTATATTTTTTCAATAACTGTAACTCTGTATGAAGTCTCATATTTATTTCAAATTCACTTATGCCCCTGTTTCCTTCTTATTATATGACATCCCTTAAGTCTCTCAGGGTAGTGCAATGCAGAGACTGAGGTACTGCAAGACATGCCTTATGCTGGCAGAGTCTGAAGAATGCATGGCATTGCCTCATAATTGCATTTAAACACATATTATTAGATCTCCCTCTGATTGTATATAAACTATCTCCTATAGCCATTTGAATTTTTGAAGCTGGAAGGGAAAGTGTTCACTGATTCCACTGCAGTGGACATCTGCAGTGTTCACTGATTCCAGTGGGATTCAGATTTCCAAAATCCTAATGTGTGCCAGATGTGAAAGGAGGGAGATTCTCAACAGGCTGGTGAATGACTGACCGCCATATTACATAATTATCCAGAAGTGGGGAATGTTCATCACACATTACACCCGCTGTGAGGAGAAGGAGAAGGTGGAAAGCCATTTGAAAATTCAGGGTTCAGTGTCCACAATATTATTCAAATGCTTAATGTCCATCAAATACATTGTAGAACAGTAGCAATTTCTTTTTTTGATGCAAGGTTTTTTTAAGAGCTTGTTTCAGAATCTCATTAAGATTTTTTTCTGCTCATTAAGATTTTAAATCCATGGCTTCTAACTTTGATCTAATTGGTTGACATTAATCCTTATTTTACCTTTTTGCTGTTTTGAGTTTCTGTGGGAGGGAGGACAGCCTTCAATCCAAGACATCTAATGCTACTTCCTCTGAGTAAAAAAGCAACCATTTCCCAGGAGAAGGCACAGATAGTTCTGCTTTCTCCCAGGTGGGGAGAGAAGCAGCCTCAAAACCAGAAGGTGTTAGACACCACCGCCACCATCTGGACACAGCCCTTTGATCCTGTCTTTACTTCATTGCATCCTGGATTGCACATAAGACAATAAGAGAACAAGCCCTCTGAACTGTCCAAGCCACACTTTCTTTAGTTGGCTCCACTCAGCACTGCAGTAGATGGGTGGGTTTGAAAGGAACAGAGAAAAAAACTTTCTTCCAATTATGTTTGACTGTTGAGTTTTGTATGTGAATGTCACAAACATTTCACAGGAGGTCATATGTGATGCATGTTCTGGTGTAGCCCTGACAAAAGAGAAATATGCTGCGTGGTGACATCTGCCTCTGTCTTAACTGCAGAAGAGAAATGTACCTGGATCCTTTGCATTTGGGAAACCAGACCCAGGTTTAATTTGGCATGACCGCATATCTACACATGCCCTTATAAATGTAAAGGAAGATACTATTCCTCGATAGAGTGCTTATAAGTTTTATTTGTTCATTACTTGGCTTTCCTTTGCCAGCATTGCCTCCATGACAGCAAGACCTTTACCTGACAGTATTTAATTCAGGGCCAGGATCCAGAAAAAAATGGAGGCCAAGTGGAATATCATCGGCTCTACTTTTGCAAATTTACCCAGTTTAAATGACTTTCCTGCTTCCTAGTTTGTCTTCCCCTCAGCACAGAAAAAAAAAAAAAAAAAAAAAAAAAAAGAGGATTAAGGCTGTCAGGGCTGTACTTCAGAGGCAGCCCCAGCAAAGCCTCTAAAGAAGAAAAGTGAATGATCATAGCCCATCCTCTGGCACCTCTCCAGCATACGAAAGGATAAACTATTTTTTTTTTTTTTTTTTTTTTAGCTCTTGTTAGGTTCCACAGTCAAATAAACAGCACATGGCAATCTCTGGAATTGAAGGTCACTGAGACCTGGATTTATTAGTGAGAACACTGAACATAGGGAGCATTTTGGTGACTGAAACTGATGCCCTTCAGATGCCATGTCAAAATCTGAAACCTGACTGAATGGTGTCTAAAAATTAAAAGCAGATGCTGTTAGACACTATTTGCTGTTTATCATCACTTCAATGATCTTGCCCAGAAATGGAAGGTTTAGCAATCAGACAATAATTTCTTTTCAAGAAAATTAGTGTCAGGAGAGGATTTATTGAGTAAGGACCAAATAAATGCATGCTTGAAAGCTTCTGGCAGTGTACCTTTTCTTTAGAAAAAATTACCAGTAGGAGGTATTTTCCCCCAATTTTCACCATGGGAAACATACTTCCCTTCTGTAGAGTCCTTAAGAAATTTTCCTTGGAGGATCCAGGACCTCCAATTAAAACAAGTGAAAACTGACTTAATTGAATTATCTGGTATCTTTATTCCTTTTTTATATTTCTATAGTGACAAATTGACACCCAGAATTCAAATATAATAACAACTTTATGCAGCATGACATAGTACAAGCTTAAACAGTTGGAGGTAATTTTGGCTAATCAGATAGACTAACATCCATAAGTGTTTAGTGAGTTTTAAGATTGCTTGGCTTTCACAGTAATAAGTCAAATCAGGACTAGACTTGCATTGGGAGAACACACAATCCAAATGCTGTGGTCCATGCTCTGCAAGCTTCCTGTTCATTTTAAGGCCAATGCAATATGCAGAAGAAAATGGATGTTAGAGGTGCGTAATGATAAAGAGGTCACATCCTTTAGCTGATGCATTGTTTGCTACTTCTCAATTATTGACAATTTATGGCTAATTGGAGGTCAAAAAGAGATTGAGAGGAAAGTACAAATAAAATTTGGAAGGCTAGACTTTGCATTCATTTGACTTGATAAAAAATCAATTTTTCTTTTTTGTCAAAACTGTGACATCTTTCAACAGCAGATGGACTATTTTCTATTACGTACTTTGAGTTCATTTTAGTTGAACATGGTGCGCCCACTTTGAGATATACCTATCAAATATAACCCTAGATAATAATTTAGGAGCGGTAAATGCTAATTTTTAAAGTTTAATTCCAAGAATCTTATGTCCCACAGATTTGTTGAGAACTAATTTTAAAGTTTGCAGTCCTTATGCATCCTGTTTTTTAGATGAGAACTAACCATAATATTTAGTTGCAAAACAAAACAAGAACTCTAAATTTAAGTATCTTTGGCTCATGTATTTTACCCACAACTCTTTATAAGAAAATCATAGGCTCTGTCTCACAGAGTTTTAAAGGTGTGAGAAGGATGAGGAGAACAGCTTAAAATTAGCTTTAAGAGCTGTAAGTTAGAAAGACTTTATCTCTGTGTCAGATTCTGTACTTTCTTTGTTTCAACAGTAGCAGCTCTTTCTATTTCCTTTTGTCTGCTACTCTACATTGCATTTCTGATCTTTGTTCTTTCTCATCTAAGTGAAGTTGTATTTCTGGGTATGCCAATAAAGCATGTCTTCTCCAGGCAAAGAGTTTGTTGTTGGAATATCTATATTGGAGTTCAAAGACAAAAGCCCTGTTCATGCAGTTTCTATTCTGAATTTTGAAATTCTGTTACCATTACTCAGTTTTAAAAGGATTATGCATCTTGATTTTTTACTTAGGAAGTCCAGTTATTAATCCTCAAATTAGTCTGTCGTGACCCACTTAGTTCGCACCAAGAAGTAGTGGCTTCAGTGGCTCTTCTTGATTTTAGATGTTCCTGCCTATCCCTGGTATAAACCAAGCAAAATAAAAA
This sequence comes from Hirundo rustica, assembly GCF_015227805.2. Lineage (NCBI taxonomy): Eukaryota > Metazoa > Chordata > Aves > Passeriformes > Hirundinidae > Hirundo > Hirundo rustica. The sequence continues at coordinate 19,582,165 of NC_053450.1, read as the reverse complement.
TGGATCCATCCAGCATTGTCTTGGGTATGATGGGGGGCAACAAGAACAGACTTGTCTGTATAGTTACAAGGAACAGCCCCCCAAAAAAGAGATGTCAAACAATAGAGCTGGAATCAGGCCAACATATCACAAAATAAAATGGCTGAAGATTTCATCAGTACAGTAGTGAAACTTCCTCTTGGAGCAAAACCAAAAAATACAATTTGCTCAGATAATAATCTGGAACAATGATACTAAACTTTTTTTTTTAAATATATGATTTTTTTCAAAATCTCCTGGATTTGTAGGTTTGTAAAGTAAGAAAGGTTTGATTCTCTCACATTTTCCCTTGTTATACAACTATGTAACTTTGTAGATTTTGTCCCTCTGTAAGGGCTTTATCCAAAGACTACTGTATCATTGGAAAAAAATGTGATTAACTTACACATGCTTTAGATAAGGGCACAAATGAAAGATGAACGTTCTGAATTATTATGCTTCATTATTTCTGTTACAATTTTGGCCTTGGTCGTACTTCTTCTGACATAGGGCATAAACAGGACACATCCTCAAAACATTTATTCATATGAAACCAATTTGTAGTGAAAATGTTTAAAAAAAAAAAAAAAAAATCAGACCACAAATATTCCAGACCTATGTATTCATTCATCCATTAAATTAATTTCATTAAAATCATGTGAGTGTGGATGAAGATTTTCCTTGGTTTTGTTCTATGCCTGTTGAAACACTGAAGAGTCTTGACTGACATTTCAAGCAAAATACCTGAAGGTAGGATCATCTTGATGTTGTATTCTGCTAAACTGCATTTGGATTTCAGAGTAGATTATTTAATTTTTGCAAGACACACAGGGAATAGAAAGCATTTTCTACTTATAGAAAATGATTACAGCTGAAGACATGCAAGTTGTCAATTTATCTCATGCAATGTGTATTGCAGTTCATTATAAATTATGCTCTTCTTGGAGAAAAAACCCCACTCTTTTAATCTTAGCAACTAACAAGAATCACAATACCATTCCATTACACCTATTTGAGGAACTGAGTATAGAAATCAATAATAAAAAAGTAGATGTCTCTTGATAGTCAAATATGATTTTGAAGAAGGAATTTTGTAGAATCTCCTAAGGATGCAGGTTTCCTAAGTTAAATATGAAACATAAATACTCCCTGGGCCATTTCTAGCTATGCCATTGCAACACATTTAATTTTATACTTTAGGTGAATAACAAAGTTTTGTATTTGAGAATGTGTTGCGAGAAGAAATTCATTGAAAGGTGAAGTCGTGGCTACTTTTGCTAAGAGACACGAATAGTTCAAAATGTATCTGTTGGAAGCTGTGAACCAAGCAGAACTCAACCGAGGAATGCATGCCTGCCTCTGAAGGCTCTTCCCCCAATCCCATCTATGGTGTGTCCGCTCTTTTGTGACAGCCTGCACAGGGAATTTGGTGTGTAGTTCTCTGAGAGAATATTTTACTGGTTTGTAACATGTTTATTGGCATGGAGCAAGTCATTAGAAACATGGTACAATTCTTTGTTCAGCATCAGCAGAATATACTATAATGAGTTTGGCTAGTTCTGGAAACCTATATTTATTACTGAGGGGCTGCCATAGGGGTTCCTGGGTTGGTGAAGTTTGTGGACTGCTAGGTAGAAATCAGAAATAAAGTGTTCCAAAAAAGTTGACTATAGCATTTGACAGTAGGTGAGCTTGTATATAGACTCTCTGAAGTTGCCAAATGGGGACAGAATTTCTTCAGCAATGATAAACACAGAGTGGCCTCTGCTACGGCATGTTTGAGTTGCTGTGTGAGTGTCTTGCAAGTTTTGAAGCCTTGTACTTCAGTTTTGTTAGCCCGTTGGAAGAAATCTCATTTAACTGGCATTTTTACATCTACATTAATTCTTTTAAAACACTGAAGTGAGTGTTCTACAGCTATGTAAAGAAACGCATTATCAAAGCATTAAGATATGATTAAACTGACATTTTCTTAAGAAAACGAAAGGAGCAGGAAAAAGCCATTCTAAAAGGACTGAGTGCTACATACTCCAGATATTATCTTCAGTGCTTACTCAGGGATCTTTAAAGAAGCTTATTACCAAGTACCCTAAGAAGACAAGTGTGGATGTGTACAGATCAGAGGAATGCAAGTTAATGCACCTGCCAGATTTTACTATCGTACAAAGCATGTCAATCAGCACTCAGACCTTGCGTTTAAAAATGTGTTCCTTCAGATTTTTTCCAGTGCTGTATCACACATAGCTAGAATTTCCTAGTCAGTATCCATACAGTGTTGCAAATATCATAAATTATGCTACTGAATATATATCACTGATGTGAATGTGAATAGTCCTTCAATAGATTCAGTAATGAGCTATAGAAATCCTGGTAGATATGGTTGCTGTGAGTACATATATTTAAATCTTTTTGCTATAGTAAATTAAAAAAAAAAAAAAATTGAAATTAAAAAAATCGGGTCTGCATATGTTTTCTTTAAGAAAGATAAATTAAGTTACTTAGTGAATTGAATAGATTTGGCAGTTTATAGCACATGAATTTCCAGTGGCTTGAAGCACAGCTACTTGATAGCTACATACAGCTCACATCCCACAGGACCATTTTGAAATTGATGTGTCAGTTTTGGCTTGGTCTTCATTAGGGAAAAAATATGTTCAGAAACTCGTCCTGAGAGGTCACCATCTGGAAAAGCTTGTAGTGGAGGAGGGCCTGGTGTACCAGATCACCACAGGATGGCTGAAAGCTGCTGAGAATCTACAGTGATGAGGAAGACAAATACAGAACAGAATTTATGAGAAAAAAAGCTAGTAGGGCCATCACACTAATGTGCTAATAAGGTCTCCTTTATTTCTCTGTACAAAAAACTGACATTGCTCTCTTAAAAAAAAAAAATCCAAGCTGGAATGTCTACAGTATCCAGGGAAGTTATGAGTGCTGCCTGTATGGGGTCAGAGAGAGATGCCGTTCAACCTAAGGGCCACTTGCACAAGGACAAGCAGGTCTGTAAGAGCGGGTGGGTGAAAATACAGATGGCAGCAGGGAGTGGGTCTTCGCCACTTATCTGGGTCCTCAGGCTTTGGTTTCCACCAAAACAAGGAGTCTGAACCATGGGAGCTTCTCTGATCACCTTCACATGCTCATGCTTTCTTACTTGTAGCTCTCACTTACTCAGAGTGAAAGGTCTTCAAACCTTGCAACAAAAGGGTGCAGCACCATGAAATCCTCTCTCTATTCACTTTTTTAATCGGTTTTTCAGAATTTAGCCCAAAAAATGTTTTATCAAGTGAAAACTCAGTATTTACTGAGTAAGGACATCAGGTTGTAGTGTTAGATGGAAGTCACTTTATAAAGTAGGATAAACAGAAAGTGACTGAAGATATTCAAGTGACACTGTTCTACTGGAAATATAGTCATATAAATAAATGGGCTTTATCAGTTTGCTGGTACCTCCAGCAATGTTGACATTTGCATTCTGCTCTCCTACCTCTGACAGACTTTAGTTCTATTAAAATAATGAATTCTTATGTTGATATTCACCTCTTAGCGTGAGGCATTTGGAACAAGTCAACACAGTTTCAGGGATGAATTTTGGAAGTTTATTAAGATATACAGATTTAAAAAGGAGAAATCTGTACAGGTGGCATGTGTCAGAGATTTCTCTTTTTATCAGTCCTCATTAAACATGTCCATATATGATGTGTTTTCCAATAGAAAAATGAAGCACAAATCCGATTGGGATCACCAACAGGGTCTGATGTCCAAAGGCAGATATTTTATTTAAATGATCGTATACTGCTCAGTAGGAAATACCGTTTTCATTGTGTTTACAAACATGTTAGCATTCATTAAAATGTTTTTCTGCTGCCCTTGAGATATGTATTTTAAAATACATACTTCTAAAAAGCTTTAGAGAGCAGAATTTTTTAAGTCATCATTTGACAGGTGTTAATTTGCATTGAAATTCTCATTCCAGAGACCTAGAAGCCAGGTGTTCAGAACAACTTCAAAACCAGAGAATGACTGGACCATAATGTCCTTCAAAGTAGTTTTTGCTTCATAACTTTGTGGCTACTTTTGAGGTCAGTGTAGTGGCACCTACCTGTGATACAACATACTGCAATACAATCTGTCCAGTGGTTTCCCCAGTCAGCCCCATGCTCTGCTTCTACGTATCAACATCTCAACACTATAATTTCCTTTTGATGCATGACTTCAAGTGCAAACAGCTACTGGATAGTTTTAGTATCATCAGTTTTTGCAAAAAATTAAGTTAGTAATTTGATAAACTCTGAAGACTGTTCACTCTTCCATTTTTTTTCTACACACTTTGTTAAGACAAAGGGATGATTTTAAATGCCCAGTAAAAGCACTCCATCCCAGTCCCATCTTGAGACACTCTGGCCGATTCAAAATTAATTCTCTTCACTTTACAAGGCTTTTGATATAAATATCTCCCCACTAAGTGTTCATGAACAGAGAAGCTAAAAATGCAGAATGATGTTCCTTAATAGGTATGGTACTACCATAATCGTCATCAAGGATTTCTCTGTAATAGAGAAATTTTGGGATGATATACAGTATCTTTTCAGAACTATACCATAGCTGTTTGTTGAAGCAAAGAGGGAATGGTAACAATAGGAATCAGGGATGGAGTTATTTTCTATTCCAAAAGTGATACCCTGATACGAATTTTCATTTGCAGCCCAAAAGACCAAAAGATTTCTAACAGAGGCAAGAAGCTGCTCTGCTGAAATCACTTAGTGTTTTCCCTCTTCAGGTGCATGAAGAACTGTTTGAGCAGGTATGTCTTTCAGGCTGTAATTGTGGTCCTTTTGTCCTCCTGACAGAAATTGTACAGGTATTTAGCAAAATTGCTATGACCAGCATTGTCTCAGTGTGGAGAATTTCCACAAGGATTGATTTCTTTCATGGTGCAATATAAAAAGTACTAATTAGTATCTCATGTGATTTTGTCTAAAATTAGGGGTCTTGCAGTATGCTCCAATGAAGGGAATATAAACAATGTAGATATTATTTTGTTACAGTTCTGCCTAATTGTATAGCATATTAGCTTCCATATACCCTGCCTCATGTGGAAGGTCAGATAATATTATCAAATTATGTTTTCCAGCATTACATCTTGGTAATGCATGAATTAGCCAGCAAATTCGAATAACTTTTTTGATTTACAGTACTTCAATATGTAATTTACTTGTGTTTAATTTCAGTCAATAAATATTGTTCTGTAGTGTTTTCATTACAACAAGGAGTGCTTTGAAACCTATTTTATTGGTATATACATTTGAGGAGACCTGTGCTCTCAGGCATAAGATACATTTCTTAGTACCTGGCAAACTATAGGTATATTCTTTTCTACTCATATATTGCATGCTTTGAAAGTGCTTTGAAAGTGTTGAGAAATTGAAACTTACATGATACTTACATGAAACTTACTTTGGATATGTAAAATTGGTAGGCAAACTTTCAAACACAAATTCCCTTTATGACAAATTTTTCTATTACGGTTAATGAAGTTAGTCACACACAGAATTTATGTGTGAGCCTGCCCAGTGAATCTCTTTATCTTCTTCTTAGAGCAATTTAAGAATTAATTATTCCATGTAGATAGATTCTTACAAGATCCTGAATTATTTTGTGCTCTTACCACCAAAATCTGCTAATTTTTAATTGCAAAATTACAGGATTTTTAAAGTAAGCTCCATAATCCAACTTTTTTGAAAAACTCTTACATCTCTAATTCTAAACTCCTTGGAGATTTGAAAAATTGATAAATACTTTCCCACCAGTCCAGTGTAATAAAGATTTATCCATAATTTGTCTAGATACAGCTGCAAATGAATACTTACAATTATTTTATTTGGCCTTCCTATTGTTCATTCATGAAGTACATGGTACTGATGTTTCTCGGTACAAGTAAAAGTTTTCTTGATCTTCCCCACATCAACTTCACTAAATTTCCTTCTTAGTTAGTGGAAAACTTCTTCTTCATTGAATTATCTAACAGAAACCCAAAGAAGCTTGTAAATTTAAAACAAAATTACCACAATTCAAAGCAATCATCCCACAATTTCGTTCTCACTCTAGAGAGAATCAACCCATGTGGAAAACATAAGTTTAATGTACAACTTGAATAATACTGTAATGTGAGTTCAGAAAAAGTTAGATAAAGTTGTCTTTTATTTGTACTGTCTATACAGAATAAAAATGGAAATGCTTTAACGTGTTGCATAACGTTTGCCCAAACACATAATGTTGCATAACATTAGCCCTAACTAATCTTTGAAACAACACTGATTTATGTACACAGTAACTATTTGCATCTTTCTAATTAGCAGAGTATTAAAAAAGAGATTAGGACCAAGGTTCAGGATGAAGTTGCCTAAAGCTAAGTATTTGATATTGCCTTTAAGAGTCTGAATAAAAATGGCCTAGTTTTTAGAGCTGCTGAGCACAGATACCTCCACATCAATCTTGTGAAAGCTGTAGCTCTTAAATGATGTGGAATCTGTCCACTTTTCAATGTGACTTACATGGGTTGAGGTGTGTGGATCATGTGCCTCATTTTGAAAGTGTTAGTCTATAGTGCTTGCCCCGAAGCAGGCTAAGCAGTTAATTAAAGAGAGAAGGAATCCTGTCAGAGGGACAGTGATCTCCCACTTCCATATGACAGGAAGAAAATCTCCATAGGAAGGACATCCACAAAAGCAACAATTAGTAGGGATGCCCTTGCCTCTACAATATCCATTGGATCTTAATCGACACCTGTGGAACACTATACAGTAACACAGAGGAGCTGGAAAGTACCCCTGACATCAGGAGGTATGGAATGATCTTCAAAAGCATCTATATTGCCTCTGAGTTCCAAAGTATGTTTTTCACAGCACCTTTCTTTGTTGTGTGGACACACATCCTAGCTCATATATAACACGGTACCTCTAGGGTGAACACAGTTGTACCTTGGGGGCCTACCCTTGAGCTTGTTCTCTTGAGTTGAATATATTTAAAGATATCCCTCTTCTCTTGATTTTTCCACCTAACTTCATCCTGTTTCAGGTATGTAAGCTCTTTTTCGTGTCCGTCATAATTCCAGCTGCAATTTGAAAAAAATTGCCACACATATGAATATGAATAAATATTCATAGGTAATGCTCTCCTTAGTCAACTGAATCTTTTGCCATATCCAGTTGCCATTCTGGTGAGCCAGAATCCAGGTAAGGAACCATTGTTTTGCACATCTGCCTTTTTCAGCAGAACTGTAATTTATTCGTCTTTTAAGAAACCATAATCAGTGGTTACTCTAAAAAGACAAGCATGTGTGATGCAATATTGTGTTTCATGAAACATTTTTAATTGATTATGACGTCTCTAAATATGTAGAGGCTAGGATTTAATTTTCTAAATTCATGTTGGTTTTCACTGCAGCATAAATTTGCTTTTCTGTGTCATAGTAATAGTATGTGCACCAATAAGCACAAAATCAGGCACAAGGATGGACTTGAATAGAAAGCATACTATTTCAACTTGATGATGACAGGAATGTTCCCACACACATCAGGAACTAAACTGGTGCCAGTGAGAAATGGAAAGTCTTAGTACCACATAAGTGGTGTTAAGTGGTGATTGGCTTTTTTCAGTCTATCCCAAATACACTGTTCATTTCTGAACATTGCCATTCTCTGTTCTGATTGAATAGAGGCAAATAAAGAGGGATTTCTGACATGCCATATGTTACCTGTCCCACAGTTTACCTCTGGCAATTGGTCTGTTTTGTCTTTATGTGCAGGGGACTGAAGTATCAACATGCTCAATAATTCCTGGTCTCCTAAGAAGCACTTCCTATTCATATAATCCTGACTGCTCCTTCCCTTGTGGCCCTTACCAAATAGACCAAAAAGTGGAAAGCAGTCTTTCCAGTCTCTTGATCATTTGTCATGACCCCATCCACATCCAGGAAGCTCTGCTGTGAAGAGATGTGTGTTACACCAGTGATGGAAGAAAGAAAATTCTGGATGATCATATAGGAATGGAAGACAACAAGATGATCAGTCCTCTTCCTGAGGATGGATTTAGGAAAGTTACAAACAAAATCCCAGCTCTCCAAAGTCTGCATGACACAGATTAACTCTGGTTTTGACTATATACCGAACTAGTCCTGAAATTTAGGTACTGGTAGGAATCACTAGAGATTGTGGCACTCTGTCCTTTACAATGCATTTCACTGCAACCCAGGCAAACATATTGAGCCCTTTTTTCCCTGATCCTGCCTGTGTAAGTCATAGATGTGCAGTTTCTGTATCTCAGGGGCACGAGCCATGAGCACATGTAAATGCATGATGTTCAAAAATTGCCAAGGGTGTTCCTGTGGCTGGGTATTTTAGCACAAACGGCGTCATGTCACTTGAGGGCTCCAGGAGAGGTTTCCACAACTTCCTCATTTTGTAAATCAATGATAAAAACAACAGTGGTTAGCATTTCTCTCCTACTTTCCAACCTCCATAACGCAATATAAATATTGACTAATTAGCCCATATGAATTAGGACAATGCTTACCACATCTGCTCAGACATGTACAATGAGGCTGGGGTATTCACATGAGCCTGAGGGAGTTCCCTGCCCAAATCACATGGCGTTTCACGGGGTGGTGGGGGCTAACTCCCTGAGGTACCCTTGGAAAACCAAGCTTTAACAGATCATGTCTACAGTCAATTTAACATACAATTAAGCATTTTCACAAAGCAAATAGTACCAGAACTGCTGAAAATGTAATCCTGCCCGCTTGTTAAAACAGGCTTGGCTTTTTGGCATTATATAGAATGACTGTCACCACAGCGCTTTGAAGTCACTATCACTAAGGCAAACATGTGCAGGTACAAATAATTCAGCAGCAGAACACTGATGCTCCCCAAGTTTCTTATGCCATGTATGATCCTGAAATCTTCAGGATCATATTTTATTCTATTTATTCTCCACACAAAAGGTACTTTACAAAATCTGCTAAATAGCTGGGCCTACTTACTGAGTCCCAGGAATACCCCCTGCACACATCTCATCAGACACATCTGTTCTTCCAGCTCCTGGCTCCTCTGTTCTCTTTCACCAGCAGCTGGTCTCTGAATGGATGTCGGAGACTGATCTCTTTGCTTTGCTTAGGCTGTGGGATTGTTTCTCTTCTGGTCTGCAGAGATCTGTCAATATTAGCTTAAATGTAGGTTCTTTTTTCTTGTGAAAAGAAAAGAATAATTCTTCCTCCTGATGGTGGCTTAGAGCACTTCAGATTATCCCTTGTTATTTCTTTGCAAGAAGAAATGTATATTCTCTTTTCATAAGAATTATAGCAGTTAACAATCCTCCAGCCCAAACTTTGTCCCATGAGGAACTAACATCAATGGGAGTTAGCTATATCCGCTAAAGGTAGAATTAGGATTCTCAGAGAAATCTTTAGGTTCAAATAAAACAATCTTCAATGCTGTAACCATAGCAGCTCTCATGTCCTACATAGTACTTTTTAAGGATATCTTGGTCAAACAGCTTTCAAAGTAAAACATTTTTTTTTTCTCTCTCTAGGCCACGCAATTTTTTCTCTATAGGTCTGTGTCCCACAGAGCAACAAATATTCCTCAAACGTCAGGAGTTCTGGTTATTTATTTGTTCCAATTTCAGTCTTGTTTTCCAGATTATTTTGCAGATTCTAATTTTAAAATTCAGGTGAAACCAAAACAAAACAAACATCACCCTACCTCAATTCAATTATTAATGTTTTGCATTGTGTGCTGTCTTTCTACAGTTATTTGTTATTTTTATATTTTTCCTTTTTACTAATAGGTTCCTTGGCCAAATTTAGATGCCAAATTTGCACACCAAAGTCATGAGGTTGGTTTTTCTCAGCTTCCAATATAACTAATGAGAACAGTGTCTCTTCTAGAACAAACTTTTGGCTGCCTAAGTTGATTTCCTGTCTGAAAATTTGCCAAAGAAACCTTTGTTAGAACCAAAGATATCCAGGTTAGGCACCTAAAGTACCTTGTTTGGTGCTAGAAGAGCCTGTTCTTTTCTGCTTCCTGTGGGTCACATTCCCTCTTGCCCAGACAATGTGCCTAATCTGTGGAGACAGAGAAGGCTCTCCACATGATGTACCCTCCCATTTGGGTTTGCTTCTGACCAGAAATTACTCATGGGCTAGAAACATGTTGAAGGAGGGCCAACACTTCACCAGGCTCTGAACCGTGGACTTCAGCCAGCGTGCCATGTTTCCAACATGGAAACCAGGAAGATGGTTTCCAGTATAACCTGTGGAAAGGGAATAGCACATATGATTTCCTCTTCTGTCACTCACTGTATTTATTACCCTGTGTTTGGCCATATTCTCAAGTTTTTCACAATTGCAGGAGCACTTTCTATAGAGATTAATATTTCTGTGATAGTTTTAAGGGCTAATGATGAAGCATCAATCAACCAATCAACCAATTCAACAAGTGGAGTCAGTGGAGTTGTTCTAAATTTATTTTGTTCATCTTAAAAAAGAAAACAGATTTTAATTGGGGGAGAGTTGAAATTTATATAGGATACCTCGGTAATGAAGCTCAAAATTAAGTTTTAATGGAAGTAGGTCACACTACTAGGTAGAATGGGATAAATACCATAAAATAAACAGCACAAAAACTTGACTGACATTATAAAAGAGCATGATTGTGAACAATTAACAGCTTTGGCCTTGATTGCTTTATGTATCTTTTAGTTTACAGGACTAGCTATCCAGTGTGGGAGTAAGAGCTATTCACTGGGCTGCAGAAACAACTACAGTAGCAATGGGGACAAATTAGAGAGTGGGGTCAATTTTTTTTTCAAAATTAAATAGAATTTTCTTCAGAAATCATTAGAATAAATTTTGAGTCTTGTGAACTGGCTGAATATTTCATCTGTCATCAATATGTTTTCCTTGATCTATCATTCACATTACAAAGCCATAGCAATGGTAGCAAATTTTATTTGCTTTTTTTGAAATGGAGGATTATTTTAGCATGTGGATATGCCAAATACACTTGCCCTGTCATCTAAGTATGTTATGTAGTAGGCTGCAGCCTGTCCCTTTGATGCATTGATTTTAATATTGGATGATGTTAATAAAGTAAACATGAACAATTATATCCAATCTCTACTGTATATGGCAAAAAAGTGAAGCCACCTTTCTAAAATTTGAAATGTGCCCTAAAGCACATGGTTATAAATATCCATAGGGACACTACGCACTTAGACCATTCTGAGACCTGAATGGTAGACAGCAATGAGCACTCCCATCCCTCAATAAAGATCTGTAGCAAAAAACAGATATGTCCATGTACAGTACTGTTAAAATGAATAGCTCCCAAAATGTAAGTGTATTTAATTGTGAAATGTATATGTCTTGCAGGAACACATTCAGATGCATGTGCCTTCCACAATGAAAAGTGGATTTGCAATTTTCATTTTCCTTAACTATAAATATTTGTATGCCACTTAATTTAAAGATTATACTGAAAGATATCATTTTCGATTAATATGCTGTATTTTACACAGTTTACATTCCATTTCAATATGCTTCCCTTCTATAAAATGTATTTCAAGACTCCCTAAAAAAAAGAGAAAATAGGCACACTTTAAGCAGTTTACAGGAGACAGATCATTATCTCCTACAAAGGAAAGGAAACAGGAAAGCTGTAAATAATAAGTTCTGAATAGGAATGACATAAACAGCCTAATCAATGTCTTCCAGAACTGGCAAGTGACACCTCTTTGTTTTTTGCAAATAAAAACCTTCTTAACATCACAATATAAACCATTATCTCTGCAGGCAAGGTATATTTAGAAATGTACAAAATGTACATTTCCTGCCAGCCACTAGATCAGTAGGTGGAGATCTAAAGTCATGCAAATATTACAGTAAATGCAGGCAACCAATTTCTAATTATTCCATATCAGCAGATTTATGAGGAATATAATTTATTAAAAAAGAACAGTTTATGATCAGCAGACCTTAGTTATGACTGTTTAGGAATTCAGTGCATTTTGATCTAATCACAAAATCAAAATATTCATGAAACACAATGATATCTCCCCAAAGCAGCCGGGCAGCCATTAATTTTGAAATTCGGGTAATTTATTAACACTTATCTGTAGCTGTAAAAGCTTACCTCTGTGTTTGTAATACGGGTAAAAGTGAAAGCAGTTTTAAAACTGATTTCTAATGATTTATAATGGTTTGCTGTAATTTGAGCCAGAAATTCAATTAAAATGTATGTCTAGTTTTGTTTCAAGATCTTTAGTTAAAAATTCTATTAAAATTCTATTTCCTTCTTGCATTAAATGTATCTGTTATCTGCATATATGAGAAATATAAGAAAATTCTATCATTTATTCCCCAGACTGCACAAATGCCTTTAAAAACATCCATTTTTATTTCATAATTCTGCCAAGGTACTATTTAGAATTTATGTACAGCAGAGGAGGAATAAGTGTGCGTGCTATTTTCTTTTGAAGAAAACTAGCTTCTCCACTGAGTGCTCATGCAAATAGTCAAGTGACATTTATCAGTTCATCAAAGAAAGGAAAAACAAATAACACCGAATTATCGGGTGTTTTAAAAGCTTAATTACAATACCAAGGGTATAGTTTCTTTCTATATATGTTCCCATTATAAGTCCTTCTTGTAAAGGATATGTAACTTCACTACCAAAATTCTGTTTTGAGATAACATTTCACATTGTTATTTATAAATAATGAAAAGTAAAACTGGCCACTCTGGTGTTTATTTATAGGGAAACAAAAAAAGAGACAACTCACTGCTGATGTTGGAATCAGTCCAGGCAAAACCAGAAGTGAAGGAGTGAATATTACTCACTTTCCCTCTGTGATTGTCTTATCTCAGAATACTTCACCACATGTAAAGGTAAGGGACTGAGTTTATAGATGAGCGCATCTGTTAATGTTGATGAGAGTGATGCGGCCAGTCCTAATTCTCTGTGTTGGGAACTGATCTTTTGTAATGTGGTTAATCAGTCGTTTCTAGATAAAGAGAAAAACAATCAGGTACCCAAATAAATGTTACCTTGTGCAAAATACTTTCTATTTTCAAAATCAGTTTTCCAGCTTTTACCATACTTAGGTATAATTGACTGGGTGTAGAAGCAAAGAAAGGATGCAGTCAGTAGAGTAAGTGGCACTAGGAAAGCATTGAGGGCTTTCTTGTTCTGTTTGGTCTGGGTCAGTAGCAGCTACTGACCCTGTGAAAGTAAACTTTACAGAGGACTGGGACACGTCATAGTCAGTGGTAAGGGTAAATATGAGAGGAAGAAGATGTAGGTCTCTCAATGTAGGATAATTACTGGATTAGATTTACAGGGCAGATGATCCACTAAATTACTTCATTTGGCTTTAAGACTCAAATGCTTTTGACTGGAGAGTAAACAAATTCTAAAAGTGAGGAGGATCCAAAATGGAATGTTTATAGTAAGAAGGAATATTTCCTGTGGGAGATATGGATTAACAGAGATGGAAGCAGCACACAGAAAGTATTTGGATGATGCTTTCACAAGAAGAAGAGCAAAGGATCAACTTTGCTACTGTTGATCAAGTGGTGAAGTTAAGGAGGGAGTATTCATACATTGTGTTTTACCCAGAAGCAGAAAAGGAAACAACAGCCAGTTGACATTGGCTAATGAGAATAAATGGGCATGAGAATCTTCATTCCCTAGGTGATCTCACCAACACATGGAACATAAACTGTCATGTTTCTGTCCTTTCAGACCACTGACAATTGATGGTTTCTTACAGATGATATGAAGACTCTCTGTAAGGTGTGGCTCTACAGAGACGTTATTTTGGACACAACCCATGGTATGTCTGTCATTCTCTCCTGTGGAGGGCAGTGGTACTCTTAAATAGTAGCTCCAGGCTTTAATAGTGTAATTAATGATCGCAAGATGAAGCAGCAGCCAGCATGTTAACAATATTATTGTGTACTAAACTGGATGAGAGATATTGCAAGAAACAAGAATGATACAAAGGGTCATAGAGAGGTTAGAAATGTGGGCACAGAAATAACAAAATTGCTTTATCTTTAAGAACAAAATACATAATTTTCTAGTTGTTTCACACTTGTAATAACAGTTCACAACAGACAACAGACAACAGACAACAACAGACTTAAGGAGTGGGTGAAACTTGGAGAAACCTGCTATACCAGGAGATAGGGGTGAGAGAACAAGAGACCTCAAAGTGAAAGAACAAGAGATATCAGAGTGATAGCATCAGAGACCTTATGTTTATAGGAGATGTAGGAGTGATAGAAGAAAGCAAACTGGATGATAAGTGAGATGCACACAGGCATACACTGGGAAACAGAAAAGACTCTAGAAGCATTTAGTAAAGAGATATGTTCCTAGAGCTAAGTATGTGTATTTCATTGCTGGTGGTTAAATTGGTTTTTTATTGCTTTACTGGGTTCAGGCAAAATTTTAAGAAGCAATTTAGGGAGACTACTGGGAAGAAGAAGTCTAGATGTGTATAATGTGAAGGAACTATAAAGGAAATTTTGACTCCCAAATTTAGGGCAGTTAGTATTTACAAAGCATCTTACAACTTAAGATATTAAAAATCATGGTAAAACATTTCTTTTATTAACATCTAGAGGGAAATGTTTCCTCTTGCCTCTCTCATTTTCTTAAGAGAATTTTTGGCATCTGACTGGTGAGGGCACTGCCTCTGCCTGTGCTAGTACCATCGTCTCTGGCCTTGTCTTCCCTCTTAGAACATCCTTATGCTTTCTGGTACCTGACACCAAATCCTGTTGCAAGTACTAGGAGTATCTTCACAGGGCTTCCATTTTGAGGCAGATGGCTGTTTGCTTTTTCCAGCTGGTAGAAAGAGCAAAATTTTTCACTTGACTTAGTATGATCTTTTTCTGCTTTTTTATTGGAAGACATTTTTAAAATACAAAAAAGATATATTAAAAGGAGTGAATCAAAAATGTAATTTTTAAAACAGTAAAAAACCCTAAAACAGTTTTGATATTGATTCCCAGAAAACTGCTTCTTCTACAATAATTTCAGAACTGAAAACATTTTATACTAGGTTATTGTCTAAATACTTGCAAGAGCTGAACACCATGTACAAATCAGCATAAGCTGAATTTGTTCATTTAGGAAAAAGAGAAAAAAGAGTATATTTTCCCCTGTTCTTCACTTTCATAAAAAAATTACATAATACCATCAAGAAATGCTTTAGATTGAGCCAGATTCCTCTGAAAAAGGAGTATGTAACCACCATCTTTAATGACATGCAGTCCATTAAATTAACAGTTTAAATCCTTATATAACTCGCATTCTGCCTTCCAAATAGACATGTTTCTAACCAGAATATTTTAACAAAATGTATGTACTAAAAAGTACTAATAACTTTTTTATACTGAAATTTTTATGCAAGGACAGGAAACAGCTGGAATGTGAGAAAAGAGGAGACTCAGAGCCCAGTTCTGCCGTGTCATAATCCCATCTAGGTGGGATCTATCTTCCCTTCACCAGCTCTTGACTCCTTGTTCCTAGTCTGAGTGCTGATTCTGAACTAATCCATTTTAAAAACGCCATTGTTTTATTCCATTCATGTCTCTGCTCCCTTTACTAAGTCACCATTGCAAATGGAGGACAAGTA
The DNA here is from genome assembly GCF_015227805.2 of Hirundo rustica. NCBI lineage: Eukaryota > Metazoa > Chordata > Aves > Passeriformes > Hirundinidae > Hirundo > Hirundo rustica. Next base: position 19,566,445 of record NC_053450.1, on the reverse strand, counting down.
GGTGATTTGAGAGGAGACATGGACTGTAACTATGGCAGACCTGACTTGGAGAGTCTTATGCTGTGGCAGGCCTACATTTGCAAAAAAACTGACAGCTTGCTGTTGAGAAAGTATCTGTGAAAACCTTTGGGAAAGGGGCTAGCAAAATGAGTTTTGGAGATATAAACAAAAAACCACTACCTTAAAGTATTTCTTAAAATTTTGGGGGAAATTTGACTCACATCTTCTTGATAAATAATACCAGAAGTACCTAATACTATTATCAACTTATTCCCCTTTCAGCAGAGTGTTTCAGATATGTAAACCAGCTCCTGCTCCCCTTCTGCAGAGCATGTTCCCAAAGAGCTTGCAATGTCGTCTTCCAGAGGCACATGATGCAGCTCTATGGCTGCCTTTGGATATCTACACTTCTGAAAGAATGGTGCTGACTTTGTCTCAGAATCAGCCATAATATTTTATAAGCATGCATAGCTATTCTAGTCTCTCTTTACTAGCTGCAGTTACTCCTTTTTTCCCTGTGAAATGAAAACATGGCATTATGTATCAGAAAACTCCATTGTTTTCTCACAGAACTCCATTGCCTGTGATGTATTAGCAGCCCTTTTGCACTAGTGAACATTTTGTGTAGTATATTTCCTAATTACTTATGAATTTTCTGCTTTTATTGTTCTATGTCACAGCCTTAACGTCCCTATTAATGTACTTTTGTGTGCAAATTAGAATAGCAAGAGTTAAGAAGTAAGACTTTCTGTTCGTGGTGGTGGATGTTCAAAGCAATTCAGCATGTCAAGCTAGGGTCAAATGGAAAGGGAATGTCATTACTAAACGGTAACATTTTCTGTGGGTTTTATACAAATTCAAATCCTTTTTTAATCTAAATTTATTTTATCTTTTTTTTCAGGGTTAAGGGTTGGACTTCAAGTTTCTGTTAGACATTTGTATATTAAAATGACTTTACATTTAATTATTTTCTAAACTAACTTTCAAAATAGTTTTTCACAGAACTGCTATACCAGAATGCAATCTATTTCTCAGGACCTTTTATCCTGATTCACAAATATTTTGTATGATATACTTTCCTACTTGTAAGGCATGGATTCACTTATCCTCTAATTATTTGTTTAAATCTCATGCCCAGGAAGTGTCTACTGTAATTCTAGAAAACCTGGGACACAATTCTGTATCCAATATGTATATACCTAAATGATGCCTAAATGTCACTGATTTACTCTGAGTAGTTGAGTGAGAAATTTAAGCTATGATCTATTGCAGAAAATTTAAATAACAAAAGTTAAGGGGAAGGGTTTCTATCTGTGACACTCATGACAGTGGTCAGTTGCCTTATTCTTATTTTTTTCCATTCCTGTATTCAGGTGCAGTTGAAATTCCTATTTTCCTTTGAATCTTCAGTGATGTTGGAATGAGTTTGAGATGGGGTAATGTATTCAAAATCATAATGGTTTAGAAAATTAGTTTCTATTTTTTAGTTATTACCACAAAGTCTTGTAATACATTATCATGAAAAGGAAGGACTAGGCATGACAGGTCTGCTGTAACTTCATCGTAATTGTACTAATGTGTGTGGGATTTCATGGCAGTAGATTATCCCATACATTTTTTCCATTATTACCCATTTCATCTAGTCAAGGGCAACTCTCAGCACCAAAACTCTTCCTTCTGTACTATCATTTCCCTGCCTACCCAGTTTTCCTCCACTTTAGCCACATGCACCTTGCTAACCTATGACCAACAAATAGTGCTGATGGTCTACGGGATGCACGAAGCTGCATGAGAGGAAAAAGGGATTGCTTTCTTACAGTACAATGTCTTACATCATTACATACCCTCCAGTTTTATTCCTGCTTTGAATTTTGATTTCTTAAAAAAGCAAACCCCGGTGGAGTGCTTATTAATACCTAAGTCATGAAAAATATACTGGCCTGAGAAGCAAGGGTTCAAGAGAGACCTGAGATGAAAATAATATTATCTAGGCCAGTCTGTAAGTAAGATTGTTCCCCAGCTCAATATGATGCCTAGAGCAAAGTCCTGACCACAACATCCAACAGAAAACCTAAATAGATTGAAGATCCTGGAGAGTCTGTCCCTGTATTCCCAACTACACACAGCCATTTATGAAGATAAGTGGAGGGTGCATTGCTGATGCAAGCTACTCTGAAATGTGTTTCAAGAATTTTAGAACATTTCTGTATGGATAACTCTCCATCAGTCTTTATAATGACTTTTCTTTTACAAGGCTTGGGATATTTAAGGTGTATAGCAGCTTAGCCTTGTAAAAATATTCATCTGGTCATGTACCTGTGAGGCCCATATTTTACTGATAGTTAGCATTTACTTTATCCATATTGTAGAAATTCCTTGTTTTGTTACCAGTAGGAAAGAAACAAAACAAAACAAAAACAAAACAAAACAAACAAACAAAAACCCCCCAAACCAACAAGTTCATATTGCTGGCATGTTCAAATATATATTTAAGAATTATGTTTTGTGGCTCTTTTTCCACATTAAAAACAGCCTTGGAGGTGAAAAAATGTGGGTTTTTTGCATTCTGAAACAGTGACCAAATACAATCAATTGCTTTACAAGTAATTATTCCACCAGAGAAAGGATTTACCAAGTATCAACAGTATTCTCAATGGAGGAACAAAAGGTCTTTTATTTCTCTCATTTTAATAACTGTAATTTAAAGAATGATTATTAGAAAGATAAATCCCCTGATGGGGGGCTGTTTGAAGCCCAGGTGTTTCTAAATGTGTGCAGCCTGTATTTCTGCACTTCACATCCGTTGCCCAGGTGTGTAGTGAGAAGTACTGCTTTGATTTCTTGCAAGAACCCACCTGATACTCAAGACTCCAATACTGTGTACAGAGATGACATACCAGCAAGAAAAGACTTCAATTAAAATCATTGAGATGGCCATGCTGTCATTCTTTAGCTGAAAACTGTGAAAAAGAAAATATGGGCCAGATTTTGTGCTAATCTTCATAGCTGTAAACTGTGACTGACTCCATTTGAGTGAATTCAGATGTCCATTGCACTGATTCTCTAGTTTCCATTAACTGACACACTCTTCCCATTAATTGATTTCCAGAGTGTAAATATCAAAGACAACTTTGAAACTTCATTGTTCACAAAGAAAATGAAAATTTAATTTTTAAACATTTTTACAAATTATTAAATTCTTCATACATTCAAACCCAGGACTGATTCCCTTCCCTTGCTGGGAACTTCAGACACATTGAATATATAGAGTTAACTCAGAGAACTAATAGGAGTCTTTGGACCTAATTCAATAGTTCTTGTCCGTGAAGGAAAAGTGTGTTTTCTTTTACTAGCACAAGACGTTATGCAGGATCTTCCAAGTTTCTCAAATCCTACTGCTACAATGAAGTAGTGAAACATGTCCCATGAATCTGTTGGCTGTACTTTAAGAGTACTGCTGGTTACAGAAAAGAAAGTATCACAGCAAAATTCAAGTTAAAATAACTCAGAATCCTCCTGTTCTAGGGTGACTATATGAGATACAGAAGAAGGAATATCAGGGAGACTAAGGAAGATCAGTCTTCGTGGTTAAATCAGTCTTCCTGTTATATTGTCTTCTGTCTAGCCACAGAGAGAAACAAGGGGTCAAATCAGACAGTGCTGCATTCCTCTCACAACATAGCCAGTAACTCTTCATTGATTGTGGATGAAGTGGGGACAAACTTCCTAGCATTTCCTTAGGCTTACACTGACTTAAGATTCTTATTGATTCAGCCTGATATCATATACTGATATACATCATATACTGATGATATCATCAGTATAAACAATGGTAGTTGGGATAAACAACTATAATATTTTTTGTATTACGTTGTTAGGTCATAGGGCTTTATGTCTATTGTTGTTGAAAAACAAAAAAGATGGAAACTGCCTAGCCTCCCAGCAGGTACTGGCAGGATGCCCTTAGATGCCTGGAATTGCCCCTTCAGGTTGGGGCAACTCAGCTCCACCAGTCTCTCCTTACAGAGGAAGTTCTCCACCGTGTCCAGCTGCAGGTTCTAAGCTGAACTTGCCCAAGTTCATAAATGTCCTCAAACTGGCTTATTAAAAGCAGATGCGGTATTTCAGATGTCTCGCTAAGCTTCAGCTCTCCCTAGGTGTTTTGAATGAAGTCCTTGCTGAATGTGCAATTGCTTTTAAGTGTATCATCTTCAACAAATGTCTGTCTAAATCCATAGTCTCTTTAGATAACATAAAATGAATCATCTGGTATTATGGACAAGTCTCTTGCCTGATTTTAAATCTAGGAATCATTGTTCGAAATAAATTTCTAATTAAAAAAGGCTAACCAAACACTCCAGTTGTTACATCCTTTCTGGTTTATTTGTGAGTTCACTAAACTAAACAGATTTGATAGGAAACTGTAGGAGTAAGGAACTGGAAAATCTGTTCCACATGGGTACATTAGAGGAATTACCTGTTCCTGTCTACAGGAAAGAATCTGTTTTGTTTCGAGGTTCAATCCTCTGGTTTAATACTCCTTCCTGTTTTTATAGGCAGTTCTTTGCACAGAGCAACCTGTGACACCTCTGAAATTCTTTCAGTGTCATTAGGATATATTTTATCATTTCCATTATATGCTGCATTATTTTTGTAGAGAAAATAAAATAGCAGGAGTGATGGAAGAAAAAGTTCTGTCTTCAGGAGGAATGACTGAGTGAAACATTTTGGATTTGGTAGATTATTTTTGAGCTGTTCTATTAACTTATTTTTCTTTTTTTTTTTTTTTTGCATTTTAAAAGAATTTGTCATTTTTTGAATAATTTGATTCGATAATTCTATTGTCTTAACTTTCTCCGTAAAGTAAAGAAGTGATTCCACATATACCATGAGCAAATGTATGTTTCATTTTTCAGTTAAAAGCATAAATTAAAAGAGGTATTGAGGTTCTGCATCAATTGTTATATTTTATGCAAGTATGCATCAATTCTCCCATTTCAGAATGCCATTGAAGTCCCAGCTATGTTTTCTACAGAATTTCTTGTGGTTCTAGATTTTTTTATCCATTATATCAATAGCTACATTATAAGCATGAGTAACAAATTTAGTTATATGAAATACATTTAGCATCAAGTATTCTATCGCATTAGTTAAGGGTGGTGTATTCAGAACTCTATGAATGAAAATGACCCAATGTTATATTTGATAAATAAAAACCAAACAGTATTAGGAAGAGAAAAATGCATCTTGAGTTTCTTGAAATCTTGAAAGGATTTACAATAGGATGAATCAGAAAGATCACCTACAAAATTAACACCTCTTACCTTCCACTTCTTGAAATCTGGATTACCATAAAAGAGTGGTGACAAAGCATTTTGGATTTAGGATGTGAGGAAAAAGCATCATGAATTCAGGATTCAACTCTTCTGCTGGAGAAGAAGGATAGTCTTCTTCTTGGTCTAGGTTTTTTCCTGAGGCTGAGAGATGGACTCAGTTTTGTGGTGCTGTATTGGCCCAGATTTCTCTAAGTTGTGTATTCCAGTTACTGCAGTACCTAAGGCCAAAATACTCAGCTTTATGGGCAAAATTCCCATTGCTTCCCTGTTGGAAATTTTCATTAGGAAGTGCTGGATTCTTAACCATACTAATGTGCTGAGCATGAAAGTTATGAAGCTGGAGAAAAATGGCAGTGGTAGGCATTGCCTACAGCCCTCACTCCTGTCCACAGTCCTTTGCTGGTGAGCTGTGGACTGACTGGTCTTGAGAAGAGCATGTCACTCTGGGGTTCATTTTCTATTGAATGACAGGTACAAGTACAACCATAGTGATGAGGAAAACTTAAACTGATTTTCACAATTTCAGATTTTTTCTGAAAAAAATCTGCTGTTATTTCATATTCAAAAATGACATGATTGAATGAATGCTTCATGCTCCACTAGCTTATAACTTTATATGAATGCCCTTCTGCATACATCAGTCTGGAGGACACATTTATGAACTGAAACTTCTGAAGATTCAATTTCTGTTGGAGCATTTAATCACATATACTTATATTTTAAACTTGAAATAATGAGTTGACAGCTATGTTTTGTGAGCTTCTTTACACGTGGTTAGAGCAATTTGGGCACTCAGGTCCCTTCATGCCGAGTCCACTACCTGCCTGACAATGAAGGACCTTGTCCTATTCATTATTGTGTTAACATAACAGTATTTCATGAATGGCTAAGCAGCTTTCTTTTCAGTAGCTTTCTAGCTGTGGCAGTGTGACACTCCTTTCCCTAACATCCACCGTTAATGAAAAGCTGCAATGAGCGGTCCTCCCGCGCCCCCACCGAGGTGTTCCACCACCCCCTCCAGCGCTGGCTGTGGTGCTGTGGTGCTGTGGCGGGGTGAGCCCTGAAGGCAGTAGGAAAGCGACACTATTAGTCAGCTCTGTCTTGCCTGACCTCAGCGACCAAGGCTGGAGTTAAAAGCAGGGTAGTTGTGTATAAAGCAAAGTGTTACAGACATGTTAATAGCTTCCTCTCCCCACCCACTGTATCAGTGGAGATACCATGTTCTCTAATGCTCCACTGGTAACCTGCTGCCTTTTGACTTTACTTTGTATGAGATGAAATCCCAAATTAGAGGTTAGTTTAAAGTTAATTTATTGCCCCCACAGTAAAGGGAAAGTTCAAACAGGTTTCAAGAAAGGCTTCAACCGTGCAGTTGCTGAGAGAGGTGTCCTGGATATTAGAAAGGTATATAAATATATCTCATATTTGTTTTTGTGTGTGTGTATCTGTATCTTTACCTATATATCTACCTATATTAGAATATATATCTAAATGGGACACCTATCGAGATCTACCTGTGTAAATTTTGCTTACTAATATGTTGTATATAGTTATATGTGAATAGGAATATCTTCCTGTATTTATTCACTGCATTTTCTTATTTTCTGTGTGAAGGCTGTTGCATCCAGCTTGCCCTGTTTTCCATCACAGATGGATGCAACATGGTGTAGCATCGAAGAAGCCAAAAGTGACTTTTGCCTTCCTTTTTGGACTAACTGCTCCTAGTAGCAGTCTTCCTGTTCATTAAAGCTTTGTGTGACAATCCAAAAGTGAAATACTATCAGGAGTTTAGTGGCAGCAGGATTTCCTTCTTGTTTATTTACATGCAGTTTAAATGAAACACTGGGCACCTGGATTTTGAAGGGTCCTGGTCACTTAATTTTGTTTGGTGATGCACACACATTGTGTGCTTTTCTCTTTCTTAGGGAAATGGAAGTAAAACTTAAAAAAAAGTGCGCTACTGGTCATACATAAGAATTCTGCCTTCTCTTCTGCTTATTCCTATGGCTGGTCCTTGACTTGTTCTGTAATGTAAGTTGTGTCCACATCTTGTCACAAAGAAAACTTCACAGTATGAGTGAAAATTTTGTGAGGCAGTGCACTAACAATAAAGCAATGCATTTGCCTGTGTTCTAGTGCTCAGATCCAGGCTATGACCATGCTGACCAAGGCAAAGCAGTTCATTTGTATCTGGAAGAAAAGTAAATCATCACAGGAACTGGTACTGGCTGGAGATTTGATTGCAAGTATGTTTTGTTCCTTATTTCTTTTTCTCCTTCCTACAAAAGTTAAAAAGCTAATGACTGTAATGGTTGTTGAAAAAAAGGCTGAAAATGTGATCTGTGTCCACACTGCAGGCTCAAAACCTAGAAGGCAAATGAAATAAACATTGTGAGATACTGTAAAGGCATATTTTAAAGCCAATTGCATGGTTTGAGGGGCCTGACTTAGGAGTGTTAAGTATTTGACATCCCTGTGCGCTGATTTAGCAAAGTAGGGCTATTCTTCCACTGAAGTCTTCATGAGGGCAGTTCAGCTGTCATTGCCATTAACAAATTTCATACAATAATGGAAAAAACCTACTTATGCATACTTAGAGCAATGCAGTACTTAGTTCATATTCTGGCTCACATCACCCTGACTTTGTTTACGCTTAGATACTCATCTGGACATGGGCAGCACTGTTTTGCTAGTCTCCAAGGTTTAGATGCTGCGGTGAATTCCTGCCATCGATGAAACACTGTGATAATGGTCTCAGTTTGTGTGGTGTTTGTTATCAGCTACAAAATCACAGATTTTTATGGATATCTCATTCACTATAATGAGATAGGAGGCTACCAACCCAGTGGGCTTTGTCTTTATGTTCATTTTAGCCACTTAATGGTTCATGGTTTGACAAGTAGTCATTTTTCTTCTAAGAAACAAAATATTTCCATATTTTATATTTCCAAGAGAAATGTATTTATTTCACTTATGTGAAGAGTAAAGAGGACATCTTGGTCACTTTATCCATATGTATAAACCCACATTATTTATTATTTGAAGAATCAGCTTAGTAGACATCTTTACTAGGGACATTTTAGCTCTTTAATTTCTGGAATACACAGTACAGTCTACAATGCAGTCATACAAATTACTGTCAAGAAGCAGTCTATAGATACATCCCACAATATCCTTTTTGTGTCTGTGGAATCAATGCTTCATTGTCATGGGAATCACAGATATATAGGGCTGGAAGGTATCTACAGACATAGGATAATTCATTCCCTATCCTCACTGTACATAAAATAAGTATGATATATCTCACTAAAAACCTTCCGTGAAAGAATTCTGCAACCTGCCTCAGTGAACTGTTTCAACCCTTAACTACTCTTACAATTGGAAATCTTGTAATCTGAATCTCCTTTGCTTCAGCTTATTTGGCTTCTCCTACAAATCCCACTCAGGCCCTAAGTATAATTGATCGCCACACTCTTTCTAACAAGCTCTATATATTTGAAGACATTATCATGCCTGCCTTCAGTCTTCCCTTTTCCAGACTAAACAAATCCAACTCTTTCAACCTTTCATTGTAGGTCAGGTTTTCCAAAGCTCTTATCATTCTTTTTGCTTTCCTCTGGATTCTCTCTAAATTGTCTGTATCTGTTCTGAAGTGTGGTGTCCAAAATGGGAAACATTACTCCAGCTGAGGTCTGAGCAATACCCAAGGAGAACAGAACATCAAGAACAGCACCTCCACTAGTTTATACACAACACTTGTGACCTCTCCTTTAGTTAAAGAGCTTTTTGCAATAGCAAGAAACAATTTAGTTTATGGCCTCCTCTGTTTGTTTTATGTTAATCTTGCCCATTTATTCTTCATTTAACAATTGCTCATATAACTTCTCTAAGTTTAGTGTTCTGCATGTATGTTGACTGCATTTAATGTTCACTTGTGAACGCTTTCTCCTGGATTTGATGAATGGCTTGTATTCTGACTGAACTGCCAAAATGCTTTGCAGTTCTTGTCTTGTTCCACATACTCTTGGGACAAATGCCAAGTATAAAAGTCGTAACTGTGTCCTCTATCCCACCACTGAGTATGTCAGTGGAAATCATAGTACAACAGAGGCACTGGTAGGGATTCTCAAAGAATTCTTTTTGAAATATCTTCCAGTTTGACCGGGAATCTGTACTAATCATTGTGATGGGCGCTGTTTTCCAAACACATCGTCACACTCATTTCACTAAATCATCCAGACCACATTTCTCTTGCTTATGAGAACAGTATGCAGAGTCGTGTTGAAAGACCTGCTGAAGTCAGGATTTATCAATTCTGCCTTCTGCTACACTGTTATCCAGTCATCCTGTCAAAGAAAGAAATTAGATTCTTGTGATCTGTTATTGACAAATCTATGCTGTTTCTTTTTACCTTGTTATCTTCTTGGTGCTTTCAGCTGGATTGTTTAATGATTTGTTGATGTGTCTTTCTGTCTCTAATTAGACTATAACACGAAAATTCTCTTCTGCTGCTTTAAAAAGAACAGAAAACAAGAAAACAGGTAGTTACAGTATTTGCTATTCTCAGTCCTTTGGAACTTCTCCCATACTTGGCAAAATTTTGGACACAATGACTGGTAGTCCCGCAATTACTTCATATAGATCATTGCAGCCAATTGACTGAATACCATTTGGCACTATATACTTGAATACATGTAAATTATGTACATACCAGGTCTTTAACCTGATTTAATTAAAACTTTGCTGGATCTATTCTCAAGATATTGCTCAAACTATCACATGAATTTTAATGAAAGTAGCATTGTTTTTATGGGATTTATTTTCTGCCATGTTGAAGTTATGTTGAAGTCGTATGTTTGAAAAAAATCTCTAAAATCTGTTTATATTTTTAAAAGTCCATATGGTACAAAAACTAGTTTTAAAAAGTTTTGGATCCCAGGAGTATGTCTATAACCAAGTGAACTGAAACTGGTCAAAATAGGATGGGGAAACTAAAAAGAGAAGAGTAATGAAATTACTGAACCGCAAGGTCAAAAGACACCTCAAGAGATTGTCCAGTATAACCACTTTCACAGAATGAAGGTCACAGGGGACCAGACAGACTCCAGCTGACAGAATATCTCTAGCTGTGTGGTTTTCATCAAAACCCAGTATTTTAGAATTCTGATTATTGAATGATTTTGCTAGCAACACTGTATTTTTCCCCATGCATATTAAGGTGATTTCATTATGCATATGAATACCTGAAAGAAGGGTACAAAGATGGAACCAGGCTCTTTTCAATAACGCTCAGTGACAGGGCAAGAGGTAATGGACACAAACTGAAATGCAGCAGGGTCTTTCTGAACATAAGAAAGCACTTCTTTTCTGCGAGGATGTCTGAGCACAGTTGCAGATTGTGCTGGGAGATTGTGCAATCTCCCTCCTTAGAGATATTAAAAAAACACCTAGGCATGTTCCCATACAACTGGCTCTGGGTGTCCCTACTTGACAAGCTGGGTTGAACCAGATGACCTCCAGACTTCCCTTCCTAGCTGAACCATTCTGTTGTTCTATGATCCCATTCTTCTTCCAGAAGTCAGGGAAAACATTTGAATATTTTGACATGTATCCACAGTTTAGGCTCCTGCAACTGAGTTTTTTTCTAATCTAAATAAACCAATTTTCTTTATTTTTCTTGCATCTGCTACTCATTTCTAACCAGATGTAGATTTGGACTACTGAGAGAGCTTGGTATCAATATTCTCTTTTTCAGGAATTGTTCTACATGTCATGTTCATGTACAATGAAAATGTATTTGCCGCTCACTGCTGGCTGAAAAATCTCATCAGAAGTGATCAATTATATGTTAGAAAATTGGGAAGTATTTCAGATGAAACACAGTAGGAGTCTTTGGCAGGTCTAGGTTTATTTAAAAGTTCCATTAAGAAGCTTCTTTAGCTGTACCTATCTGCACATCAGTTGAACAAATAGTGGTATCACACATCCCTGGATTTACCTTCAAGCAAGGTCAGGAGCAGAGAAGATGAAATCTTTGATAGGCAATTCACAAAAGAGTTAAAGAAGTGAAAGGATTTTTAAAACCAAATGTGAGTGGGAAAAAAAGCATTTTTTACAGTAAATCTGATGATATGCCTATAATTCAGTCACATAGGTTAAAGGCTTGTTATGCTAAAATTAACATATGGTAAATACATCCATTGAATTTCACTGAGATTCGTATGATGATTACATATAAAATTCCATGTAATGAGATATATTTATCATCAAAAGGTCTTTGGCCTTTAAGAAAATGTTACAACAATTATCCTGTGAACGTGAAAAGTCAATAGAGGTATAAATGCATGTCTTTATGCCATTATTGTGACTGGATTAATTTCAACAAGACCAGCCCAGCTGACATTAAGCCATCAAGGGGGAAACCTAGTGTTACTCATACAGCCTCTCAGCATGCCCTCTTGTCTCTCCTTGTCTGCTTGGACAGACAGAATGAATTTTTTCCTCCTTTTATAATCACAGCTATGGAGTTCCATAGTAAGTACTGCAAGATACACTGTCCTAGAGCTCTTACAAAGATTTTTTTCCTCTTGGATTTCCCAAATATCTCAATTACAAACATTGTGTTAGACAGCAAACACTAAATTTCAGCAGTCACTATTGTGATTTGGAGTGGCATATTACTATTAAGAAGCGAGTTCAGGCTCATGAGGGCAAATAAACTGTAGAGTAATAGCAGAATAATAATTTTCTGACATTTCTGTGAAAGAGATGCAAAAATGAAGATGGGATAGGATCCATAGATATGCATGAACAAGCAGTAAAGGGACATCAAATAGATCCACACACAGATGGCACACCAACCTGCCCAGCCCTTCTCTAGAAGAGCAAGAACACTCATAAAGGAATGTTTTCAGATCTTTATTTTTCTGGCCTGAAGTGTTTTGTACCAATTAGTTATTTTCTTCTTGAAATGTAGCTTTCTATGTTGCTTAGTATCTAAAATTTCCAGTCTCAGTCTTTCAGTCACTGGTATTTAGTAACATGCGTTTGGATGTCCTGTTTGACCACAAACACTGCATTTAAGGAGACTGAAAGCAGATTTAGAATAGATTGTCTGCCTTGGACCCTGAGAGGGCTTTCACCTTGCTTTCAAGCACAGGAGCAGCCTGATGTAATTCTTATTTACTAAGTACTTTTTTTTTAACATTTGCAACAGCAGTGTTATATCATTTGACCCTTTTACATCAACAGCAATATTCAGTCACAAGGGGATATAATTATAAAAAATCAATTACACTCTTCTTCAGTGGATTAAACAAAGACATTTTTTTACTTCTTTTCCAGTTTGCAAAATGTTGGGAATTTGATGGAGATCTAGATGACTATTTACTCATAGTTTATTTATTTCGCATTCTTGAGCGATATTCTACATTGCAGATTCTTGCTTTCCACTGTTGTCTCGCAAAAGCCAGTGAAAGGCAGGAAGAAAATATGTGTATTTCTCACCACTACTTATTATTTCACATTATTACTTTTTCTCCCCAAACTGATTTTTACATTTAGGAGGATACCAAACAACTAGGAATACCGCTCTTGTCTATAAATTGCAAATTAAGTTTAGCTATGAGCTCTTGTTTGGAAGTATAGAAGTTTACACTGTATTATATTTAAAGACAGCTGTCCTTTGTGGAATTTTAAAATAGGCTATTTTTTATCAAAGGTTTTCCTTTCATGTCCTTTGATTACTAAGCTATATAAGTTAACCAAAGATAACTAAGCATTAACCCATGTTGCAGTTTTTATCTCCTTTGGCAATCCCATGAGACTTCAGCTAAGTACATTAAATGGAGCATAAATCTTTTAGTTGTTTTCATTAAGTCACATATTTAGAATACATATCCCAGTTTATTTGATCAATTGTAAAATATTAGCTGTTGCAGTGAAGATTTGTGACATGGTTTGCAGCAAGTGAACAAACATTTCTGCAGAGCGCTTAAAATTTTTGCTGGAATGCATGGATAAGTTACAACAATTAGGTTTTGGAACAGCCATTTGAGAGGTTTTTTCCTTCATGTAACTTGCAAATGTATGCTTAAAGGCCAGTAATACCAACAGGCAAGCTTTGAAGATAATTCTAATATCAGCTTAATATTCTTGGTTTGCATTTCTGTTAATTTTCCCAGTTTTCCTTTTTTTTTTTTTTTTTTTTTTTTAATATTTATCTATTGGCCAGCCACAAACCCCAAGAAGAACACTAGCTGTAAAAGGGCAGGTGTTGGGAATAGAACTTTTAGTGCATGGTGGGGCTTACCATAGCTTCCTAAAAAACTCCATATTCAACTTGTTTCTGATATTACACTATGGTAAAGTAGTAGTTATGATAAGTATTAATAAATTCATTATTTGTGTTGTGGGGGTGATCTGAATATAAGATTTATATTGAATAATTTATTGAAAGCTTTTGTCCTTGAAATAATATTTTGCACTTTCAAATTTGTTTTTGTCTAAGACTTTGACATTGTTCTGCAAGGATTAGTATCATACATCTCAATACACAGCAGAAAAAGTTTTATTTTTGTGTTTACAGAAAGGGAAAGTCAGGTTCTAAGGCACTACACAATTTTTTCCAAGCTACAGACAATAGAAAAAATAAGTTTAATGCCAAAAGGTATGGACTTCAGATAGAGCCTTTCACTGATATGATCCTTCATATCCTTGGATCTTTTATGACTCTTGTGTTTTGAAAGAGGACAGTTTAGCTCCTTGGCTAAATTGCCTGGAGTAGAGAGTCTAGTGTAAGCTTTTTGCTTATCCACAGTGATCCTGAATGTTTAATCAGACCAGTGTCCTCTTATTTTTTTTCCTGACTATTTTATGTGAGGATCCCTGTCCAAATCAGCAAGGCAGTTCATGAAATAGGAAATTTCCGAAATGAACAAATAATTTTGCATTACTTTGTTAAGTAATTTTGAAATCATACTTTTAAGCTTGTGTCTAAACCATCTTGGTTTGCAAAATTTCAGTGCCAAGGGAAGAATTATAACAATGTTTACCTGAAAAGTGCTCTTAAAGTATAACCTATGCTACCATTTCGATGTTTCTGACCAGATGCATAGGATATATGGATTTGTCAATACACAATAGTAATGCAGAAATTCAGACTATCTGCAGAACTAGGTAACAATTTGACAAGAACGGCATATGTACAAAGCAGTGTTCACATTTAAAACTTTAAAAGAAAATGCTATACAGAGATTTTTTGTACTTTACTAATATAATCCTGCAGTAATTCTGTTTAGTTTCACAAGTGTTCAGAGAGATTACATGAATGTCCAGTTTTTGTTTTAAAATTTTAACTGTGTATTTGCAGAAACATTCAGTCAGCAGCTCAGATGACACACATATTCAGTCAGCATTTTGAAATTTAGAGGCACACAATCAAGTTGGTAATAGCCCTTCATATTCTTTAGAAACGTTGCTAAAACTTGATTCTTAGTAATAGCCGATGTGGTAGTTCCAAAGCAAAAGCGGGACATTTCATGTGCCCCAAATATTTTTGATATAAAAGGCATATCTTCAACCTCATTTATGATAGCTGCAGGTCTTTACAGCACTGGGAGGTCTGCAATTTCTTTTTTAGCTGTGCAACCTTTGCTAAATTATTTAGCTCCTACTAACTCAGCAACAAAAGGCTTTAACTACCAAATATTTTGAATCTTGGTCTAGAATTCCTTGTTTTCTGTAAGACAAACAGTTAAGTAATGCTCCACAAATGCAAGAGAGCTGTGCGTTGCACATTCTAGGGACCATTATGCAGGCCAGTTTTACTATCAGTAACACACCATTTGGGAATCAGTAACACGTTGTTAAAAACTTGTGTACAACAGTCTTTTTTTGGCAGTGAAATACCCCCTTTGTGTTAATATACACTGCAGTTCTGCTTATTTTAAGCATGCTATACATTAAGTAGATATGATAGGTTGGCATTCATTGACAAATTAAGTGAGTTGATTAGAAATCTGAAATCTGCATGGACCTTCATTATGTTTGTCATGAATTGTAGGCCTAAAAAAGTGGTTTTCAGATAAAAGACACAAAACATGAAAGTGAAGAGGAGGCTGATAACCCTTTCTGAAGGAAGAGCTATTAGTAAGTCTCATGGCTTAGCCATCTAGTAAACACTTCAATGACTTCTGATTACTATTAACCAACAGAATGATGTTTTTCTCAGCAAAAGAGAACTACTTATGTTTCCCAAGCTGTGCATTTCACTTCAGTAGAAAGACAGTATCTTGGTAAGACGACTATGCAAATGTTAGCCAGTTTAAGAAAGAAGAATAGGCAGATTTCCCCTCTGTTGAACTACCTGTTTTATCCAAGGCAATTAAAGTGTTGTCAATAAAAAACACAGCCTTTTAAATATATATTTGATCAGATCCAAGGTGGTCATTTTTAGAGTCACTTGTTCATTGAGTCTTCTTAAATTAGTCATATGTGAACATCACATCTCTCACTTACAACGATTTGGTTTAGTATTTTCTCAGATAAAAATGTGGGGTTTTCAGTTGCTTAGAATGTATCTAGACTTATAACTAGGTGATGAAGTGAGGTCTTATACAGCCTAGAAGCAGGAGAAAAATTCTTAGCCAACATTCATACCCTGGCTCTATGAAAGCCCTGACAGCATAACTTAGGATTGCCTTAAACTGGCTCTAAGGTTCATCCAATTAGCTGGAGTTCAAAGATGCTTCCTTATAAGCAAAGCACTGCCAAACAGAGAAAAAATTACTGTTTCCTCATCCATGCTCCTATGGGAAAAGCCATGTGCATAAATGCACTCTTTGAGAACAGAACTTTTAAGAAAAGGTAATATGTAGGTGAAAAAACAAGCATACTTCCAGTTTCACATCCATTCTTTGAGTAATTCACATATTTTGTTTCAGTTACACTTTTAGACCATCATGGCTGTAAGAGCAATTGAAATACCCATGTGCCAAGGTAGTTATGAACATTTATTTTCAAAGGAGGCAGTTTCAACAGTGTTGTCAAAAGCAATGGTTAAAATAAATGAAATACCACCAGATAGGTACAGCTTGATTCATTTTATGAGGACAGAAGACATGAACAACTGAAATTGTCTTCTAGGGTATGTAGAGCATAAGCCACAGGAAATCTAGCCATGCGATTACTCTCCTGTTTGAGTCTACATCCATCAAAATGATGATGTTGCTGATACAACTTCGATCAAAAACTACTTGACAGAGAAAATAATTCACATCATATTATGCAGATGAAGTTTATCTCTTGTGTTAGAGTATATCTAGTACTCTAGCATCTGGGTACTAGGAAACTATTTATAGCTATTAAAAAAATCCTCTTTGTGTTTCATTACTTCAGCCATACTGCAGTAAAACACATTAATATAACAAAATACTTGGTATACAGAAAAATACTTGTTATGCAGCAAAATTTCCACCATAATTTTAAAAGGAAACTCAAGTAAAATCTTGCAACATCTATTGAATAGTAGAAATCTAATAAAACTGGAAAACACAGTCACCTCATAAATATGTTAAACCATGAACATAGTTCTTCACTGTTTCCCAGTAGATGTGAATAGTTCATCAGAAGAAGCAATACATTTCTTTATTTACTAGGTAATCATAAGCAGAGTTAACCCTTTAAGTATTTCTCTGCTGCCAAAAAGGAGGTTTCTAATTAACAGATCTATTTTGTCATTTTTAACACTTACTCATATTAAGGAGTGTAAAACACTTCTGGCTTGTTTAATATGCAAATAATAATTTGGATAGTTTATGAGGCAGCTTACAGGTCCAAGGTCCTGGGTAGAACCAGTCTGTTCTTCAGTACGGGTAGGTCATAAAACAGAGCACTGTCATAATGTAGGCATCAACACAAAGAAACCTACATGTAAAACCTTCAATGACTTTACTATGTGTTGAAGATAAACTGCTTTGTTGAATGTGAAAATATGCATTACTTGTTAGTTTTGGATTCATTGTGTCTTTATTCAACATAGCTCTTAAAGAAAAACCAAGAAAATACTGCATAAAACCACTGAAACTTTCAAATGCTTCAAGGAGCGTTTGAAACAGTAATTGAAATATCATTAGGTGTGCTAAAATATAGCTTTCGGGTCAGCTTGGTGGCGTGTTATTACCACTGTCATGAGTATTAGCGTTATTTTAGTTATTTGATCTAATTTTAGGGTGACAGGACGTCACATCTGTAAGTGGTATATAAACCTGGTTGGTCCCTCTGCGAAGGTTGATGAAGCACAGACTTAATAAAACCTTCCCCAGCTCTGCCTCAGTCAACATAGGAATCCTAGCAACAGACAAGTGTGCAGAAAAGGAAGAAAAGGGATGGTGACTTTCTGCATTAATCAGCGATGCGGAGTATACATATATTTACTGTAGTTAGGATAAGCTATATTTGGTGCGTATTTTGTGACTAAACAGTGCAAATATAAGCAAGTCCTAACCATAAAAAGCAACTTTCTATGCTTTCTTCTGACTATTACAGAAAAACATCATGTTCTTTTCAGCCTTGGATATCCAACAAAGGGCCAAGTGCTGGCCTCGAGGAGTTTTGGTTCCCCTTTACATGCTCAATGTTCTTCAAGTTCTGAGGCCTGTGGCCATAGACTTAATAGAACTCAGAGGTTGGATCTTAATGCTGATAGTTCTGAACAATACATTTGAGTCATCAAGCACTTCAGGAAGAAGTAGACTTCTGTCCAAAGAGATACATTCTTGAAAAAAGTGAATTACTGACAAAAGATTAATGGAGCTGGTGAGAAGAGCCAGAAACAATTTATGTTCTATTTACAACTGCATCTTGAGCTTTGTGGGAAAGGGGTTGTTCAGCTGTGCTAATTAATTGTCAGATTAGAATGGTTTTTGGTTTTTTTCTTCCAGTATAAAATGACAAGATTTTCATCTGGGAAAATTCAGAATGTTTAAATTTCCATAGTCCATGTGTTTTCCTTATTGTGTAAAAATTGTATTGCTTTCATCTATGAGTGGATTTCTTACTTAGCAAAACCTTTAAGATTATCAATAGCTTCTACATGGATTTTAAATTTTGATAAAAAGTTAGTGTCAACATTAAAATATCCAAGGATTCAAAACCAAACTAGGATTACAATCTCTTTTCACAATGTTTTGAGAGGCTTCAGCACAAGGAAACTAAAGTGATCTAAAATGACCTGCAGAGCGCTTTGGGAAATAATAGCTTTTTCACTTTTCTATAATAATTTTTTTATAAGATAAGGATACTGATTGTGCATGGTGGTTCATAATCTCTCTTCTGTATCTTAGTTTTCCGTTCGATTTTCTCCTTTTTGTGTTTACTCAGCTCAGCTTAACTAGAACCATTTCATGTCTCTCTCCACTTTATGGTGTGATGAATGCAGCCATTCTTCTCTCCCCATCATTACAGCTGGTCTTTGATCCAGTACATCTAATTTATATATACCAACAATCACCTACCATCAAAACCGTATTGGAAAGGAGGTGCACCTGGGCTGAATTAATTTCTTTTGATGGAGTTTGAGACTATTTTAAGACTTGTGGTTAGGATACATATTCCTCTTAATGGAACACAACAGAGCCATGTTCTAATTGGTGCTAGCAAGAACTTGGTTTGTGTCAACGCATCATACATATTTCAAAATTCCTCAAATATTAGATTTGGATACACTCATTTGTTAATCATTTGATCAGAAAGGTTATTTTCCTTCCTAAATTGTGATGTGTTTTATACATATACAAATGTTACTTGTATTTGTAGCACAATCCTGATCATAAGTCATAATAAAACTGTAAAGATATAGCCACTCAATAGACCGTAGAAATATCTCAGATGATTCTGATCCCTACTCTTCCACAGATGAATTGTTGTGCATACGTAAATTTACTTGGTTTATCTCCTATTTAGATATATCTTCATTACACAGTAAGACAATGCACAATGTGCAATTAACATTCTTAAAGTTATAGGTGTACTTTCCTTATATCTGTATACAACCATCAAAAAATCTATCACAAGTTTTCTTTAGACAATTCATTCAAAAGTTACTATATTTTATTGCTGTTTTTTTCTTTACATTATCAACTCTCAAATAAGAAAATTGGACATCGTCTGTGAAATTGTTAGATGAAGCTGTGAAGTATGTGTTGTATTACCAATTCTCCTATACGTGATTTGAAATATTGTTGAACTAAGGAGGACTGGTTCAAATAAATACACACTGCTGATATAACTTATTCTTGGGGTGTCAGCTATATGTTAAGATATTGCATCTAAATTTAGGACTCTTCAAGCAGGTGTCCGCATGGGCCCTAATGTGCCTAAGCTTCTCTTCTAATTAATACAGAATCTAATTAATAGAGACTGAAGAGTGACTATGGTCATCTTAAGCAGAGATCTACCATGTGTTTGGAAAATGCCCGCTTGGGTTTTTTATAAGTTATGTTTTATTATATTTATCAAGAAAACAAAAAATGAGAAGGTAGGTGTCTCAGTTCCTGGAAACTCACCACACTCCCCTCAGTCAAAGGACACAGAAGCTGTCTCTCACTAAAGGGACTTAACTGGGGAAACCTGACTTGTCTGAACGTTCTATATTATTCTGGGAAAGCCCCCTGATTTGGGAAAGTCTTCTGTCTCAAAGCTGGAAGGATAGAAGTCTAGAAAGTCACAGTTCATACTGAGTACTGCAGAACTTCCATTCTCCTGGCTTTGGCAGGAGATTCATTAGAAGCAAATGGTACAGGCTGTTCTAGGTTGTGCTCAGCTGGCAGGAAACCTGAAAGCTCTCCAGTCCTCTGGCCAAGGCAGTCCAAGGCAGTACTGTCCCAGTCAGTGGATCTCAAAGACCTGTGTGTCCTAACAGCCTGGTCCATTCCACTGAAATTCTTTTTCTGTATTGATGAGAACTTATAAAATTCAACATACATTTAGCATAAGAAAAATATATTAAGAATTTCCTAGGTTAGAGGCTGTAGCTATTTCCTCTTAATGCAGCATACTTGTTTCATGTCACAGGATGAAGAGTGTCAGAACAATCATACTAAAGCTGAGTTTGACCTTGTGGTGTATGTGAGAAAAGCAGCTAGTCTGATCATTTGGAAGAGTCTCAGATAGAAAAGAAAAATTAAAAAAAATTAAAAATTAAAATATTTTAGGTGTAAAATTCCTGCCAAATTATTTGTGGTTCAATTTTTGTGCAGAAGGCTGAAATAGACAGCATGCAGCACACAGGAGAGACTTTAAGAGCTGAGGACTTACATAACACCTCAGGAAATAATGTAACAACCAGTTATAGCAAGGTCAGTGGTGGATTTACAGTGGGTGCATGAAAAAATGGAGACCTGTACTCCTTCCTCCCCATTCAGATCCCATTAGCGTGACCTGCCCTGGTTGGAGAAATGATCCATAGTGACTCTACAGTCTGCTCCTCACCATGTCCTCATCACAGCTGCATCCAGTCACCATCTCACCATGGGGCTGACGACAGGTTGTTCACTGATAATGACCCACACTTCATAACTCTTTTTTTTTTTTTTCCGTTGTCCCTGATAGATCATCAGTTCCAGCAAACGTGTGCAAGGCAGTGGCAGAACTGTAGGAAGAGACATTATTAGCAAAAGCAGAGTCAAGGCCAAAGACCCAGGCACAATCAAGGCACCTGTATTTTTTCATGTTAGAATATAATAATAACAACACAGAAATTCACACAAAAGGGTTGATACAATCTACTTCTATCTTTGATTTAGAATAAAATCAAAAGCTGTTACAATAATCAGGGTCTATTGGCCTTAGTCAAGCGAGAGAATTAACTTCATCCTTTTCATGTATTTCAAGCTAGAAAACAAACACTCACCTAGGCGTTGTATCTTTCTGTTCAACTTTTATTATAGCCAGAGCACTGTTAATTAGATGCTGTGAAGGAATTTACTCCCTATCATTTGCCAGGATTCACACAGGAAGACAGTACCTTATACAATGCATCACATCAGAGAAATCTATTTAATCATTTACTTTATTATTCAGGGAGTGTAAAACTTCTTTGCATGGTATTATGATGCTGTGTATTCACAGTCCCTAGACAGCGCAGAGTAAAACAGTTAAAGCATTAGCAACCTCGAGTCTACAAAAAGCCTGAGACTAGTTTAACCAAAAAGATTTTTTTAAAGGATACAGTTTAGGGCTTTTTTCCCATTATTGTGATTTTTTTTGTTCTGAGCTTTTTTGTTTTCATTTGGGTAAATTTCAACATTTCCTTAGTCTCTGCATGGCCTGGGACTCCGTTTTAATGAATATATTTCTGTTATTTCTTGATTCCAAGAGATGAGAATTTTGAGAGAAAAAACCAACAAGGCAAATCCCAAAACAAAAATCCAAGCTAAATCCAAAGCACAACAAACAAAACAAACCAAAAAACCAAGGAAGGAGTATAGCGGAATCCTAATGTAGTCAGGCATTTTACCTATATTTTATCCTCTGCAAGTGACAAGCCCCACTCAAAATAAGGGCTTTTAATTCAAAATGCCAGTTTTTATTGTTATACAAACTAGGGCAATTAATAAATTCTTATACAGAGAAAAAAATGAAATAATTGGATCAAAGTGCAGAGAGGTCACAAGCAGGGAAGAAAGCCCTACAACCATCTGAGTCCTCCCAGGTCTGTCTCTGCTTCCCTGCTTGGTTCAGGCCACTCAGAAACTGTCAGCTGGATTGCACCCATTCTGCACACTCCTCTTTTGTCCTTGAGCTTTTGCTTTGTCCATCACCTCAAACAGCTAGCTGTGCATTTCTTCCCTTTACTTCCCAGTATTCCCTTCTGAGAATCCCAGATCATCTCTATGAGTCCCTGTATTTTTGTCCCCACACAGGATGAATTTCAGATACAGTTTCTCCATGAGTCCCTTAGCTGCTGAGACAGTGCAACATTCCCCTTCCTCCAGGACTCACCCCTGACCACGTCACTCTCCTGTAACCAAGGATAAATCAAAGTAGACACCAATATCTGTTTTGCAAGACTGATTTTACTCTAAAATCAAGCCGGCAATATATACTTTGCATATGTCCTTTGTGACCTGCTGTGCTAACCTCTGAGTTGGACTGATGCCTGTTTCCACAGCCTTGGTCGTGATTTCAAGTAGATTGCTATGTTTTATGTGTGTATGCAAATATGTATATCACCGTTTTGTGCTTTACATTGTGTATTTTCACATTCATCTCACTATGCATCTACCGCTATGATATCTGAACTCACAAGTAGTACAATTTAAAGTTCTGCATGCATAATGCAAATAATAGCATGGCATATATATGTATATATATACAAAACTAAAGAAAGTCATTATAGAAGTAGAAGGTAATTTTACAGTCATGCTTACTTTTGCAGTAATCAAACATATTTGCTAGTTTCTTATGTAAATTAAATATACTCTGCCATTGTGCTGCTCTCTGAACCCCACAGTAGGTGGCATACCACTTTCCATAAGAGACACAATATATGAACATTTCTAATTTGCTTGATTAGATCTTGCATGATGATTTTTAAAAGGTCAGTAAATGATACTAAATGATTACCAGATATGTTACCCACTGAATTATCAGTACTTGTAAGTTATTGCTAAGCCTAATGATAATTAAAATTTTTGTGTCCATCTCTGTGTCTGGTTCTGTCCCCGCACCAGGCGGGAGCTGACCTCCGGCTAGCTCTGGTCAGCACAGCCACAGAAGGTCCCAGTTCGTTTCGGCTTCTCAGCTTAGCAGCTGGACCCAATAGTGTCGTGACAGCAACAGCAGCAGAAGAGAAAAGGCTGGCTCTCAGCTTAGCAGGTTAAAAGATGTTTATTAGCTGAAGAGCTGAGGAGCAGAGAGAGCGCTCTGGGCTGAGAGCTCTGAGCTGAGAGAGTTTTTTCCTCCCTCCTCCACCTTATAGGCAGGGGAGGGGTTCCAGGGAGGTTACAACAAGACAACAAATCAGGGGGATCAGGGGGTAACAAGGTGTGCCCACCCCCAAGCCCTGGACCACTAAAATCCAGAGCCAAAGGAATTCCCCCCAAGGGGCCTATCACCTGAAGCCCTCTCCCTGAGATGTCGCAATCTGGGAGAGACCCCTGGAGTGACAGACAGGCTGCCCCAGAGAGGGGAGGGTGGGGCAGAGGGGATGTTCCAAGTAAGGTGCGGAGTGGGAGGACTGACACAAAACACCTTATTATACAGACAACACAAAAGGGATACAGAATTGGGGATACAGTGAAATGATCCATAACATAAACTTCTTATAAAAACCTAATAAAACAGTTCTGCACCACCACAATCTCTCATGGCTCCTTTAATAAAAATTCTGAGAATAGTTTAGGACATACCATACATGATCACGCTATCAACTTATTTTCCAGTTTAAGATGGAAATGACATATAAAATTTGATCCAAATTAGCGCTTAAAGATATCTCTCCTCCATCTCTAAAACACTATCATCCAAATACAAATATAAATTAGATACAAATCTGCTTAGCAGCAGATGGGGCTGTTATGTGCTGATATATTGTCTATGTAGCTAGTGGAGGGCCTTGGAAGTAAATCCTTTGTAGGCGTTTCAAAGTGAAGAGTATAATCCAAATATAAGCTAATAAACTTTGTAAGGAATAAGCCTTTGAAACTCAGGACAAGAAAACTCTCTCACTTCAGGAGAAATGTTTTTCTTTCTGTAGCTAGGCAATCACTTAGCTGATATTTGAATCTTAACTTATGTTTCCTGAAGTTGTTCTTTGATCCAATACTGCTCAGTCAAAATCCACTATTGTAAGTTTATATACAGGATAGAAAAGTGACCTCAGAATGTCACACCATGTGTTTCTCATGAGCTGTTAGCATGCTATTCCCTATGATTAGAAACTGCAAGATTCCCCTGTGTAGAATGATCTGATGATATCATGAGACTTGCATTTCTCTGGATCTTTAGCTACTTTATAAAGACAATGCAGAACAGATTTTTTTTTTTTTTTTTTTTCCCCCTCCAAATAAATGTAAAACCTCTACATCATCAGAATAACGGAATTCAGTGTAAGCAAGAGGACAGTAGTTGATTCAAGCTGATGTTCTGGGGCAAGGACTGGATATTCAGTTAATTGTCTACAAATTACTATTAAATGATAACTAGATAAATGATACTGCAAATCACAATGCACTTTTGAAAGACTGACTCTATGTCAAAATGAAAGCAGAGGCCTGCAAACCACGAAGCACAAACTGCTGTGTATGTAAACGCAGTGTCGGCAGGCTCGGTGGATGTGTGCGCTCCACGCAGGCAAGTGCAGCGGGGTGCACTGCCCATGGGCACTGCATGCTGCCCTCTGCAGCACATGGGCAGGTAGCACGGGACTGGGCAGAAGAGGAATCAAGATATGGTGAGAAACTGCCAGGAAAGGCTGGGTTTGAGGGTGGGAGGAATCTCAAAATAAATCCCAGGACTTCAGGCAGCAGGGCTTTAGGTGAATTGGCATCTGAGAGAGGGATGAAGAGTACGGAAGGTGGGTTACAGGTGTTCTTCCTAGTTACAGAGCTGAACTGTAGCCTCAAAGGAGGCTGCCTTTTCTCTGAAGGAAGAAAAGTGCAGTAATTATGTCTATTCCTATAAACTGTGGGGAATGAGATTATACGGGGGTGGAGTGGAAGGAGGAACAGAATGAAGAGATGGGTGAAAGCCTTAGGGTTCCCACACACACACACCAGCTAATCTCCCGAGACCACATGTCTTGGAAGAGGAAGAGCTCATGCTATGATGCCTGGGGCTCTTCCACTGCTGAGCTGCACACTCTTCCTGCTGTGACAATAACTCCTTTGGAGGAAATGCTAGAGGGAAGGAGGAAAGGATGAAACTTGGAGCTTTTTGGGATTATCATCAAATATTCACCCTGGACATAGTCGGGATGCAAGTGTCCAGTGTTAGCCTGTAAATAAAAATGAAAAGCAATGACTACAATGTTAAGACGCCACAGGAAAAAAACCCTTTATTTGACTTTGTGACTCTGTGACTTTATTTGCAAGAGCTGTCCATTTCCTTTTTCTGCTCTGTCTTGATGCAGAGCATGCTGTGCAATAAGGACTTGGTGAATATAGTTGTTTCTGAGTTTCTTAGCTCTGAGCACCTCTGAAAAGTTCAGGAATGACTTTCAATCAGGCATTTTTAAATTGTTTTTAATTTATCTAAAAACTAAGCTAAAGAGTTTAATTAACAGGCTCAGAGTAATAGTTATACCATTTTTCGTCTGCTATCAGCTTTCGCTTTTATTTATGATGGGAGTCCCCCTTGTATCTCCTTTCCCATAGGGCCCACTATCACTAATATTTCTGTGATCTGTGAATAAACCAAAATTTAAAGTTAGTACTTACAATCAATGCAAATTAATGATTTCTTAAAAAAAATATTTCAATCAGGAAAAGCAGCTTTGTAGTTGAAAATCCCATGCTGGCCTTAGAGTGGGAGTTTTTCCAGCCTCTGCTTAAATCCAAAAAAATACTGCAATCTTCTGGCACAGACTCACTGTAATGCTTTAAAAACAATTTAGCAACTGTCATTGCTGTAATTACAGTAACTAATTACCATCCTTAGCAAACAAATAGCTTAACATAATACGCAAGCCGAATCAATTTTGAAGAAATGCAAATTCCGAAAGCGAAAAAGGGCATTTTGGCAAACCTGAAAGAGAAGCGGGAAAATAATACACTTTGTTTTATCTGCACATAATTCCCAGGGAATATCATATCATAAATATTTGCATTCAGTTCTTATCAGGACATTTGCATTTGCCTCTTATCAGTCTGCAGGCTGGACTCTGCCAGATAGAAAGTAGAGCTCCACACCATGCACATATTTCTAATGAATCACGTCTCAGGCTGAGAGAATATTTTGGCTGGAACTTTATCACTGAGATGAAGAGGTCATTTACTCTCAGAGTCAGTTCATCTTGGAATTGTCTTGAGATTTTGATGTGATTCAACCAACAGTTTTAAAACGAGAGACAAACCAACTTTGCATTCTGTTTCTGTAGCAATTATTAAGTCTCATTGATTGAGAAGTGATTCCTCCCCCCAAAAATGAGAATCATATGTAAACAGGTTTGATTCATATTTGTGTCCCACACTCTATAAGAAAAAATGCTGCACATCTTCCAGTGTAAGGAAAAAGAATAAAGCAGTAACAGACTAAAATGAAGCCTAAGAAGGAAACAAGCAACACTTAACAGCCATTATCTTGAAATTTAATGCCAAATCCTTTTGTAGTGCTTCAGAAATACATTTGATTAGTGGCAGTTTTCTCAGTAATGAGAGGAAATGTTTATGATGGGAAAACAGTGTCTCTAATGAGCCATCAGTTTTTCTTAGCAGTTACCACAGGAAAAAAAAATCACCTTTTTATTATAAAAAATGCATTTCAACTGTAAGAAAAACAAGTGAAAAATGTTATAAACATTTTCCTGTTGCTACTTCACATGTACAAAGGGAATATACACCAAAAACACTGAATCAACTCAATTCTGCTTTCAGCATTCTTGCACGTATGCAAGATTTTTTCTGTTTTAATGTAGAATACAAGTGTGAGACCGTAAACACATTCTATGATGGCAAAAAATTAAAGACTTCCTATTCCTATATATAAAACTGATAGCTATTACATGCCATCTGGAAAAATGTAGATTTTGTACATTTATTCAGTGGTATAATATTTCCAAATATTTTAATGGAACTGAGCAATTATTTTCTGTGTCTTTCAGTGCCAGAATACTCTTTTTTTGTTTGTTTATATATTTATATCTATTTTATATTCCTTTTGTTTAATTCAGAATTTAAAACAACTTTTCTTTTCTTTTTAAAGTGTTTAAAGCCATGCAAGTAACCACTTTCAAGTTCTTGAACTAGTGCAACAGCCAGATCCTTACCAGATGCAAGTTGGTATTGTTTAGTGTACAGTTGCTGCTTACACCAGCTGACTATTTGGCACTACTTACTTTCACATAACTTCTGAGAAGTTGAATCTTGACTAGTAATCAATCTATTATATGGTGTGTTTTTCCTGTTATGTGTTGTAACATAGCAAACAAATTTGTCTCCCGGTCATTTGAAGCATTACAAAACCATTTTAAAATGCATCTACTTTTTTTCCATGTAATGATTACTTAAAGTTAGTTTCACCTGATGCCCAAGTATTCCACTTTGATTTATTTGTTCAAACACACTGTGCAGTTTCTAGTTCATTATAATTCAAATGACTGATACAGCTCATTTGGACCAAGGAAAACATTGCATCAGCAGTGTCAGAATTATCTGAAAACAGCCCCTGAAGCCTTACTGCTGCTGCCAAAGTTGGGATGGTTTTGATAATATACTGTGATGTAGAGGGAATGCTGTTTTGCCCTTTCCTGGTGCAATATTTGGATTTACAATGCTACAAGGACTTGACTGCCATGCAGTTGTAAGGAAGAAGAGTGAATATGTGAATGAAGCTTTGGTGGAGTTCTACAGCTACAGAAATTATCCAGTCATTGTTTCTGTATAAAGAGTTAACATCACCTAATGTTTTTCCTTGAATCAGCAGAAACTACTGGAAAAATCTCTAGAAGAAGAAACAGTGCTCTAAGATCTGAAGCCCTCAAGGCCTCTCAGAGATCTCCTTCAGAATAAGTACATATCTGAGGTCCTGAACATTTCCCACCCCCATAAAATTGAATGAAGTGGAAAAAACCCCCTCAAGATTGTCTTTCTCTAATTTTACTCCTATGAAGATAAATGTTATTTCACTGAAAATTAGAACTTTGTTTCTATTTCTGAAAAAGTAGAACATTTAAGCTTTTGTTTCTGTGTTGCTGAACATATACCACTGCAGTCAGTGATAATTTAGCCATTTTAGCTCATTCATCCTCATCCCCATCCAGTCTTCTTTTGTTTCATATTAAATTACATTCATACTAAACTAGGACTAAAAGTGCAGTGAAAAAGCTGTTTTGAACATACAGTTGAATTCTGTAACTCCTCTGGTCTAGAAATCATCTCTAGGGTTCTTGTTTTATCATTTGTTTTTAGCTCTTTCTTTGAGGTGGGAAGGGCTAATAGTTAAGAGCCCATTATCGGAGTGAAGGATGCAGGAAATCCAAAATATTTATGTTTGTTCATGGCACGCAGACAAGAAACAGTGCTCAAGAAAAGGGTTTTCTGATTAAGTGATTGAAAACACTCTGGTGTATGTTAATGGCTTCTTCTGTCCAACAGATAACATCATCTTTAGCCTTATCGCTGTTCTTGAACTTACTTTAAACATTCTCCTGTGCTCTTCCAATTATACACTGTGCTCTTTAGGCATCCCGTCTCTTCACTGCAAATCATCTCATTTGTTTGCTTTCTAATTTTTTTGCCTGCAGGTTGGGTGTAAAAAGAAGCATTTAAAAGATACTTGAAGTGAAAAAATACTTTCCCTAGTAAAATTAATTTACATGGAATTAAACCATACACTTACAGAAAAAGAAAAATTGGTTTTTAAAAGAATGACACTTGAATTTTAATACCTTGATATCATTCTGGCTGCATGAGCACTCTGAAAAGATAAAGATGAAGGAAGATCTGATCATTATTTAAATGTATGCAGAAGACTCCCAATGAGTTAAAATTGGGTATGATCATGGTAGATCACAATTTTTAAAACACGGAATATATCTTTTTCTTTTGAGCTGTAAGAATATGTCCAGGATAAAACACTACAAATGCTTTTGTACCAATCATAGTATTACTAATAGTAACTTATAAGGCACCTTTCATTGTGCAAACCAAAGAGGTTAGCAACTATGTCTGCTGCTTCTTCATTAAAGAACTATGCTTTTAATGAAAGAGCTATGTCTATATCAGTGGTACATTTTTATTTAGATATTCTGCAGGAGTAAGTAGGGAAGAAGGCTGATCCAGAAATTAGCACGTGACTGTAGGCCTGGATTTGATCTAGTCTGTTGCTGAAGGTGTAGCAGATGAACAAAATAAAACAAGACTTCTCTGGTGAGAGGGATGGGGGGTTGTCATGGGTTAGTACAGTTTAGTTTTTTAGTCATAGAGGAATGTGGAATGATTTTCCGGGTCAGGACCTGGAATTGCTTTAGAAAGGACAGGGACATATCAGAGGGTTAGTTGGAATATTGGCATCTGTTCTGACCACTGAAAAATGTCAGCTACGACTTTGGGAGTATCCGTATAAAACCCCTTGGTTTCCTGCAGGTCAGCCCTTTTTTCCTTTGGCCAGAGAGAGACAGGTAACATTGAGTTGAGCTGTTGTTTCCCCCCGTTTTGGGGGGGAGCTGCCTGAGGCCTGGCCGGATTCCATCAGCTCCCGGGTTGTGGGGGGAAGGAGAGGTTGCTGCTTTACAACAACTGCTTTCTCCAAACTCCCTGGAGCAGGGAGAGATCTCTGCTGGGCCTCTGATAAGAGCTATGGGCACCATTTAGGCTGAGGTCACCCCGATTTACACCGAGGGGTGGGCTGAGAAGGCATTTATGATCCTACCTGGTTTTTGTGATTCCGGACTGCTCGGGTGCTCTGATCTCTGATGTTTCTGTGAGTTCTTCCTCCCTCACCAGCGCAGCCTTGAAAATATAACACCATGAGCTGCAGCGAGATAGAAAAAGACTCTGGGCAGATTTAACCGTTTCCTGGCATCATGAAGCTTCCAGAGCTTGGCCCTTCTCTGAGAGAGAAAAGAAAAGGACAGAGTAAACATAAAGAACAACAGCATGAAGTCAGTAGAGCAAGAGTGAAAAGACCGTTGGGACAGGGGGTTGAAGAGCTTTATTGAGCCATGGAAATGAACTCTCTATTTAGATTATCCCTTTAAATCATGGTAAAGATAAGCATTTGGGGAGATGATTGTTTAGATTTGTGTGTGTGGATTTGAGCAAAGGTGTTTGTGATGGGCTGAGTAATATTAATCCTGTAAGAAGCTTGAACAGAGATAGAGATGAGAAGCCCTCTGCGCCAGTGAAGAAATGGGAAGATATCTCCGTACCTTGAGATGAAGAATCCTTTGCTTTGGAGTCATTCATCTTTAAAAGATGACACCCCAGTATGCAAGAGTCTAAGACCCATGACCCATGAGCAGCTTGGGGACCTGCTAATGGGAGGGGTCACAAAGGCAGGTTTCTCCAGGCGGTTTTTTTTGTGACAGTTTGAATCCCACAAGAGAACTATTCTAAGTTGTCAGTGGGATCCATGACTCTAAGAGAGACTCCTCTCCTAAAGAATTGATGAAAGAGTATTGTCAGATGGTGAAACTGACTGAAAATTACAAGTTTTGTCTCTTTATGTTGTTTTGTAGGAAAAGTAACAGTTTGTAAGGAGAAGGAAGAGTGTTTTTGGAATTTCATTGTTTTGTTTTTGTTTTTTCCCAACTTTCTTTTTCCATTCTTTTAGTGTGTGTTAATAAAACTATTTGTTCATTTTTAAGGTTGAGCCTGCTTTGCTTTTCTCCTAGTCTCTCCCACAGAAAAAGAGTGAGTACTAAGACCAGAATTTAGTGAATGTGAAACCACTACAGGGGGAGAGAGAAAAAGGGAGAAGACAAGAAGGGAGGGAGAGGTGTGAGGACTGCCTTCCAAGACCTGATTCAAGATTTATTTCTATATTTTCCTCTCTATTAAGTACCAAATTTTTTCTTAAGCAGTGTTTGAAAATTCAACCCCACCTTTTCTAAGTCAACCACTCTGCTCCCCAGGGCAGTTGGATGGGTGTTTAAACCCCTCAGAGTGAGCTGAAGCCTCACTTTGAAGCCTGATATTTTCTTGTTTGAAGGGATAATCAGTGTGATATTTTACAAAAGGTAGGTTACATCAGTGGAGGTTACAGTGTTTTAAAATAAAAGGTGAGATGAACTATTGGAAATGAAGAGAGCCAGGCTGTGCACCCTAGGTGGACAAAGGTGCACCAGAGGATCTCTGGGAGGGGGAATGATCACCCTCTGAGGTGATATGAAGCACCCACCCTTTATCAGCACCTTGTCAGAACCAGTGAATAAGAGATAGATGTTGGTCCTATTTACCAACATTTATTAACTGCAAACAAGCAGAAATTCCTAGAACTCTCTGTTTCTGTATACGGGAAAAAAAAAAAAAAATAAAATCTGAGTCTATATGTCATATCCCTGGATCTCTGGTCTGTGAGATGAGAATAGAAGACTTCATTCAGATGTTTATTCCTTTGGAGGGCAGGGGTAGGGAAATGCTGATAGAATATTAAAGGTGATCAGCATCAGAGCTATATTAGTATTTCTTAATATAGAAATCAGTTGACATTTTTAAAGGAATAAAATAATTGAACACATTTTTGTTAAATATTACTATTGTTTATTGAATTCTTTATTCAAGCATGTAGTGTATTCAACTACTCAGAATTACTCTAACACCTCATAAAATTACTTGTTGTACACATTATTTGATGAAAAATTGTAAATTTCTCAGGTAATGTATTTCTTAAGCACTATTCATCCAGCTAAAATACAGATAAGAGATTTTTACTAAAACACCAGGCACTTTAGGATCCTTTTGAATTGAAGGACCTACATAAATATTGAGTTCTACGGATAGAAGGGTTTACACCAGTCTAGCTCTATTGAAATTACAGCAGCTAATACCCCTTTCAATTGATATAAATCCCACTCAGGTTACAAGTATTGCACAGACATGTTGACTTTTATACTAATGAACATATCACACACTTACCCATTTATCTATCCTTATGTTTCTATCTAACTTTCTATAGGATACACATGTGAAACTCTTCCTGCATCACTGAAATGCTGGCACCCATTGAGGTGAAAGGCAATGTCTGTTTAACAGGAGACAGAAACACAAAACAAATGTTTAGAATAGGAAGTGAAGGAGAACTAATCTAGCTGAAATTCCAAGGGGTTCCAAGCAGACAGAATAATATTTGCAGATGTGATTAAATTAGTAGTTCTGAATGTGTTTTCCCCATTTAGTCCTGAATTTAAGACTATTTTTCTGAATCTTGTTGTTGTATCACAAACTGTATCATTCACTATGGGTAATATTAATATGGATATATTTTATTCACCAGTGTGTGCTTTTGGCTTTCTCATAAAGATATTAAAATCAATATATTTTTTAAGCACTGATGGGTGCTTGTAATAATTAATACTTGTTCTCCACAGGACATAAGTGCTCATCTAAACTGTGTGCTATTGCTCTGTATTCCTGATGGATGATTACTCTTTATGACCCCATGCCTCCTTTATTGAATGGAATACGAAAGGATGAAGAATAAATGCCTAAACACTGTATTCATATAAACGTTAATGCTGCAAATGCTCAAAGTCTTTGAAATCATGACATTACAGGTGGAGTGGAAATTTTCAATGTCTAAAACAGATACAGTGGCAGAAATAAAGAGTGTTGAATAGTGTTAACAGATTCCTTTTTTAAACTAATCACTTGTATTCATTCAACCGCTGCAATTGTCCAAATTGTTCTGGAGGTCTCTCTTCACTCTCAGCCAGGACTAAGCTGCTGGTAAGATGATGCAGGTGAGCACTGTCACCAGAACAGAAGAGTGCCTCAGAGCCAGTTTATTCCTGGATTTCCTTGTCTGCATGGACATGAGACCACCCTGGAAATCACAACTTACAGGCTGTAAGTCCATTTGGG
This sequence comes from Hirundo rustica, assembly GCF_015227805.2. NCBI lineage: Eukaryota > Metazoa > Chordata > Aves > Passeriformes > Hirundinidae > Hirundo > Hirundo rustica. The sequence goes on along the minus strand of NC_053450.1, from coordinate 19,533,369 downwards.
CTTTATACCTATTGCTCAGTCTGGTCACTAAGCAAATGTTCACCTCAAATTCCCAAGTTCCCTTCCTTTTATTGAAACTCTGCTGCTGGGAGAAGCTGACAGGGATGGAAGAAGGTCCTGGGTTTACAGCACCTTGGTGGGACTGCTCCTCCTGGATGCATGCAAGCCATCCCATCCACCATCCTGGCAAGTGCTGCTCATTTCCCAGGATGACAAGGCTGAAGGGGCTGGAAGCAGTGCAGTGGCTGAGGTACAGGGAGGCAGCCCTTCCCCCAGGAACAGATTGTGTGGCTGGGGGCTCTGTCCTCTCCTGGACCAGTTTCCAACAGCACTTTCCACCACTGCAATCCTGCCACACACTTCACCGTCTACAACCATGGAAAAAAGAGTAAAATAGCTTGCTGGTACAGAAAAATCATTGTAAAGAGTTGTGATGATCACTGGAAAAGTTTCTGGACCTGACAGGTTTTCAAACTTACATTTAAACACCAGTTCTATACCCCGATTCGTGTCCTAACCTTCACTATTAATTGTTCCTTTTGAAGCAGTATGAAACAAAGAGAGGAAAAATAGAGTCTCTTAATAGAGTCTCTTTGCATCTGGAAAACTCACCAATTGAAATATCATTGTGGGTAAGTCTGCTCCACAGACACTAATTGATATTGTCTGAATAAGTGGAAGTGCCTGTCAGAGAATCCTTTTAAACTGCTGACTTGTTTCCATATCCAGTGTGCTTAAAATTGGCATGATGTTAGCTTCCCTCTTAGAAATCATCATATTTTGATTTATGAATGTTTTCAAATTTTTAAGATTCTCAAAAATGTTTTTTTCACCTGTAAGTAGAGAGATAGCTTGTTTGGCTAACTGCCTTGAATGACTGTGTGCCAGGTAATGAATAATGCCATGTTCAATATTCTAAATTTGTGTTCCAAATTCTGAATTCCAAATGAGCTGCATGGAAGTATACTGATAAGTGGCTGATTTTTACTGCAAGGATTGTCTTATTTTAAACTTTAAATTTAGTTGCCTTACTTTACTCAAAGGATATTTGTGCAGAACGGGATTTAAAGTGATAGTCCATAATATTCCTACATCTTTCTAACTTTTGGATGATGCCAAAATGAATAAAGGGATAAATCAGTGCAATCTTTATCTGCAAAATAAAAGGACAAAGCACATCCCTGTTTATGTATCAAGAGTTAAGCCAAGAATGAATTTCCCCCAAGCATTAAAGTACTGAATCTGTTTAGATACACTCCTGAGGCCAATCAACCTTATTAAATAAACACTATATTTTAAGTTTGGCATTCCATTTAATTACATTATATAAAAGAATTGGATAAAAAACTCAAGTGGGGAACTCAAAGAAAGCATTTGCCAGTGGTGGACTCTGAGATACTGTACTATTTTGCAGTCTGGAATATAAGGAAGCATTGTGTTTGTTTTTCATTTACATAACCTCATGATAACTGCTGACTATTTAACAAGCATGTTTGAAAATTGAAGTTAATAAAATCAACACTGAGAAAGAGACAAAGGAATTAAGTCTTTTATTAGAAATTTAAAGTGAATATGAACTAAATTTTATTTGAATATATAACTGAGGTCATCACTATGTAAAGAAATGTGAAATAAAGATAGTTCACATATTTTGTTGCTGAACATGCTATGGAGATTGTATATTATTTAAAATTCTCTTTAATTAACAGTTTCTGAGCATAACTAGTGTCACATATACAGATGTGGAAAACTACTAAAATGGTGCAGCAGATAAGCAAAATAACATCAAAAATCCATTACAACTATCACTATATATTTTGCTCAGTATAATAGCATAGAACTGATAATTATTATTTAGCTGCAACTATGTAGCTGCTTTAAGGCTAATAAAATGCAAAATAAACCCCGGGTTCACTATCAAGAAAGTAATAGCAGCAGAATTGCTGTTAGTCAGTCAAATATATACAGAGGTGTAGCTGTGGAAATGATTGACTACATTAACTACCACTGCATATTGCAATTGCTTTTGATTTCACTTGTACAAATCTCTCAAGTTATCCAGGTTTTTTGGCAAATTCTGATTTACAGAGAGATACCTTTGTTCCTCCTGGTGTTGTTTTAGTTCATTTTATCAGGAGATTCTCCATCACCAGAGTGATCTCTGGATAAGTATATTTGCTGACTTTTAATGTGCAAAAAATGCCCATTATCTGGAAAAATATGCGTTCAATGTATTTTATTGTCTAAACCCCGTGCAAATTCATTTACATCTCCATAGTTTGCATGAGGAATGTTTCTATGTCAGGACAATAGAATCCAATTTTCTCAGTAAAAATAGCATCAAAAAGTGCAAGTCAAAAGTGAAAGAACACAATCATAGACCAGACTTAGTCCACCAGAAAAATAGTAATGTTTGTAAAAAGCTGTTACTGAAATCTTGAAAAAGTCAATTTCCTGCAGATTTTAGGGCCATAGGCACGGTGGTATTTATCACAGCAATTTCACTGCAAAATGTAGGAAGCAGAAGGATTCCTAGAAGTCATTTGGTCACCAATCATCTTGACTCAAGACCAAAGTCAGACTAATTAGTAAAATTAGTGCCAGAAGACCACAGTCTTCAGTAAGAGATGTAATCCCTTTTCATAACGCAGAATGAAACTGGATCCTAGGAAGACAATGGATTTTTTGTCATAAACTAGTATTTGCTGCGGACAAATGAATTGAAATATGGCTTAGTGTTGATGTTCTGTTCCAAAAAAGTATGTGTTATGGAAAAAAAGAGGGAGAGAATTTGGTCATGACAATTTTTCTTCTCAAAAATTTTTTCAATTCAGATCTGTGAGACAGTATTAATTACATTTTATTTCTTATCTGCTGTGGGGTTTTTTTTCCTATAAAGGGATAGACTTCCAAGTTTTCTTCTGTAGAGTCCATCCTGTGTAGGTTAAAGTTCTTTCATATAAGTGAGAAGTCCTTAACGTGCTTCTATCATGTCAAAAAAATAAAATCCAAGGTGCTGTTTTTGAAACTTATAATCTTTTCACTTCCCCAGTGAAAAGCATATTGCTGTCCAATGACAGTAAATATTAAAAACTTTGGCATTCTTTTCTTATCTGTTTTCTTATCTCTATTTCCTTATCGGTTTTTCCTTGTTTTTCATTGCTCTTATGTTATTCATCAAGATAAAGGAGAGCCCCAAAACTGTCTATTTCCCAAAAGTTTCTTTGTATAATCAATCTCTGTAGAAGAATTTCCTTTTTTAGTTCTTAACCTTAAAGAGGAGCTTGTGCCAAGATGGGCTCTGTGCATTATCTGAGTCCTGCTGAGTATGTTTGAAGTTCAGCCCTGTGTTAACGATGTCCGCAGAAGTCTTGGCATCATCTTCAAAGATGTGTAGGGACATATTTTAGAAGTATTTAGGCACCTAAGCATGTTTTTATCTCTAGTTTTAGGTGCCTAAACATGAATTTATCTGCTGCATTAGCTGATTAAAAAAATGTGTTTATGTGCAGTTTTAAAAATCTGGCTATAAATTTTCAGGTAACTCAAAAATAATTCTACCAAAACCAGAAAAGGTTCCAGGGGGGTATACATCATTGTATGATGTGGGGAATTTGGTGGCTGCTTCTTCAGTGTGAATTTGGGGCTAGTTTGCAAATCCAGTGATAATTCATGTGAACATTAGAATGTTTGTACTGGACATGATGAAACATCCATCTAGACTGTTGTCCCATGTCCAATAGTTGTCAGTAGCAAATTAAAACAAAAACACAAACAAAAAAAACGAACAAAACCAAACTAAGCAAATAAACCCAGAGCAAGAAGAGAACAGTATTTTTCCTGGAATATCATGTTACTCTCATCATGGATTAGAGGTTTCCGAAGACAGAGGCTGCCCACGTAACAGCTCCTTAATATGCTGTCAGCACTTAGTGGTTACAGTACAGCACTGGCCTGAGGTTTGCAAAAAAAAAAAAAAACAAAACACACAAACAAACAAACAAACAACAACAACAACAACAAAAAAAAAAAAAAACCAAAAAAACCCCCAAACAAACAAACAAAAAAGCCAGACTATCTCCAGAATCTTCTTTCTTCTTTTGAAGAGTAACAACTATCCATTATTCTATTACTGCCATTTCATTTACTTTTATGATTATTTTCCCTGTGTACCTTACTTTAGATTCATTGAAACTCAACACCACCACACAGTAGCACAAAGATACGAGTACCTTCTTGTAGCCTTTGTCCACTGGCAGTGTAACCCCATCCTTTGTTTCCCCTCCTTTTTACTCAGAGATGAACTCATGTCTGTTGCTACCAGCTTTTCTGGTACAGAGATGAGACCTACTGACCCATGGTGTCAAGAGTGTCTCCTGGAGATCTTTTTAGAAACTGAACTCACATTTGCCTGTTCTCATGCTACAGTGCCGAGACTGAGCAGCAGCGCAGCAGTGAGTGTTCGACCAGAGTCCAGCAACATACTGAGATCTTTCTGAGCTCTTGAGTGAATGGTTCTGGAGATCTGGTCTTGTTAATTGCAACTATAGGCTCTAAAACCTCTTTAATTTATGCTCTTTTTGAGACAGTTCTTCTAGCTTGTCCTATTCATCAAAAGAGGCAAGTGTTGGACTCCCTTTATGCTCCCCAGGACTGAACATTAATGCAAGGAATTCTCTGAGGTTTTCTAACTGGAAAAGTTTTATTTTCATCGAGCTTCCCTCTTGCACCTTTAACATCTATCAGCTCTACAGATTCCCTGGCACACTTCTGTTTTTTTAATGGTCTAAAGATGGTTCTATTGTTAGCTTTTTATGCTGTTAGAAAGTTGTTCCTCAAATTCTTTTTTGGCCTGCCAATGTTTTTTTTATTTATGGTTTGAATTTATTTACTGGTGTTTAGACTAGAAAGAATTTGCAGACAAGCTAAGTGCCAAGGTTATCCATGAAAGTAGAAGAACTGGATCAGCTTAGGAGTTCAGTTTTCTTATCTTGACAGTGGTTAACCCCAGATATTTCTGGAAAGAAAGGAAAGGGGGAAAAAAGGAACAGGATGTTTTCAAATTACCTACTCTAGGACATTACAGTGGTTGAATTTTTCCCTGAAGCCCAGTATTTTGTATCACTAATATTTTTTAAAATCTAATCCTTCTCTGAATTTGACTCCTTGCCTTCACAATATCTAGCAGGAGTGAGTTCTACAATGTGTTTATTGTGAGGAAAAAAAGCATTTTTACCTTGAAACTTAACAAATTTCACTATTTTTTTCTTTCTTTTGTACTATGAAAAAAATAGATCAGTCAATTCCTATTATTCATATAGATCTTTCTATTTTGGACTGTTTTGGGGAAAAGAGCTTTTATTTCAGAAGAAAAAGAGAAAAAATTGGATACAGTCAATGTATATTTTATTTACTTGGGAAAGACTTTGACAAATTTGTGGGCAGAAGATTTATGAAATGAAAAGGTCCTGATTTTAGTGAAAGGAAGAAGAATAGTAAAGTAGTCACAATACACTATGAAAAGGAAAATGTCAGTTGGCTATGGTCAGGTAAATTCCTCGGGAAAGATTTCTATGAAGAAAAATTAAGTTCAGAAGAGCTGGCCATTCATAAGTGAGACCAGATTAAAGTTACAGCAGTAAATAGTTGTGAAACATAAGCTGTGCACAACCAATATTGATGTCTTTAATGCAGTCAAAAAATGAAGGGAAGGGAAGGGAAGGGAAGGGAAGGGAAGGGAAGGAGGGAAGGGAAGGGAAGGGACTGTGAAGGGAAAGGGGTAAGTAGTTCCCTGCCTTCCTTATCCTTTACCGTTCCTGTTCCGTTTCCGCGGCGGGCAGGGCATGTGACAGTTAAGTCTTGGTAAAGACCAGATAATACATTGACAAATGAGATATATTTTCACCACTCAGAACAATCCAGTAAATTATTATGTTTAGGAACTCCTATAATGTGGAGGAGATTCACATGACCAAAGAATGGGAAAAAAAGTGCACTTGACTCATAAAAATGGAAAAAAAACCCTACAAAAATTACATAGGACACTGCACACATTTTTTTAAACCTTAAATCTAATTATTAGCCAATAATATGAAGCACATAGAAGATAAACATGGTTTTGTCCAGACAAAAGTATCTTAACCCTATCTATTTTCTTTCTTTGTCAAAGTGACTGGAATAAACTGAAAAAGATAATGATGATTTATCTTGCTATTTGTAAAGATTTTTATGCTGTCATATTGCATTCCCAGAAAATCATATATGAACTCGATTAGATATAATTGGATATAATTAGATTTTAGATGAACAACTGGTTGGAAAACAATACTCAAACAGAATGCAACAATAGCACTCTATAAAACTGCAGATCAAACCATGCACAATATTTTTTGTAACCTGGATTAAGAACAGGAAAGCAAAATAGGCGAATATCAACATGCACAATATTTTTTGTAACCTGGATTAAAAACAGGAAAGCAAAATAGGCGAATGTCAAAACTGGGAGGGAGAAATACATACACTTTGAAGAATAAAATAAAATAAAACATTTAAATCTGCAATTAATGAGATTAAACCCTTGGGTGAAAAAATATAAAGTGAGACATTCAGAAAGGAGAAGTCAAACACAAAACCACAAAGTGGTCAGTAACTAGAAAAAATTATGTACTACAGAAAATATCTTCAGCACCACAGATTGAATGTGAGGCAGAAATGTGATGTTGTTTCAAAAAGAAATTCTTAGTCAAAGATGCAGAAGAAGGATGTGGGATTTGGAAGGTAATTATTTTGGTCTGTCTACTACTGGTGGAATATTTTATCCAGATTTGGGCACCATGCTTTAAGAAAAACTGAGTTTGGAGAGAGTCCAGGACAGAGTGACAAGAGTTATTGGAGGTTTAGAAAGCATGGCCTATGAATAAAGGTTGAAAGAATTTGGTTTGTTTAGTCTAGGAGAAAACAGACTGGGAGACAGACATGGTAGATGCCCTTCAATGTGTAAAAGTTTATTACAAAAGGACTGAAATTACTTGTTGACTATAGGTAAGTTTAATAATAATTAGAACACTTTTTTGTGAAAATTTGAGTTATATATTAGACATGACTTTGTAATTGAGATATTTATGCAACGGAGCACCCAAATGAAGAAACTTATGCAATCTCTGTTGATGTTTTTTCATATCAAGTAAAGCAAACACTTGTGTACTGCATGTTAGATTCTTTGTCAGAGCAGGGGGAATATTAGATGGTCTCCTCACAACCCTATTTCCCCATTTTGCACATTTCCTTAGTCAGAATATTTTGTATTTGCTACCTAGAAGCATGAATGAAATGTGAACAAACTAGCAAAACCCACTAACCCTTACTACACGCTTTTTACAACTTGAAGCAATTTTTTTTTGCATATTCAAACAGCCAAATACACTTTTTTCAGAATCATTTTAAGTTAGTTCTCTCATGACTCTAACAGTAGTAATCGGCTGTCAGTAAATCTCTACCTACTGTCTTCAAGGCAGAACCACAGCTGTTCATAATGTTCCAGTTGAGAACGTGCTGCCTGTTTATGACTTGATATAACTTGTCAGGGTAATTGTCTGTCCTAGTCTTTATTCAATTTTATACATTATTTCTGGTTTTAGCCATTGTTGACAATGACCTGACTGTTTTTTGGATGCCCATTCACACAGACCTGCATAGTGCTCCTCCTTATCTTTGTGTGTGCTGATTATTCTGAATGATGTTATGCCACCAAACATTTTGCTGTATTGATTTTCACCCTTTCTGCGCATCATTGTTATATAATAAGGAAGCGTCATAGTTTTCATTCTTTATGTTCTCTTATCTTAATCTATTGCTAGGATATCCCATTAATATGCCTTTTTTATGTTTCTCACAACAAATGCTTGTAAAGTCACTTCATAGCCCTTATTTTGTCCTAACACCTTATATTGAGGGATGCACAGTAAAAGTAACCCCGCAGCTGAATGTCTTTCATTTAGTGGAAAAGAACAGTATCTTAAGAATGCTATTTTAGATGTCTGTTTTAGATGACATGAACTAGTTGCCAGTTGCACTCCACTGAATCTAAAGATAATCTGACTCACTCAAACGTGGAGTTTAAATATAATGGCATGGGGAATTATCCTGAAAGTGCATGGAGATATTTGAACAATTATGCTTTTTCATTGTGGCTGAGAAGTATGTTTTGGAAAACAATAGCTGCTAAGATTTCAGAGGCTGAAACTGCATTTAGTCACTTCTTCACACATTGTTTGGCATCACAGAATACCAAATAAATATCAGAAAGTTGTTTGTGGTGGAATCCACTAGAGGATTGTAATAGCCTCCTTACGTCAGTGACAGAGCACGGACTTCCTCAGTACATGACACACAGGGGGGGATGAAGCATCAAAACCACACTGACCCCAACAGTAGAGTGACCGTTCGTCCTGCGTAAGCTCTGAGGTGGTGTCCTGCATGAGGACACGGCTCTACAGACAGGCTGAAACTACAGTTTTCTGCAAAGTAGTGTTTGAATACCAAGACATTCCTAGATGAAACACTGTTAAAAAAGGCCTGATGATCATTTCTTGAGTTCAGAAAAGTTGTTCTCAATCAACAGAGATTGATGCTACACAAAGAAGGAAACCTGAGTTAAAAGCTGAAGTGGCCTGTACTGAGCATTCTCTGTGAGGACACTGAATTCTCTACAAATTAAGCATGAAAACTAACAGCAAACTTGGGAAATTAGACTGTGTTGGTGAAGCTTAATGGTATAGAAATATAGAATTGCCCAGGTTTGAATGTAACTCAAGAAATCATCTGGTCCAGACTTTTGCAGGAGAAGGAGCTTAGAAGAAAGGGCGTTTCCTTTACAAATGAGCCAGGATGTCTTGGCAGTATGACTGGGCAGATTTGCTGTTGCATGGCAAGAGCCAGGATGAAGCATGTGTTGTAAGCTGATCTGGGTAAAGATCTGCAAAAAATCCTCTTGACTTCCCCAACATAACTTCTTCATGTATGACTGCATGAGGAGGTTAAGAGAGAAGACATGAGTAGATCAACAACATATGTATAACATCACTAGAGTAAGTCCTTTAGCTTCATCATGACCACCCTTGTCTCTGGATTCCTTTGCCACCTCCAACAGTGTCAAGAATCTCACAAGGGAAAAGAGAGGCAATTCTGCTTCTGGGCTTGCTCATTCCCTGAAAGTCAGTAATGGAAGTGACAAAATTGCAGCTATCACTCAACCATGGTATAGGAGGTTTCTAGGCAACTTCTTATGGAGCAGTAAAGCTTTTTCTGTGCCAGCCACTTGAAAGGAGTCAGCTACTTGAGATAGCTGCAGGGAGAGATTTCAGATTTTGGAATATCAAACCCATGAAAGACTAAAATTAGTACTGGTACTAGTACTGGTACTGTACAATTAGTTCTAGAATTACAGAATTAGTACTAGTTGGGATGAGTGGGTCTGGTTAACGTAGAGTTTTGCAGTCACCAAGCTAATAGGGATTATTGCATTGTTTTATGTTTAAAACTAAACACCCAGGATTTTCTCTTCATATTTATCACTGGCTGCAGAATCATCTCCTTGATGCTGAATCAAAAAACTATAAAAAATGAAAACAGCTACCATATGTTCATCACTGTGATCTTTTAAAATGTGCACCAGGTACGAGATGATAAAAACCACTCTTTTCTGACTCTTCAGGGAGCCTGAAATTTTATCTGTAACTGTGGCGTAACCAAACTGCTTCATTCAGTTTGATTGTCCATTGTGAAACTTAAAGATAATAGGAGTGCAACAATTGTTAACTATTTAAGTTCTGATTAAATGGAAGGATATTTTTGTGACTGTTCCACAACTTCAGCCCTCTACTATATTTTATCTGTGTTCTTAATTGTTTCTTAGAGGTCACAGAATTCCATCATCTGTCCCTATCTCAGTCCAAGGTAACTTCTAAAATACAGTTCTGTGCACACTTCCCAAAAACTATAGCACACTGAAGATGTCTGTTTAGAGACAGATAAATGAGATGTCCCAACAGCAAAGGAAGAAAACAAATGGAAATTAAAAATTTCATTTACATTTCCAAAAGTTTCTGTCTGTTTCCCTTAACTGGCAAACTGTGACCCACATAACTACTGAGCGGTAATAGGATCACTGAAACCAGGGAGAAAAAGTATGGCTCTGCCAGGAGTACAAGTGTCATTGCCTGGTCCAGACAATGGTGCCTAAATTAGAAGTACACTCAGGGATCTGCCACTGCACATCTCAACCGCAAGCCCCATCCTGGGCTGGGTTTTATCTGTGGTAGATGTTGCTGTAACTAAGGACAAGGGTTTAGGCAAAACCCATAACAGTGCAAAGGTATGCAAGGTAGCCTACCAGAAGCAGTACAGATATTTGTGTATAGGTTTATGGTTTGATAGGCAGTAGTTATCCTTCCTGGTTAAAGCTAGCCCAGTTATCTCTCTAATGCACTGCTGTCTGCAGTGTGACATATCCTTGAAACAGTTCTTATTCCAGGAAAAAAGGAGTATTATTAGCACAGTCACACAGAAACCCTATGGTAGAATAAGGAACTGACTCCCTAGTTCTTAGACTCTGGTTTAAAAGACCAGACTGTTCTGTGCTCTTTAGCAAGCCTGGCTTTTATAGCGCACCCAGTCCCAGCTCAGCAGCCCCCATCCAGGCAGCTGCCTGCGCACAGCCCTGGCTCCTTCTCTTCCCAGCACAGGCACCTTCTTTTCCCAGCAGAGTTCCCCAGCTCCTCCTGAGCAGCAGACAGAGTTCCTCAGCTCACTTCCATAGCCCTGTAACTGGAGTCTGGGCCTCATGAGAGTGCTTTTCAACCCTGGGCTGGAGGAGTAAAACATCCAAAGAGACAGGGACCCTGCTGTCAGCTAGTTGAGCCAAAATCAGTCATGATAGAAGCCATACTAATGTAAACACAAGTAAGGTATTTATATGCAAGATCTGAACATAAAAAATGTTCATAAAACAGGTCTAGGGAAAAGAAGACTATTCTTACTTTAAAGGCTTTTTTCACAGTCTGTTGACAGGTTGACAAGCAGTTTAGAGGCTTATTTTACCACATGGATGTGAGCTAGAACTCATAAGAACGTTTTGTCCTTAATTTTGTAGTCATGGAGCAAATTCTTTGTTTTCAGGAAGGCACTTAAAAATCTAATTCCTACAGCAAGAAGACGTTTGATTTAAAGCTACTTCCTATCCTTTACATTCATTCGCTGGAAAACTCCCTTCCTTCAGGAACAATTATATGAAAAATAAAGCAGAATGTCCTCAGCAGAAGAGATTTCCACTGCTATGTTTGTCCTTCATGTTTCATATAAACCAAGCCATGTAACAATCATAGCTCATAGAAGCAAATTAGTGCCCTAAATTCTGCCCTTCCTTTGGTTTGAGACCGGGAAAAGATATTAACAAGTTATTTCAGGTGAAAGAGAGTTAGTCACTGCAACCTGTTCCTTGAGGGGTGCCTTGCAACAGAGTACCTTTCTTTGGACTCCATTAGAAAACCTATGGTCTGAAATTATTTTATATTTACCAGCTATAGCTATGTCTGCTACCACAAGTTTCTTTGAAACACAGGACATTTTTAAAGTGCGTTATTGAATTAAGTTTTCTGGAAGGTGTACGGATATTAATGTATTTCCCTGAGAAAGCATGAATTCCCTCAAATGTTTTCTTAATTTCTATACCTGGAGTTCTGTTAGCCTTCTTTCCACAATGTACTATTGAAAAGCAGGATAGCAATGGTCTGTAATGTGCATTGATCCAAAATAGTTTTGAGACTATTAATCCAGTTGACTTCCTGAAGTATCTACTGGCATAAGTACTTGGTGAGAAATATTCTGAAATGCTGTAGAATCAAGAGGATTTCCATGTCTGAATATTTTTATCATGAGAATACTTAGACTGCAATTCCAAAGCAACATTACACAAAGCCATTGTAAATCATTGCTTTCTCTTTAGACTCCACAAGGAACATGCCAGAGCTGTCATTTAATTTATGTTGAGATGAAAAACAATTAATACATGCATGAGAAAGAACTAACTTTAAAAACCCCGGGTATATATTAACACTTGCCCTAGAGCAAGTAGATTTGAAAAATATACAAGGAAATTATAATTAAAGACGTAGAGAAATTTTCCTGAGAGTTGAACTTGTTTCTGACTTAAGCTGCTTGGATGAGAAAGCCCCCAAACCCTGTCACTCTCCTTGCTGTGTTCACACACTGCAGAAATCACAGTGAACATGCTGCCGAAGCAGATTGTGGTGGTTTCTTTGCTCATCAAACTATAAGACTGTTGCGTTTATCTGTACAAAAATGTTAGATCTCCTTGCAGACTCCTGAAGAAACAGAACATTCCTCCAATTTCCTTTGAGTATCATTATGCCAGAACATATCAATATCTGACTTGGGCAAGCTAATGTTCCCCCCAACACCAGGGTAGAAATAAAACTAATGAGGCTTTAAAACAGACAAGTTATGATATTCAATTTATTTCCTACTATATCTGTGGGTCAAACAACAAGGTAGTTGTTTGCCCTGAGGAAGAGGCTAATGACACAAGCAGCTCCTGAAAGATTTGTCTGCAGTTAAATTATTTTAGACATCAGTGTCAAATTGTTTCAGTTTATGTCAATAGAGTACTTGAGAACACTGACATTTTACTAAAGTCTTCCATTTCTGCTGTTTATTACATCTCTGGTGTGGTGTACTCAACTCTATAGCCTCCTAAGATCAAGCTGTAGTTGCAGAGCAGGCCATGTTTCATACATGGGAACACAGCTCAAGGCAGCGCTGCTCAGCTCTCCTGTTGCCCTGAGACTCCATAGCATGGAGGATTCCTTGCTGAGTCTGGTGCTTACCAGGACGCTTCAGCTGGCAGCTGCTCTTGGTGGTGTGCAGAGTGAAAACTGGCAGACTCACATGTCTGTGTGCTGCTTTGAGAACCTGCCACAAGACCAGCAGGTTCTTTGAACCTCCAGCCTGTTGCAATAAATACTGGCTGATGGCTGGTTGATTAGCAGCCTGATAGCATCTTCTAATGACCTTTATACCCTCTACCATTTTTAAGAAGGTCCTTAAAATGTAGCTTTCCCTTTTCCCAGCATGGCTTTAAAATTACTTGCAGTGTTCTAAGTTAGCAGAGCTTGATATTTCTACCTTCTGGTGGAAGTCCCATGCCAAATTTGATCCACTGCAACACTGAGACATTTTGATGGTGTATTCTATGTCTTGCAGGAGGTGGAAAAATTATTTGCCTCCCCTCTTGTTTCTGCAGGGTGATTGATAGCCTGATTAAACCAGGCTGACTCCATTTGGTTACAGAGCTGAGGTTTTGCTACTGTGAAAAAAAATCCTGTTACAGTGCTTTGCAGTTAAAAAAAAAGAATCACGTGGATTTTGACAGATATATCTGCCTCCATGGAGACAGAACAATGTTCAGAGAGGACAAATGTTAGTTTTAGTTTGAATATTACTAGTTACTTCCTGAAGTCCAGCATAGAGAAGCCTTCAGAACGCAGAGACCTACATCAAATCCTTTGTGGTAATGGCAAAGGCAATACAGCTTAGGGAACTAAGATCTACTTCTGGTAGATATGAAACAAATTTATTACTATTTTCAGCTAGGGTACATGCCAGATCTATCCTTATAGAAGGCCTATTGTAATGTATAATAACTGCATACTTGAATAATGAAGTGATCATCTTTTGTTACCGAGTTTAGAATGTAAAGAGGTAGATCTGTGTTACAAGGGGATTTAGATAGGGACTGTAAATCAAAAGAAATCATTATACCTGAACAAGTAACAAAAAATAGTTCATTTGAGACTTGAAGGTTAGTAACCATGGAGGGCAAATGACAAATCTATGGGTAAATTAAAAATAAACTTCTCCTAAATTTCTAGAACATGCTCACTTCTTTTTGAATTTCACTTCCTTCACAGAATTGGGGAATGCCTTTATATTTCCTCACAGTTTTCTATTTTCATGTCACAGGATCTCTGTTTCTTTTTGCCATTTTCTTTATGCATCCCAAGATTCACTGTAAAAGCAGTTTCACGAACAACTGTTATTTTTACTTGCTAGCAAAAATCTTACTAACTGTACTTTACTCCAGATTGTACACAAAGTATGTATTTGTTATTGCCTAAGTGAATTGTATGAGTTTTACATCACTCCAGCAATTATGTCAAGCTGATGAGTGTAATGTAAATAATCCAGAAATTGTTTTTTTGTTGTGCCAGTGTATAAGGTCACTGCCCTAAACACTGAGTCCTGATTTAACAAAGGTTATTTTTTTCATAGGGCATACTAATCCTACTGTATTGGTAGCTCTGTCCCTCTTTTGAGTTGAGCTCTGCTATCCCACAAATTGGATGAAAATCTCATTAGTGGAGCTCTAATGAGCTGGCAATGAAACCCCTTTAAGCCTGTGTGCTTACAGCCATTTGCCTGTTTGTCTTACTCTTCATCATGAACCTAAAATTGCCCATTATAATTCCAGTGAACAGCAAGTCTGACTGGAGCTGCAATGTTGACAGAGCCACCAAACAAAAACCCCAAAAGAGGGTAAGGTATTATTTATGGGGAGAATGCACCTGTGGACGTGTATACGTTTGTTCATTCAGAGGTAAACTATAGGGGACTGGGGGGAAGAGAAAAGGAAAAGTAGAGATAGAGTAGTGGAATAGAATTAGGGGAAAAGGAATAAGGAATTTGTTTTATTAGAATTTTAGGCATGAGCCAGCAGCATTTTATTGTACTTGAAACTAATCAGATGTTAATGAAAGGAATTTCAGGCAAACTCTTGCTATAAAGTGTCATGAATGCCAGCATTAATGCCAGAATAGGGAGAGTCATAGATGGTTATGCAGATCCTTTGAATCAAAACTGTTCAAATATCCAATACAGAAGAAAAGAAGTGGAAACCATGGGGAAAGCATGACCACTCAGATGACAGGCACTTCTGCTGCCTTCCAGAGAGACAATATTTTAAAAATTCAACGTCCAGGACACTGACTGCTTCAGAAAAAGTGAAGTCCTGTTGTGATAGCAGAGGCTTCAAAGCTGCCAAGACTAAGAGGAGAGTGAGTAAAGCATTCTAAAAGCCCAGTCTGTCACAGGAACAATGAAGTCACACACAGTCTCTACAGTTGACTATAAGCATATTTAAGTGTAATGTACATAGTCAGTAAATGTTTTAGAAAATCAAGTTACATTGCAAGAAAATACTTGCAGAGACACAAGAAGCTTTAGCACTGTTATTAAAAAAAAAAAACCAAAAAACCAAAACCAAAACAAATCCAAAAAAACCCCACCCCCCAAAGTAACCAACCAAACAAAAACCCCAAATCCCACACCATTATGGCAAATGCTTGAAACTGCAGTCCAGTTACTACTTGAATGCAGAAGCAGCCAGGTATGGAATATTGGTCAGAACTCTCACTGTGTTTATTTGTTTATCTGTACAATTCAGCCTTAAAGAATCTTTGGAATATTGTATTCTCTTAAATGAAAAACGAATGAGAAAAAAGAAAAAAAAGATTCTCAAATTCAGGCCTTTCAAATAAAAAGAAAAAAATACAAAACATTTTAGAAAAGCTCTAGATAGCACTTAGAAACAAGAGGAAACCCACCGAATATAAATGGGAAACAAACCCAGGATGAAGTCTTTCCCAGAAAATATATTCAATAAGATATACTGTTTAGACTATGAAACTGCATGTCTTCATTTTCTTGCTTTTTAGTTTTCATTTATAAAAGTCTTTCCTGCTTTGAAATTAGGATTTTTACTCTTTGCCATGTTAAACTCTGCTCAAAATGAAGTCAAGAGCTTCTGATAGAATGCCTTTTAATGAATTCTAGTACAATTAAACTTGCATTGCAGTCAGGCTTCTAAGATTACTATGTCCCTAATCAAGTTTACCAAATTTTAAAATTATGAAAGGTAGAAGTTAAAACACAGTAACATTAAGCACCCAGAAAAGAAACACAGTCATGTATAAAATCAAAGAAGGTCAGTGTGATGACAGCTATAAAGAACTTGAGGTGGGATTCATTGTATTTAAAAATTGACTATATAAGAGTTAGAAATATAATCTAAGCTAGTCAGGTAGACTTCTGTGGTCAGTAAAGAGTGAGGACATTCCAGAGAGTGATTCATCGCACTGTGATGGAGAGCATCAGTCCACTGTCTACAGAGGGAGCCTAGATGACAAGCATAAGCTGTGAAAAAATCCTCTAGAACATTAAAAGCTTTGACTGAGTTTGTTTCTGCCCCACAGCCATCTGCCCAAGTTTCTGCAAAATATTTCTGCCCTTAAGAAACATCTCATCTACATATTAATCAGCTCCTGAAGCACTGCAGCCTTTAAAACTGTACAGGACACAGTAGAGGATCAGCAGTAAATTTGTGTGTGGATCAGTTTTTCTGGCCTTAGGTTGGTTATTCATATTACAGATGCAAAGCAGATTTTCCTTCTGCTGTTGAGTTTTTAAACATTGTTGCTTTTCTGTCAGAGCCTTCAAGGTAGTCAACAGTTTTTAGACAACTGAAGTTAATAACATTGATATCCTACTTACTATGTTGAGCATAAATTATTACTTATCATGTGTGAAACCTGTTAGATTGAAAGAGAATTAATGTTCAGCAATATAGAGGAAAAGTTTTGATTTGCGCTATGGACATTGGAGACTCATTATAACTTACTGAGTTTTGAATGTGAGTAAAGAAGCAAAACAAAAAAAATATAACTTGAAGTCCAAAAAGCTGTTTCTCAAGTTGTGTTG
This sequence comes from Hirundo rustica, assembly GCF_015227805.2. NCBI lineage: Eukaryota > Metazoa > Chordata > Aves > Passeriformes > Hirundinidae > Hirundo > Hirundo rustica. Next base: position 19,516,539 of record NC_053450.1, on the reverse strand, counting down.
ATTTGGGTTATTTTCTCACTTAATTTTAATTATTTATAATAACACTGCTTGGAATGTGTTCAGCAAAAAATAATGAAGTTTAATAAAAGGAAATTTTACTGGAACACCTCATTTCTACATATTACTTAAATTGAAAAAGATGATAGAAAGTTTTTTAATTACAGCTCATACGTATCAATGGTTATAAAATAACTGCTTTTTTTACTGTGAGTTTTGTTAACCATAAAATAATGATTCAGTGAGTGTTGAATATATATTGATTCCTCACCGCAGGGCCCAGAAAGGATGTCTGCAGCTTATACCATTTTTGCTACTCTACTGGGTCATTTCTCTCACAGAAGGCTCTTAGTCAGCTGCTTTATGCCATCCTGTGCTCTCAGCCAGGTGTATCTGTGTGCCTCAGTGGATGAGAACAGCTTTAACTCAATCTGCAGTAGCTAAACAGTGTGTAGGAAGATACAGAATCACGACCAACTGTATCATTTTCTTCTAGATGAAATAATTTCCTCTCAAGTTGTATAAGAGACAGGACCATCTGATAATGATGCTGGAGAAGAGAAATGAGAACAGTAGCCACAATTGATCAAATACAGTGTACTGTTGAGATCACTGCTTATTTTAACAAATTTCACTCTGGCAGTGGCATAGACTAAGAGTGCTGGCACTGAAACAGCTCTAGGAGATTCATACTGAAGGATCTGAGTGCTATGATACAAAACAGGAAAAAGCAGGAATAGGGACAAGAGGTCACATTTGATTTCACATGCTGTGCTCCACACTAACATTGCCTCATCTCAGCTCGGTGTGCCAGATCCTGTCTCTGCAAATCCAGACGAACTGCTGAAGTCAATCCCATTTTTCTGTCTATTAAGAAGCATATTGTCCACCCTGTGAAACGAAGATTAAGATTGCTTTTCATTGAAAGCTCTTTATTAGTTGTTTACTAGAAATGTGGCATGTGACACCATATGCCCAGTGGGCAAATGAGTTTCACCATTGTGACAGCAAAAGAATACTGCAGTCAATCCCGAAGGACTGGATAGCAGTTTGTTAATGTTTTTTATTGACCATTTACAGTTGTTTTCATAGGATTAAAAAACCAATAAAATCATTATAATTATTGTCAGCGGTTCCAAAGCCAGAAATTTCTCTGGTTTTTAAAGTTACTAATATTCAGAGCAACTCATTCCACCTTGTCCTGGCTTACTCCACCCTCTTCTATTGCGCGATGGAGGCTGTTCTTGTGCTGTATGAAGTTGCATTCATCTTTACACCCTTCTTAACTCACAGATCGTGGTTCAGAGCAGTAGATTTTGCCAACAGAGAACAGATAGCAATTTTAGCATGATTTTTTTGGTAAGGAAGAAGTTCTTTCTTTTGAATGCTATGCTGCAGAACTTACAATTACCACTCTGGGCTTCAGTGATTTCTTTATTCTTGTGATACGCTCTTGTTTATCCTCTGTCTTCTTGGAATAATAAAGTTTCTGAATTTTTTTTTGTTACTATTTTTTCATATCATATTCTAAAGTATTGGCGTAATTGTTTATAAATTGGCCATGTTTCACCTCCAACTAAACCCCAAGGTCTTTAAGAAAAAGTCAGAGATGTCAGGGAAAGAAACAGCCATGTTTCCAGGAACTCTAGTCATATCATTGTTCAAGTTATTAAGAGGTTGTCCAGGGATTTTAGGCTGAGCCATAGAAGTTGTAAAAATCACTACTCCTCTGATCATTCTCCTTCCTGTCCTTTTCAGTGCTCTCCTGAAGGCTTATATTCAAAGTGGTAACGATGAAATATTGGAATTGTACTTCTCTCTCTGTCATGTTAAGCTGGTGGGCAGGTAGTGTTGATAATAGTGATGATGATCTTGAAGTCTCTGGAATCTGTTTTTCTGCCTTTTACTGATCTATCCAGATACAAGATCCCAAAGGTTCTTCCCCTTTTTCTTTCATCTACCCGTAGATCAGGCTTCTGATCTCATTGTTTGTGATGTCTTGGAGAGGAATATTGGCCACACAGATCACAGTGAAGGGCAATGTTGATGCTATCTGTGTTTTACACAATGTGCCAAATGTATTATGGCATTATGTTTTATAGCCTTTCACGTGTGTTATCCCTCCTCCCTTTGTGTGTCAAGAGGTAGTGTGCAACTGCAGCCAGGACTGCAGTGAATGATTTTAGCTGAGCTATCTTACCCAGAAGAGTCTTTATTGACATTTTAATGTCTCTTCACACATTTCCTATATCAGTGCCTTCTGCCTCTAAAACTGATTTTCTTTCCACAATTGGATTTCTTCCCTGCGTTTCCACAATTACTCCCTTAGCAGATAACTTTAAAGCTTGTCTAAGAAACAACTCTCTAGACAGAAGTTTCTCAGACTTCTTCCAGCTTTCCTTCTAGGTATATTTAATATCTCAGTGTCTGCTTTTGGATGCAATACTCTTTATGCAGGAAGTCACTTTTTTGGTTATTCTTCCAATAGCCTTAATTCTACTAAAGAGACTCCCTGCAATGTATATTCAAAATAGGGCATGGCACAAGTTGTCTTGAAGGGAGGCTGTTTCTGCTAATTTTGTGTTTAAGGAGCGAGTTTTCTCTGAGGCATAATGGGTTAATGGCTTCTTCTGTAATTAAAAGTAAATAGTTTGTTGCAATTTGTCTGAGCTGTGTGATTTCTGGAAGGAGTCGATCTTTATCAGGTTAAGATAATTTTACCTGATTTAGTAATCATGTAAGATTATTTATATGAGGGGTGGTTATTAGTAATGTTTTGCAAGATACATTGAATTTCCATTCAAGTTGTCATTTGAAGGCTGAATAATGACAGGTTGTAAATTATGAAAATTGGGGTAATGAAAAATTCCCCCAGAAACTTCCCAAGGGGTCATGGACTGGGTATAAGCTGCAATCTTGGAGGGGTAGGTCTCTGTCTTCACGACAGATTTATGTAAATTTTCAAGAGTTATGTTATTGTAGTGCTATACATTCTTAATTCTTTCTTTATTCATGTATGAGGGACAAAATCAAAGACCTCAGTCTTGGAATATTGTCCTGAGATTTTCTGGGTTTGGCAGTCTTTATACTCTACATGTCAATCAGAAGCCAATCCCAAAAGTATTAGTATTTCTTTTTGCATCCTTTTCATTCCCGTGTGAAATTTGTATTAGTAACCACACTGGACTAGATTTTTTTCTGATATGATCAATGTTAACAGTTTGCAAATGGTTGAGAGATGTGATTATTTAGGAGCTGGCAACTACTTGATGACCAGTGCTTTTGTTTTCCATAATTAGCACTACTCTGACGTGCATTATAATGATTACTCCTGAGACCACTCACTGGAATTTTGAGCTGCTCATGATGCAAAAATACAAGACACTGAAGCCAAAAATGTGGACAACATCTGGGCCTGCCATTTTTTTTCATAAGGGACTTTTTGACTGCTTCTGCTGCTGATTTTAATTTTATTTTTTTGTCAAACCTCTGTTCCAGGATCTTTAATCCACCTGGTATTTCTTTTCTGTTTAATAAGGTTGTTTGGAATTTTGCTGTGCAACTTTATGGACTTTGGAAAGTTTCTAGAAATTCCTCCTAATAAATTTTTTTTGTTTTAAAACAAAGGCTCTTTCAGTCTGCATGATTTACATTTTTTGTATCTTTTATTCTGCAGGTAAGGAGGGCATGGTTCACTTGCTCAGAGCTGGGTAATTGATTAATATTAAAAATAACCTGTGTATAACAAATTAATAGAGGGGAAATTTTTTTGAAACCACAATTTTTTTAATATACTTGAACATTTATAAATTGCATGGCTTCTGAAACTATGACTGACTTTGTTCACTGGAAACGTGCAATTATTTTGTTAGTGGCTTTCCTCTGTCTCCATATATTTCCTTCATCTTACCTAAAATTATTTTTGAATTATTTAATTCTGGTGTTTGTTTGCTTCTTCATTCTTCTTCAGATACTGTTCTGTAGAAATACTTTTACCTGGACTCCATTTGTTGAAGAAGATATGCTCTTGGGTATAATCCAAAGACTGCAAGTTTGGCCATCTCACATGTTTTACGCAGGAATTGAATAAGAAAGGTTAAAGGATTAAAACCTCAGATATGAAGAACAAATACCTATTGATATCTCTGGAGTCTTTCGGAGAGCTGGGGCAAAGTCAGTATAGTGTTCATGTATTCAGAGAGAGAGAAGCCTCAGAACTGTGTGATTCATGGTAGCAAAAAGCAAGTGACAAAAAAGACATTATTAATGTCTGCTTTGATCAGTAATGTTTGTGACACCTGGATCACATCTACAAGATTAGCTATCATTACAGCTAGATACATCTCTTCCTCTTTCATTTCAATAGTCTGCTTGGAAAGGCTTGAAATATGGATAGGAAGAAATTATATGTCACAGGAAAGGGATCACCATTACTTTTCAAAATGAGCATGGCCAAGTAGCAAAGGTAAAAGCTGCAGTGATTATTTCCCAAATATATTTTAATTGGCAGTAAATGAAATTTATTTTTGCCAAGCCCAGTCCCATTTTTCCCATGACAATAAGTGGTAGATGATCTTCTTGTCTTTATCTCAACGCACACGCTTTTTCATCCTGTTTTCTTCTTGCCACACACTATGGCTTAACTGTTAGCCAAGGTTAACAGTTTGACTGACATTGTTAACCACATTTCATCATAGTCTGGTTTATTGTCCTTTTTACTGAGGCTCCTGCCACAGTTGCATTTTTCCATTCATATTTGGTGAGTGTGGTTTTTAAGAGAATCTTCTGATCAGGCCCAAGGCTGACATTGCAGGGAGGTATTAAAGCATAAAGGCTGTATCTCCTTTAGAGGAAACTGTCCAGGCAAAGTTCTAAAAGGACTGCTCCTGGTATGATCCAGCCACTAAAAGGGTATTCAGGCCAGAGAAGGCTGGAGCTAGCTCATCCTGAAACACAACATGGACACTGAGCCTTACAAAAGCTCTTCTGGCTATACAGTTCCAGTCCTCTAGTGTTTCCTGGTCATGTAGACAATGTTAATGGCCTCCTTGAAGATTACTTGCATTAAAGCTAAAGAACATAGCCAAGTTAAATAAAAGACAAGATGAATTTTCTTTGGTGTTTCATAATTTCTGGCTGTATCTACAGTGCTGTAGGAACAATCCCTGACCTGCAGAGGAAAAATATAACCCAAGCTGACCTAGGCCCACTGCCACAGATATAATATGCAATGCTTGTTCCAGGTATTTTCAGGTCATAGGCAGCCTTCTGAAATGCACTTTAAAATATAATTTTATTTTCAGTTTGAAGTGACTCAGATGTGACAGTTCTGTCATGGCCTATCACACGGTGTTTTATAGCGTCATGCTGCAAATGTGATGCATACTATGGGCAGTGGCAAGACATGAAACGGGCAGGTGGGTATATATTTGTAGGTATAAAGCTCACAGTCAAAGCTCACTTCAACAGAGTTTCCTTTCATCTTAGAGCAAAAACACACAAGGTCACCTCTGAGTTTTACCTCAGAGGGAAATAATTGTCAGGAAAATGCCAAATAGCAGTTCCGAGTGCACATAGTTTAGACCTCAGAGAAATAAATAAATGAGTCAAGAGAAGCAGATCCACCTTCTGCTGAAGATCAGACAACTCTCCAAGAGGAGAGTATGTAGTTTCTACCAAGATAACAAATATTGCTAGCTATGCAACATACATAGTTTAGTTTTATTTAGCCCTCTGAGGAGCAGGGAGTTGGACTCAATGGTCCTTATAGATCTGTTCAACTCAATGTATCTTGTGATTCTATGGAAATTGTTTTAGTCTATTCATACTGAGATGAAATTTTGTACAGTTATTACATGCATGGTGTTTTTCCTTGACATAAAAGCTTACCACCAAGGGGATTACCAAAAGGTATCCTTATCAGTCCTTTCAAATCTTGCTTAGAAAAACAGTCATGATTTTCATAAAATGTGAATGTTCTCCTCAAGTTAATCTTGGTTTTGGAAAAAACAGTCAGGCTAAAGAGACAGACCTATTGTGACCTTCTAGAATACCTTGGCTAGCCAGGATTTAAGGAGAAATTAAATATAAGAGAAGGAAAATGTCTTCAAAACTGTATGCTATGACTCTTGCCAAGTCCAGCTTTTAAGACTTCACTGATGACATTTGGGTTAAGACTCAGCAAAGTGGCTCTGAACTTTCTATTAAACCTGGGCCCTGGGTCTTCATCTTTTTCTGTTAATTAGTCTTAGTCTCTATAGAATTATGATGTCTTGTGATGCCAGCACAGCTCTGAAAGGTCTAAGTTTGTCAGTTATCTCCTGTTTGCAGGGAGTTTATCAGTCCTCCAACACACTCATCTCAGGGAAGGATAGCATCCTTCATCAGGCTCTTCTGGAATCCATGTCCCTCAGTGTCCTGCTATTTGGTTATTTTTAAAGTGTCCAAATGGAAAGAATCAATCACTTATATTTTTCCAAGTGTATAAAAAAATATTGCTCCTTTACCAGGAATATTATTAGGCATTATGCTGCAAGTGGGATGAGTGACTTCAGGAACAAAATGTCAGATTCAGGACAGGATTGCCAAGGTGCATGAATCACGCACTTAGGTTCAGAGAAAATTCACAAAGGAATTCTCAGAGGATTAATCCTTTTACTAGAAAGTATACAAAGTGCAGCAGTTGAGAGCTGGGATTTTTTTTTTTTTTTTTTTTTTTTTTTTTTTGTGTAGTTGGTTTCCCATGTAAGTTTCTTTATTTTTTGGGCATGGGCAGCGAGGATTTATGAACATTATTCACTTCAGTATCAAAGACTGATGTTTTCATACTTTCATTATTCAGGTTGCACACAATGTTTGCTGTATGTGCTGTGAAGGCTTTTATTTAGCATTAGTCTTATGCACCAGCCTTGGAGAACTGAACTTGCTCAATACACAGAACAATTTACTGAAAGAGCCATCAGTGAAACCCTGGTGGTTTGTCTATGGTTCCTCATGTCTAAATTGCAGGTTACCCTCATTTTCAGTCGAAGTCATATGAAAAGCTGTTTTTTCAAGGTCAGAATTTGACCTTATTATAGGAAATATGTTTATTACTTGTGCAACTAGAACACTGGTCTGAGGCTCACTTTTACTTAATTGCACAAAATGAGGAAATTTCTTGTTGTTATACGGCTAAAATTAGCCCCAATGTAATTTCTAGCATTAGCAGTAAGGACAAAGGGACCTTGGAAGCCAATGCCACCAATATTGAGAAATATAAAAAGAGAAGCTTTTCTGTTGCATGTTCTTAGGGAGAGTGGAAATGAGATATAACACAAAGTAGACATTGTTCTGGTCTGACAATCTATCATGTACATAGCCTCTCCTCCCCTGTTTGTCCTGCACTGACAATGCAGGAGGATTTTAAATGGTGGTAGATAGGAGTGGAGAGAGGACGAGAAAGAAATGGGCCAGGTGCTAGCTTGTACCTTCAGCAGTTATTTCAATAGACCTGTTTGACCAACCCAGTAAAATAATAAAGCAAAAGTACTTGCGCTTCTGGCTGAGTATGTTTATTGGGATTTGCTGATAAATAGAAAGCAAATGGCCACATAAAGGGGAATCATCAATAAAAGTTATGGACTCAGCTAGATGCTAAAATGAGAGGCTGCATTCTGAGTACAGAATCAGGTTCTCTCAAAAAATGGTGCATCATAATAGAATGAAGGACCATCATACTGTGTAATGCCTGTTACAGCACTGAAATTTGTCTATTTACATGAATAATTCAAGATGTTATCAGGTTTTAGGGCCTGTGTTTTTATAATTCAGTTTACTGCCCTCCTAAAAGCTGATATATTCTCTGGTGGCATGAGTTAAAAAGAAGGAACTATTCCATTTACACCAGTAGGAAGTTTGGCTCATTGGATTTTACATAACATGATTTTAATGTTGGAACTGATTTTTGTAAGTTGTATATTTTTTTCTTTGCACTTTATGATTATACTTTATAGCTGATTAGCTGAAGTTTATTTTGAATAATTTGTAATTTTTTGGAGGATAAAATTGGTGAAAATTTTGCCATATATTTTTATATATATATCAATTTGTGTTACTTCTACAAAGCTGAACTGTGTATTTCCAAATCATATTACTTAAGTATTTTGAATATACCAAAGTGCTAAAACAGAGCAGCATGAAAGAACTGATCATTGCCCATGAGCAGTAATTGCTTAGAGGCATTGAAGTATGGTATTTCTAGACAAAATAGGTAATATTTTCAGAGTCTTCTCACAGTTCGTCTTCCTGCTTTAACACATTGCATGTTATAATGTAATCTATGAGATAGAAACAATACCAGGAATCCTAATTAAATTAAAAGCAATTACCCGTTGTGTAGATACGGCTTCCAATTGAGCAGCTGCAAGTTGATATTTTGTCATCCCCAGTTTATCTATATGCTCATGTGTGATTCTTTGTATCAGTTATTAATGACATTTTCTCAGTACTCATGAAGTGTTGTGGAAAACAGAAGAGGAAAAGGATGAATGGAAAAACTGTCATAGGAAATTCAGACAGGGAGTGAGTATATTTGCTGCTGTAAATCCTCAACTGGGGTGCTGGTTCCTTGCTCACTTATCTTCTATTCTACTCAGAGTAGTCTGAAAGATTGTGCTTTGCTTCCCTCCCTCAATTTTTGTGGATCTAGCAGCAAATTTAAAAAACAGAATCTGACAGATTAAGCATAAGGGTTTAGTTCCTTTACAAGGCACTTCAGTCCTGCCCTGGAAGTGTCAAAATATCCTACAATAAATATAAATAGAATTTCTTTGTTTAATATATTGATATAATCAATACACTTTTAAAGAGCTTTTAGAGGAGGAGAGGAGAGGAGAGGAGAGGAGAGGAGAGGAGAGGAGAGGAGAGGAGAGGAGAGGAGAGGAGAGGAGAGGAGAGGAGAGGAGAGGAGAGGAGAGGAGAGGAGAGGAGAGGAGAGGAGAGGAGAGGAGAGGAGAGGAGAGGAGAGGAGAGGAGAGGAGAGGAGAGGAGAGGAGAGGAGCTCACTGAAAATAAACTGAAAAGTTTGGGGTTTGATTGTTGCAATGGATTTTTCACTTTCAGAAGAAAAAGTTTTGGGCTTTTAAGAAGACTTTTACATGACAACAAAAGGAAGGTTCATTACAGAAACAATATTTCACTAGAGTATTATTCAGTCTGATTTAGTGTCTTTTTCAGGTGCATGGTTCTCCTGTAACAATGGGATACAATATCTTTCTCCAAATGAAAATACTATGCAGTTACTTAAGAGTGTACACAGGGTGATGTCCATTTGAGTGACTGTTATCTTGCTGGCATAGGCCTGCTATCAAATAGGAGCAATTATTCCCAATGCAGTCAAATTAAATTTTAATAACTATGAAGCTGCATTTTACTTTGGGGCACAACCTGATGCCCGTTTCATCATTCCTCATTCCTTAATCCTCTATATTAAATCTAAACAAATCAATGTTTACTAATATTAATATTTTAACATGCAGTACTTGCTCTGCCTTCTGACATCTTGTGCCTTTATCAGTAACATGGTGAAGGATCTCTGCAGATTTTGCTTTCTGCCAAAGATCCTTTTTTTGTTTTTCATTCTTTTTAACTGGTCATTTCTTCATGTTTGAATGTGCACATACAAGTGTATATTTTTCTGCTACTTAAGTCACCAAAATTCCTAATTAATAGGAGAAAATCAATCATCTCCCCACTGGATGAAGGTCATTTTATGAAAAGACTAAGGGAGCATTAAAAAAGAACCCTGCTTCAATTTCTGCATTAATCAAATAAACAGAATAGGTTTATTTCCCTATAAAGAGATAATCAGTTACTTCCTGGTCCCCAGATCTACCAGCACAGGTCCATGCACTTTTATGAAAGCACCTGGAGACTGAAGGTAAGGGCTTGTCAAACCCTATCAAGAACAAAGCACATCTGCTGCTTGTGAGGCTGCTTCCCAGACACAGTGATCCTATAACTGTCCTCACAGTCACAAACCCCTGATTCCCACCTTGCCACTGCTTCATACTCCTATTTGATGTCTTCCAAATACCTGATTAGAGTATTTGAATGACTACTCAATACCTGGAAGTAGTGTTTGTCTGTATGTGATACAAACAAATTAATGGATAGGAACACAAATCAATTACAAAAATAATTAAAATTGTATTCTATTTCCTTTTTTCTTTCCTTCACTCTCATCCTTCCCATTCATTTTGTGATTTTTTCTGCCTATATCTATACCATGAGTCCCCCTGCATTATTTCTCTGTCCCTAGTGAAGTTTGAAACTCCTTTCCATTTAGTATCAGCAAATGTAATTACAGCCTACTTACTTTCATTTCCAACTCATTAATGAAAATGTTAAATAAGACTGGACCTAAAGTACCTTCCTAGAAATCCACCAGATAATGTTTCCAATTTCTATAATATGGTCACTCTCTTCCTGGAAAGACTTTTCAGAAAATATTGACATCACCTCTTTACTTACTTGGTGGGAGTACCTGGATATTCATCCAGATTCCTTCAGGACTAAGTATAATCTCTCTCATTGCCTTGAGTTTCTTGCCAGCTCATAAACTAGCAAAACCAGGCTTGAAAACTGAGATTCTTGGCACAGAGCTACTGTTAGTTTAAGGGCTTTCTTCCCTTGCTGAAGATGAGGAGATGGGGACAGAAAGAAAACTACCCTTATTTAAGCCATTCTAGTACTAGCGCAGGTTTACCTATCGCTAGGAGTATAAACTTGAAAGTAGATTTCTGTGGGCTGTGTCCATCAGCAATGACAGAAAAAAAATGACAGATAATTACCAAACTAATATCAGCAGCCACATTTTTTCTGCCTTTTTATTATTAGAAAAAGTAAAGTCCTATATCCAATGAATGATATTGAGTTCATTCGTTGTGTTTTCTGGCACTCACTGGATGTTTGTATGCCTGCTGGGTTGGAATCCTGATGCTGGAAAAAATAAAATAATGCGTGCTGCAATTTCTGGCTAGCTACTGGGCTCTTCCCTGCACTTAGCTTCAAAGATTTTTTAAAATATATTTTTCTGCACCACAGCTCAGAGTTGCTAAATCCAGAAATTGAAACATTCTGGGAACCAAATCATTTGGGGGAAAATCAAAGCTCTTGGAACATTGCCCTAGGATTTTGAAGATAGCAGTTAATAGTAAAAATGTTCAATATTTTTAAGGAAATCCCAATTATAAAAGTCTGCACCATTCAAATCCATGATTCAGGAATAGAATGAATGCTGCATGTCTAACAGTGCAGACCTAAATGCAGGCCTTCCTGTGCTATGGAAGCAGGAATTAGTAAACAAAAGGAAGCCCCTTGTATTTTATGTCTTTTTTGCATTTGCATTTACATGCTGTGAACAGTTGTGTGCGAATCCAAAGATGAAGTGTATCTAGTGGTTCAGGTTAATCTCTATAATGTGTCTGACAACAACTATAAGACACGACCCAATTTATGTTATTTGTATTTAAATACTGGTGTTGTTTTCCAAATGGAAAGAAAAAGGTTTAGGGGAGGGAAGAGTTTAAATGGTGGTGTTAAGGCCCCTTTCCATCCTCTACCAGAATTCCATAACACTTGAATTGTGCAATGATATTTTAAAGCACATTTTAGTTGAAGTATGAGTTTGCAGAGGTTGCAGTTACATTACTAATATCTGCCATAAATGTGTGCCCTCTGTGAAAAGGCTGCTCAGAACAGTGGACTCAGAAATGATCAGGTGATCTCTTAAGTTAGTTCTCATCAGTACCCAGCTCTCTGAAGAGCTCTGTAAAGGCTATTGCCAGCACTGTGGAGTTAGCAGAAAGGAATGGCTGAGGCTAGAGGGAAAGACAACGTGAAATAATGGCAACACAGATTTATTTCAGGCTAAAATGACCATGAAGTTATGGTCAGAGAGAACAAAACCCAGACCTTTTAGACTTTTCCAAATGCTCCCAAATCCCAAAGCTACAGTATCCTCAGGATTTCAAATATAGGGTAGCCTGAAGACTCTGTCTTTTTAGGGAGATTACTGATGGTTCACAGGGAAAAATCTGTAGTCAAGGTTAATAGAACCACTGGGCAAAGCTGACTGGAGAGCCTGGGGAACTGAAAAAGTGTAAAACTGCACAGTAGTCTGAGAGCTCTGCCAACAAAAGTCCCTCTATCATGGTCATTTTTATGTTAGAAGCATTGTATAGAAAATTCTTCAAAGTTTCTTTAAAATGTGAAAAAATCTGTTTAATTTACCAAAATATATGAAAATTTTGAGTGTAATCATTCAGGAGAACCTGGATTTAGAGACCATATGCTATTGAATACTGGGAGCACTGTGGAACAGGCTCCATGCAGGAAGGGTGCAGAAGCAGTGGTGATGCACATGTGCTCAAGGGTTTGTGTGCTAAAGAGCAATATTTTGCATATGGGACTTAAAGACGTTATGTGTAGAACAGAATGCATTTACAGTAGTTGAATATTTTCTTTATAAAGCAAAATAATGTTTCCACCAATTTGGCATCTTAATACTTAAGTTTAAATGGTAAAGCTCCATGTATTTTTCCCACTACTCTTATTAAACTTATGGTTCACTTAATCTGTGATTTGTTAACTTCAGAGAATCATACTCTGTTATCAAATTTTAGGTGCTTGACTGTGGTCATTAGGGGCTTTGACTTTCTGTGAAGAAAGAGTATAAGGCTAGATGTTTCCAGAGGATGACCTAGGACTGAATTTCTCCAGTGAATGCAAAGAGACCTTAGATTGATTCTAGTTTCTACAGCCTTAGTGAAACGCTACATGAATTGATTCAAAACACAGTAATAAGGATGGATGTAGGTCATATTTGCCTTTCTGTACCTCTCACAGAGTATCCAACGACAATGGTTAAAACCTGTGACAGTCCTCATTTTTAGTCTGTTTCATTATTTTCCTAGTATCTCTTTTCTGTATAATGTGGCTTTTTATTATTCATCTCAGCAGGAGACAAGAGTTTGCAAGTGTATTCCTCACGAAGGGGTACTTTTCTGTACATTTTGATGTTGGCCTGTAAATCGTTTGTGTTCTACTGCTATTTTCATTCAAACAGTAAGAGCAAAGGAAAGATCTCTTCCTTATCTATAGATTTATCTGAGACAGCATCAGATGAATTAACTACAGCATTTGAAGCAAAAACACTTTGGCAGTGCTGTGCCTGTTCAAAACATCAGATCAAGGAGACAACGTGGGAAGGCACGTGCCACAACACAGCCAGATCCATGCTGGGATCACGGCTGCCCTGTGTGGGGATGCCTACTCAGTACTTCAGGGCGCTATTTGTACAAACTGGTTGCTGCTGACAGCTAACAGGGACTCCCTTCATGCTCAGGAAATAAGCTTGGTTAGTGCATTCATTGCCTTGGCTTTGGTGTTTGTTTGCCAAGAACTATAGTAATGTAGTGTTTACAGCAGCAGAGCAGTACAATCCCCTTTATCTGATCTGTTTTCTCTTCCCTGGCATATTGATATGATTCATTCCTCTTCAGAAAAGTAATATCTTGGAAATAAGACTAAGTTATGATGAAATAATGAGAGGCAGTGGGTTACATTTTCAAACTTCAGATGTTCGAAAATCTTCTTGACAAGATGTTTTTGTTTCAGAAAACAAAAGATTTTACCAATAAGGAAACACTCCACAGACAATATCTGGAGTTTGTAGATTTTCCATTGGTTGTAAAATAATCTACTCTGGTAAACAGTAGGTTTCATGCCGTACCACTGGGTTTTTCTGGGTTCTCCAGGTCCTTACCAGGATTTACCTGAACTCAGTATAAGGCTCTGCGGTGTATCATTATATCCTACAGTTCAGGTGGTTGTAATATACAAAACAATTGATTTTTTCTGGAAATCACTTCCATGTCAAGCCATATCTCTTGCACCGTGCTATATTAAATGTAATGTTTGGTTTTGTTTGTCATACTACCAGCTCCACATTTTCTAAAGTTTCAAAGATGGTTAAAATGTTTTTGGTTTTGTTGGTTGGTTTTTTCCTTTTTTTTTTTTTTAAGTAAAACATGCATGTGAAGATGGATTTCTAAAAACTCTTTACTGGTTTAACTCAGCTGTCTTTGATAAGTATAAAACTAAGAGGGCTCCAAACATTTTTCACAGTTCCATGTATTATGTAGTGAACATAAGATGCACTGCAATACTCATGTTTCCCACTCAATATTATGTACTTTCATTTCTTATGCTTGGTTTGCCTTTGGGAAACTGATTACCTGTTCTTGCCAGTTTGTTGTTGTCTTTGATGCTGAAAGACAGTGCAAGACTATGACTTTAAACATCAGAGATGTTGCCTTCCTGGTGATATGATTGCTGAAAATTCTGCCCTTTGCTTGTGTTCTTCCCAAATGACTTATGCTGATAAAGTTATCTTCTGATATCCGAAAGTAATTGCAGTGACCCCATCACTGTTTCACTGGCTTCATTTTTTTAGAATATCATCTGTTTCGTGGACTCTCGTAACCTGATTTTGTGAATCAGAAGTTATTTCAAGAACAGTAATTCAAGACGTAATGAAATCCCTGGATTGGTAATATACTCATCTTAGCCTTTTCAGAACTGGAACTGTTTAAGCTCCATGGTTTCTATCTAAAATGCAAAAAAAAAAAAAAAAAAAAAAAAAAAAAGGTCTCAGGAAGTCACTTTAGACATTGAAATCATATGCAAGAAGACTTAAACTGGGTATTCAAGACTGGTATCTTCAAAGCTATGCATTCTTCATTCCAGAATCTTATAACCTACTTGCTACACTGCATTCCAAAACTTTGTATACTTTAAATTACATTAGCTAATAAGTGCTGCAGATGTGATCACTGCTTCAAAACTGGTTCCAGTAAAAACCATTTGGTGTTTATCCCATTTAAAATTTCAGCTTAAAGTGAAACATTTGTGGATATGTCAACTTTAGTAGTTCCAACATCTTAATTCTTGTTGGTAATATGCTCAGAAAGAGACCTGCTCTGTATTTCCAAAATAGAATATGAACA